>NC_053023.1:358963160-359288101 GCF_003073215.2 Triticum urartu
CAAATTCAAATTTGAACTTTATTCAGATTTGAATTCGAACTTCAAATGGCCATATCTCCTAAACCGCAGCTCCGATTGATGTGATTCTTTTTGCACCGTGTCACCATTGCCAAACCCTATCACTTGGACCTATCTCACGATATTTTTCACACATTAAATTCTGTCCATGATAGTTTTACTATTATGCCATGTATGCGCTTTAGTACACATCACATCTTTGCACCCTATGTCACATGTTGTTTTGCATTTAGGATATTTCCATGCTAGTTAAGTGTGTTGAATGTTCATTTGGTTTTCCAAGACTTTTTACTTTGCATGTTCTTCTTGGTTCTTTGAAATGATTGCTTATGGGAATGCAATGTTGACTTTATAGATTTTCATCGGGGAGTGACGAATAGTTCCATTAAGTAAATTTCTGAGAGCGATATTATCTTCATCAACTATTACGAGGCAAGTTCACATTTGACCATTCTTCCATTTACCTATGTTTTTATTATGCACTTAGTCCTTTGAGGTAGGATTGCATGGTAGGATTTATTGTTGCCAGATGGCTATGCCGTTACCTAGTAGTTCATTTGAGGTAGGTCTGACCTATACATCCTTGTCACCAACGTGTAAGTTTATTTTTTCCTCCCCAAGTGTAGATGTGGAATTGGGAAGTGTTCATGGTGAGACATGAGTGACAAAGTAGTAATCAGGACCAAGACTTGTAAATGAACTACCTGGGCGGTATTTGGTTTGAATGGTGGCGAAGTACAGTGGGAGCATGCATGGTTAATCCATGGTGGTGCACCACTAGTGGTCGGCCGCCCAGGCTCAAAGAGATCAATCATATTCTCATGTCTAGAATCTTACGTGTGCAGCCACAAGCCAATATGGGCTCTGGCTTAGTTGAGTAGTTAGTGTGACCCCTTCCGGGATGGGCTAGCAGATGTAGAATGATGTAGGTGTACCAGCCTATCCGTGGGTTAAGGGGGAACATTTTCGAAAGACTATGTCTCGGTCATCCTGTTCTCAAACGCCAGGCAGTGCGAGAACTTCAAGGGAGGCGATCGAGTCTTGTGGGGAAAAGTGCGCAAACCTCTGCAGAGTGTTAAAACCTAATCGATTAGCCGTGTCCCCGGTTACGGACAACTTGAGCATCTAGTAGTGGAAATGCTGGAAGATCTCATCACTCTTAATTTAAACAGTTGGGTTTTAAATGAAACGTTGGGAATGGATTGAGTTGGGTTTACCAACTCATCCTATGCTATACAGTAGTGGTAGAATAATTTCTTTTATTCTAGGGGAAAAACTAGCTTTATGCCAAAAAACTAAACTTAGAGCTTTCCACCAGCCAAATTGCATGTACAATAGGTTCATTATCCTTATGATGTGACTTGCCAGTACATTAATGTACTGACCTACAGGGCTGCAACGTCTTATGTTGCAGGAATTTTCTACGACGAGTAAGAGTTACGTTGTAGGGTTACGGTCTACACTCAACTTGCCGTTGGCGTTGATGGACTGCACACCCTTATGTTTGTTTCCGCTGAGACTTATGAGGTATATATCAGTTTTACGTTATTTATACATGTGGTTGCACTTTGATATATACATAGATGTACTGTGTGTGCCAGCATACTGATCCAGGGATGGCACGGATACACAGAGGCTTGACCATTTGAGGTCGGGTCGACGCTACAGAGATGGTATCAGAGCACATGTTGACTGTAGGACGTGACCCTAGAAACTAGAAAGCCCATAGGAAAGGATCTCTCTAAAACTTAATTTTCAAAAAGATCCTTTACCTCTCTTCTTTTCTGAGCTTTATCAAATCTTTCCTTTTACCCCAAATAGTTAGACAATACCCCTTTTCCCTTTGACCACACGGAGGATCAACTGATGAGACCACTCCGAGAACGACAAGATATCAGACTTCACCATACACTAGAAGAGTTGAAGCTACAATAGTCGAAGCCTCTGAAGAATTGAAGAATTTGAAGACACCGACAAATTCCAAGATTTATATGACCTTTAGAAGACCAAACCCCTGTTGTATACTCACGTTAGATGCGATGTTTGTGAGCTGTCATTGTTTGATGTTTTTCCTGATAGCCACAAATAAAACTTATTTTTAAAACTATATTGTTTGTATTGTGTGCATCTCTCTCTATCCCTCCTATCTCATCCTGAAACCCTTGGACCCAATAGATGATGAATGAAGATGGACTTGCATTCTCTGAACCGATCACTCACATGGAGGCAGAGCTATGGACTCAAAACATGGAGAATCACTTCAGGAACAATTTCATTGCAAGGAAGAATGAGGTTCAACATGCTCTTCAGTACTTTACAAAAAGTGCTACAACCTGGTGGAAAATGCATCAAGCCATACAAGGATGTAACGGAGTAAAAACTTGGGAGGAATTCAACATGACTCTACTGAGGTCTCGTCTTATTCAGAAGCCATATGGCAGTAAAATGAAGAAACCTTATGCATGCAAGATTTGTGGTGAGATAGGACATACCCATGAAGGAAATCACCAAGCTGAAGAATGTGCAACCATGAAGGTTACTTGTTTCTTTTGTGAAGGAACTACGCACTACCCTGCCCAGTGTCATATTTGTCCCAAGGTACAAGAAATTACCAAGCAGCAGAAGGAAGCAGTGAAAGAAGCCCTTGGGGAAAGTTTAAGAAAACCGGTGATGAAAGAAGATGTTGACGACCCTGATGGAGAAAGCCTAAACCGATTTTTCTCCAATGCTTGCTATTCATGTGGAGAAGAAGGACATTTTTCACAATATTGCATGAAGGAAAACCAAGAGTATCTGGGAGACTTCCCAATAGAAGAAGTGGAGTTTGATCCACATGAGATAGAAGAATTGATCGAAACGAAGATGTCCAGGAAGAGAAAGAGCATGTATCCCCAGAACAACCCAATTTCTGCAGAAAAGGACCTGAGTCAAATCACTTGTTATAGGTGCAAGGATTTAGGTCATTACGCTAGCAAATGCCCAGCAAGGAAGCCAAGAACCCAAGGAGCCAAGATAACCACCAGGAAGCCCCTGGATTTGTCTGAAGTCATTTGTTTATGCTGCAAGGGAGTAGGACATTTGGCCAAAGAATGTTCAGACCCGAGGAGAGCTTGAGCAGAGTAGTTGAGATCTTGATATTGGAATAAAGCATGTAATAAAGTTGGAATGCATTTTTATTTTCGTTGGGGATGTTGAGTTGAGTTATGAAATGGAAATTGTAATAGCTCGTGAAGCAATAAAAGTTGAGGTGTTGGAATCTCATGTGAAATGAGTTGTTGTTGATTGTGAATGCCTCTCTCATTATCTCACCCAGACTAAAACCTCGAACCCATGGACAAGCTGACCCCAAACTTTTCCCAGAAAAACAACCACATTTCACCAAAGGAAATACATACAGTATCCTGAGTACCCCTTCTATCTTATGCCTGTAGATGACAACCTTTTATGAGTCTTTTCTGAAGGGCCCAGAAACGATCATGACCCTGACCAGTGATCAGGATTACCCAAAAATCCTGAAGGACATGATGAAGCATATTCATCTTGAAGGAGATGCAGTCTACAAGGGTTATCCTTTCATGGAGAATGGAGTTGAACTTTGGTACGTGGAGGTACACCTCCACCGTGTGAAGGGAGTTTGCCCAAAGACTATGGGACAATACTTTTTCATTTCTCGAGTACCATGAGCAACATTCTTTGACTCTGTTCGTGAAGCTGCTATGGAAGCCATACGTCATATTGGATAAATACTAGAAGCAAGACTCCGTCACACTCAGGAATACCTGAGAGAGGTCCATGCAGAGATGATGGAGATGAAGCTCATGGCCACCACGATGAAGCAAAACATTGATGATTTAAAGGATCACATCGCACAATTCTAGTGGGACTGAAGTATCTTCAATAAGGGCAAATGAATAAAGATGGAAGTAATGCTTGACCATACCAAACTATGTGGATGGCAGCTTTTGTAATAAAGTAGTTTTGAAATTTGAGTTTGGAGTAGTGGTTAAGGATGTAATAAAGGATTTGATATGAAGAGAATTATGGATGAACCAGTGCATTTTTTTGGCGATACTTGTCTGTGTGAACACTTGAACAATGGAAAAGAAAATGTATTCTATAGAGTGGAGTTTGGAAAAATGAGTTGGAGTTTGGTTTAGTTATGATGGTTACCCAAGAGTATGAAGTAATGAAGTACTATTGGATTTAAAGGAGATGTAATGTTGGAATATGGAGCAATAGTAACTCCAAGGATGAGTTAAGGATATACAAGTTTTAAGTGGGCTCATAACCCACATGACCCAGGATTTGATAAGGAAACAAGCGCAATCTTGTTGAAGAAAAGAATTCTGAAGGAAGCTATGATGTCATCAGCAGACGTTCCATAGGAGGTTACGTAAACCCGAGAATTGTGAAGAAGCGATAGAGATTTTGTTTGGCTTGCAGAACAAATGGATTTACCCGAACCCAGTTCGTGGAGAAGAGAAGTTCTGCAATGCTTGTGAGGATGCCCAAGTGTTAGAATACGTGATTCACTATCTGCGTATGTGGTAATGATTCAAGTACGGGATGGATTGGCCCCCATACCGAAGACTTCTATCATGAGCTATCATATGTTGATGGGAAAATCAGAGAGACTTGAAACCCTAGAAGAGTGTCGACACGACAAGCCAAAAGCCTTAGAATGGCAGGATGATGGAAGTACAGGCACCTGTTGCCAAACGTAGGTTATGCGGTGAGGTTCATCCCAGACCCAATTCCTACAGGAGGAACCAGTAATTGTTGACCACCATGAGATTTTCGATAATTATTTAGCACTGGCAACGGCCTGACAGCAAATAAGACCCAGACCCGGAAGGATCTTATTTGATGCAAGGACTCCAGATTTTGAGGAAAAGGCCATGTCCTTACCAAAAGAGCAAAAGTGAAGGAGTTATCTCGGAGAATATGAGAAGACCGACACCGTTAACACCTAGGATGGAGTACATGAGTTTTGTCGGAACCGTAACCATGATTCTAAGGGTGGTAGCACCCCATACCATGTGTTGATGAATGGATTTTCAAGGAGACCCCCCAAACCTAACCTTCTTTCTAGCCTCTCCGAATCTCGAGGACGAGATTCATTTTAAGGGTGGTAGTTTGTAACATCCCAAAATTCTAAATTTTGGAATGTTATATTAAAAAATTATTATGATTTTTTACTTTTATTGTTGCGTGATTGATTGTGTGGAAATGATTGGAAATTGAAAACTTTTTGAAAGTTGAATGAGAGGGAATAAAGGGACTTTCCCAAAACTTTTCATCTTGCATTTAAAGAAATGAAAAGGGGTTTGAAAATGATTTGAATTCCATTTTGAAATATTTCAAACTTAGAAACTTTAAGCAACTCAATGAGTTCATGAGGGAAGATAAAATGACTTCTTCATATTTGAAGAAAGAGAGTTAGAAGTTTCAAAGAAATAAATGGAAGTCACTTTGAAGTTATTTGAAACTCATTTTCCATTCGAAGTTGTTTGAAATTCCAAATTCAAATCCTCTTGGGAGTTATTTAGTTCTATATTCAAATTATCTTTCTCCTAAAAATAAATAAATGGAAATAAGGGTAAAATGATTCCCTTCAATAGAAAATTAGAAGAAAATAAATTTGAAATCATTTTGCTATTTTAAAAATGATTTTTATTGATTTTAAATGCAATAGTAGCGCTCTTTGAATTTTAGGAATTTTTATGAAATTTAGTTGAACTTGCAAAATAGTTCATCTTATTGCTGCTATTTTTCTGAGCATTTTGGTATATAATATGCCTATGTTTTTTTATTCTACTACAGTTCCTTTGTGTTTTTAAACACACACACACACACCACCTGGACTGTGGCCAGCTCGGCCCAGGAGTACCCCGCGGCCCAGCTAGCAATTGACCAGGCCAGCCCAGTGCCCAAGCACTCTTCCCGTCGCTCGCCCGCCCTCGCTTCTCTCCCGCTCGCTCACCCGCACTCTCTGACCGATGGGGCCCAGCCTCGCCTCATCCCCAACCTCCCGCTCGCCCCACACTGATCAGGACACCGCGCGCGCATGCCGAACGCGCCAGCTGAAGCTAGGGATAGAGCTTATCCCCCACTCCGGAGCCCTCTCTCCGCGCCTATAAGAAGCCCTGGACCCCCTCTCTCCATTCTGCCACTCCACGTCGTCCCTAGCTCCCCGCAGCCGCCGCAGTTGCCGCTTGGATCTCGCCGGAGCCATGCTAGTTCACCAGAGGATTTCATCGCCCGTGAGCCACCCCAGCCTCCATCTTCTTATTCAATATGTTGCCCGAGTCGAAGGGCATCTCGTTGACATCCTCCTCCTGTCCCTAGGTCGCCGGAGACGCCACCCCGACGACCTGCTTCCTCACCGGAGCTCCGGACGCCGCCGCCTCCCTCCGATCGACGCCGGCCACCCTGCCGCCCTCCGACCCCACCATCCGGCCGCCTGCGCCACGTCGCACCCCTCCGTCTACTTCGCCGCCGCCGGAACCCACCGGAGGCCGTCGTAGCCGTCGCCCCGTCGCTGCCCAACGTCGCGCCGCCGTCCCCTGCACGTCACCGACGCCTACGCTGCCGCTCGCTGTGAGCTACCTCCCCCGTTCTGTTTGGTTTTTTTGTTTTGTTTAAAATGGTTAACCGAGGTTTTATTAAACCGTGCGGTTTTAGTGAAAAAAACCGGTCTCCGATTTTTTATTTAGCCGCGGTAGTTGTTTTATTATTTAATGGCCGTTCACCGTATAGCTACCGAAGTGAAGACTCTCTGGCCTCTCACAGTGCGCCATGTGACCAGGGACTTGTTGTTGATAGTTTTCTTCACTATTTAGTCCCTATAATTAGTAGATTAGTCCCTAAACTTAGAATAGCCACAACTTTTTACCCGTAGGTCCAAATTCGATGAAACCAGCGGCAAATTCTTCGTATTGATTAGATCTATCCAGTAGCATCATGTTTGTAAACTTTTTCCCAATTAAAATTTGAACTTTATTCAGATTTGAATTCGAACTTCAAATGGCCATATCTCCTAAACCGTAGCTCCGATTGATGTGATTCTTTTTGCACCGTGTCACCGTTGCCAAATCCTATCACTTGGACCCATCTCACGATATTTTTCACACATTAAATTCTGTCCATGATAGTTTTACTATTATGCCATGTATGCGCTTTTACACATCACATCTTTGCACCCTTTGTCACATGTTGTTTTGCATTTAGGATATTTCCATGCTAGTTAAGTGTATTGAATGTTCATTTGGTTTTCCAAGACTTTTTGCTTTGCATGTTCTTCTTGGTTCTTTGAAATGATTGCTTATGGGAATGCAATATTGACTTTATAGATTTTCATCGGGGAGTGATGAATAGTTCCATTAAGTAAATTTCTGAAAGCGATAGTATCTTCATCAACTATTACCAGGCAAGTTCACATTTGACCATTCTTCCATTTACCTATGTTTTTATTATGCACTTAGTCCTTTGAGGTAGGATTGCATGGTAGGATTTATTGTTGCCAGATGGCTATGCGGTTACCTAGTAGTTCATTTGAGGTAGGTCTGACCTATACATCCTTGTCACCAACGTGTTAGTTTATTTTTGCCTCGCCTAGTAGTTCTACACTCAACTTGCCGTTGGCGTTGATGGACTCCACACCCTTATGTTTGTTTCCGCTGAGACTTATGAGGTATATATCAGTTTTACGTTATTTATACATGTGGTTGCACTTTGATATATACATTGATGTACTGTGTGTGCCAGCATACCGATCCAGGGATGGCACGGATACACAGAGGCTTGACCGTTTGAGGTCCCCAAGCTTAGATGCTTGGGTATACTTTAATATTACCTTGGAGTACCTTGGGCATCCCCAAGATTAGGGTCTTTCCACTCCTTATTCCTTCATCCATCACGATCTCACTTAAAACTTGAAAACTTCAACACACAAAACTTAACAAAAAACTCATGAGATCCATTAGTATAACAAGCAAATCATAAACTTTAGGTACTATTGTAAACCCATTCATATTTTATTATTGCATAATACATATTGTATTCTAAATTCACCATGACTTATACCCCCAATTAATCCATAGCATCATTAAAACAATCAAACTATGCAACAAAAACAAACTTTGTCAAAAATAGAATCGTCTATAATGATTTGAACAAACAAAATACTTTTGTGACTCCAAAAAGTCTGGTAAATTTGGAAACAAACATAAGGAAAAATCAACTATCAACCAAATCATCCCAAAGGCTTTACTTAGCCGAGACAATAATTGAAACACAAAACCACAATCATAACAATAGCATAATTTTGTGAACACTCAAAAATAGAAAATAATAAGGAAAAAACAAAGATAACTATTGGGTTGCCTCCCAACACCCCTAGCTAGGCGTAATACATACTTGCAAGTATTGTCATCCTTACTTTTCACCATCTTAGTAGGGATTTTATCAAAGCCAGGAGGTTGTTTACATTTCCCACTATTCTTAGAGAATGAATTTTAATATATAAAGCATCTATCCACTTATTGCAAAGGGTAATCAAGGTATTCATACGATTGAGGTTTCCACTAACATTTTAGAGAGGTTCATTAGACTTTTGTAAGTCAATTAATTCTTTTTGCATATCACCTAATTTTTCCAAGATTTGGATTCCCACTTGACTATAGTTGAATCCTTCTTGTGGGGGTGGAATCCCGAATATACACTCTATTATTTCATAGGAGGTATTAAGCATCTCTCTCAAAAAAATTCCCTTTAGCGAAATAATCCAAGAGTTGTCTATGGGGCATAGTTAGTCCTATGTAGCAATTTTTATGTCCCCCTTTATAGTGAAAACACGATATGATTACATTATCCTATACCAAGCTCTTCAATTTTTCTCCTTGTTTCTGTTTTAAGTAAATAATTTCAAACTCCGAGACAAAGGAGGGATAGTAGCACTAGTCATAGTGACAAAGCAAGAAAACAAGCTAATAAAAATATTTTTGTGTTTTTGTAAATGTTTTAGAAGTGGGGGAGATGAAAATGAGAGGAAAATGGCAATTAAAAAGGAAATGAAAGTAAGTGCAAGTAGATGATAGTTTATGCGAAGGCATTGATAGGTTTTGGTGATGTCTCCCTAGAAACTGCACCGGAAATTGTCCCTGCTACTTGTGAGATGTGTTGGGATTTCCTCGACGAGGAGAGGATGATGTAGTACAATAGAGATAAGTATTTCCCTCAATAAGAACCAAGCTTATCAATCCAGTAAGAGAACCACACAAAGCCTTTATAGCAGCACCTGCACACACAAAAGAAAATACTTGCACCCAACACGAACAAGGAGGTTGTCAATCCCCTTGGCAGTTATTTCCAAGGATCAAATGTTGTAGTGGTAGACAGATAAAGTAAATTGTAAAATAATATAAAGGAATAAATTGCAGAAAGGTATTTTTGGATTTTATATATGATAAAAGTAGACCACGGGGCCATAGTTTTCACTAGAGCTCTCTCTCGAACACAAAGCATATGGTGTGCAAACAAATTACTGTTAGGAAATTGATAGAAAAGCGCATAGTATAGATGATTTTGAAGCAATGAGCATGTATATAGGCATCACGTTCGAGATAAGTAGACCGGCTCCTGCCTGCATCTACTACTATTACTCCACCCATCGACCAATATCCAGCATGCATCTCGGGTATTAATCTATAAAAACGGAGTAACGCCTTAAGCAAGCATGACATGATGTAGACAAAGTAAACCTAAACAATATAAACTCCATCTTTTTATCCTTAATGGCACAACAAAAATACATGTCATGTCCTTTCTGTCACTGGGATTGAGCACCGCAAGATTGAACCCATCACAAAGCACCTCTCCCAATTGCAAAATAAATCAATCTAGTTGCCAAACAATGGATATATCGGAGAGAATACAAACTTAACAATCATGCATAAAATTATAAGAGAAGAATCAATAATATTATGAATAATCTGAATCATAAACCCACAATTCATCGGATCCACAAACACACCGCAAAAGAAGATGCATCGAATAGAACTCCAAGAAGATCAAGGAGAAATTGTATTGAAGATCAAAGAGAGAGAAGAAGCCATCTAGTGATGTCTACTACACAACCTTCTTCTTGTAGACTCGTGTTGGGCCTCCAAGCGCGGAGTTTTATAGGATAGTAGAAAATTTGCCTCAAGTGGATGACCTAAGGTTTATCAATCCGTGGGAGGCGTAGAATGAAGATGGTCTGTCTCAAACAACCCTGCACCAAATAACAAAGAGTCTCTTGTGTCCCCAACACACCCAATACAATGGTAAATTGTATAGGTGCACTAGTTTGCGAAGAGATGGTGATACAAGTGTAATATGGATGGTAGATATAGGTTTTTTTAATCTGAAAATATAAAAACAGCAAGGTACACTAATGATAAAAGTGAGAAAAAGGTATTGCATGCTTGAAACAAGGCTAGGGTTCATACTTTCACTAGTGCAAGTCTCCTCAACAATATATAACATAATTAGATCATATAACAATCCCTCAACATGCAATAAGAGTCACTCCAAAGTTCCTATCACGGAGAACATAAGATGAAATTGCTTGTAGGGTACGAACACCTCAAAGTTATTATTTCCTATCAATCCATTAGCTATTCCAATAAGTGTGCACAAACAGCCCTAGAGTTTGTAGTAAAATAACACCATATGATACACATCAATCAACCCTAATGTCACCTAGATACTCCAATGTCACCACAAGTATCCGTGGGTCAGTTATACGATATGCATCAAACAACTTCAGATACATAATATTCAATCCAACACAAAGAACCTCAAAGAGTGCCCCAAGATTTCTACCGGAGAAACAAGGACGAAAACGTGCATCAACCCCTATGCATAGATTACCCCAATCGTCACCTCGGGAATCCGTGAGTTGAGTGCCAAAACATACATCAAGTGAATCAATAGAACACCCCATTGTCACCATGGGTATCCCACGCAAGACATATCAAGTGTTCTCAAATCCATAATAGTATTCAATCTAAATAGTGAAACCTCAAAGGTAAAACTCAATTCATCACAAGAAGGTAGAGGGGGAGAACACATATGATCCAACTATAAGTAACAAAGCTCGCGGTACATCAAGATCGCCAAATCAAGAACACAAGAGAAGAGAGAGAGATCAAACACATAACTACTGGTACATACCCTCAGCCCCGAGGGTGAACTACTCCCTCCTCATCATGGAGACCGTCGGGATGATGAAGATGGCCTCCGGTGATGGTTTCCCCCTCCGACAGGGTGCCGGAACGGGCTCTTGATTGGTTTTTCGTCGCTATAGAGGCTTGCGGCGGTGGAACTCCCGATCAAGGTTTCTTTTTGGGGGGTTTTATATTTATAGTAACTTTTGGCGTCGGTTTAACGTCAGGGGGTCTCGAGGCAGTGACAAGATAGGGGGCACGCCCTAGGTGGGGGAGCCTGCCACCCTTGTCATTTCCTCGGGACTCATTTGGCCCAACTCTGTGCTTCGTGGGCTTCTTCTGGTCCACAAAACATCACCGTAAATTTTCAGCTCGTTTGGACTCCGTTTGATATTCCTTTGCTGTAAAACTCAAAAACAAGGAAAAACAGAAACTGGCACTGGGCTCTAGGTTAATAGGGTAGTCCCAAAAATAATATAAAATAGCATATAAATGCATATAAAATCCAAGATAGATAATACTAATAGCATGGAACAATCAAACATTATAGATACATTGGAGAGGTATGAAGCATCCAGCTTAATTATTGCTCGTCCTCGAGCAGATAAATGATAAAAACATAAATTTTTGATGTGGAATGCTACCTAACATATTTATCATGTAATTTTCATTTATTGTGGCAAGATTCAAACAAAAGTTTAATATTGACATAAAAATACAATAATACTTCAAGCATACTAACAAAGCAATCATGTCTCTCAAAATAACATGGCCAAAGAAAGTTATCCCTACAAAATCATATAGTCTGGCTATGCTCCATCTTCATCACACAAACTATTAATCATGCATAACCCTGATGGCAAGCCAAGCAATTGTTTCATACTTATGTTCTCAAACTTTTTCAACTTTCACGGCAATACATGAGCATGAGCCATGGATATAGCACTATAGGTGGAATAGAATATGGTGAGTTGGGAGAAGACAAAAAGAAGGAAGATAGTCTCACATCAACTAGGCGTATCAAGGCTATGGAGATGCCCATCAATGTGACAGTAGGGATTGCCATGCAACAGATGCACTAGAGCTATAAGTGTATGAAAGCTCAAAACAGAACTAAGGTGGTGTGCATCCAACTCGCTTGCTCACAAAAACCTAGGGCAATTTGAGGAAGCCCTCATTGGAATATACAAGCCAAGTTCTATAATGAAAATTTCCCCACTAGTATATGAAAGTGACAACATAGGAGATTCTCTATCATGAAGATCATGGTGCTACTTTGAAGCACAAGTGTGGAAAAGAGATAGTAACATTGTCCCTTCTCTCTTTTTTCTCTTTTTTCTTTTTTTGGTTTTTGCTCTTTTTTGTGGCTTCTTTGGCCTCTTTTATTTTTTTTGCAAAGTTCGAGACTCATCCCAACTTGTGAGGGAATCATAGCTTCCACCATCCTTTCCTCACATGGGACAATGCTCTAATAATGATGATCGTCACACTTTTATTTACTTACAACTCAAGAATTACAACTTGATACTAGAAAAGTGACTCAAGAGTGACATGTATAAAAAATATGAATGGTGGCCAAGCCACAAATACTATGACAACTACATTATCATGCAAAGCAATATGAGAATGATGGCACGTGTCATAATAAACGGAAGGTGGGAGTTGCATGGCAATATATCTCGGAATGGCTATGGAAATGACATAATAGGTAGGTATGGTGGCTGTTTTGAGAAGGTACATGGTGGGTTTATGCACGCGAAAGTTGTGGCGGTACTAGAGAGGCTAGCAATGGTGGAAGGGTGAGAGTGCGTATAATCCATGGACTCAACATTAGTCAAAAGAACTCACATACTTATTGCAAATAAATTATTAGTTATCAAAACGAAGTAATAGACGCATGCTCCTAGGGGGATAGATTGGTAGGAAAAGACCATCGCTCGTCCCCGACCGCCACTCATAAGGAAGACAATCAATAAATAAATCATGCTCCGACTTCATCACATAACGGTTCACCATACATGCAGGCTATGGGAATCACAAACTTTAACACAAGTATTTCTACCAATCCACAATATTCACTAATGAATATATCACCATCTTTATATCTCAAAACAATCATAAGGAATCAAACTTCTCATAGTATTCAATGCACCTTTATATGAAAGTTATTATATCCCTCTTGGATGCCCATCATACTAGGACTAAATTCACAACCAAAGCAAATTACCATGATATTTAGAGAGACTCTCAAAATAATATAAGTGAAGCATGAGAGTTCATCAATTTCTTCAAAATAAAACCACCGTCGTGCTCTAAAAAGATATAAGTGAAGCACTAGAGCAACTACCTAGCTCAAAAGATATAAGTGAAACACATAGGGTATTATAATAAATACACCATGCTTCGCGGGATTCTTCTGGTCCATAAAAAAGCACCATAAATTTTCAGCTCGTTTGGACTCTATTTTATATTCCTTTTCTGTAAAACTCAAAAACAGAAACTGGCACTAGGCTCTAGGTTAATAGTTTAGTCCCAAAAATAATATAAAATAGCATATAAATGCATATAAAACATCCAAGATAGATAATATAATAGCATTGGAACAATAAAAAATTATAGATAAGTTGGAGACGTATCATCTAGCTACTAGCTATGGACCCGAAGGACCGTGGTGAACTACTCACGCACCATCGGAAGGGCATCAAGGATGATGTAGAAGCCCTCCTTGGTTGATTCCACCTCCAGAAGAGTACCGGAGAAGGCCACCAGATGGGATCTCGGAAGAACAGAAACTTGGAGCGGCAGAAAAAGTGTTTTGGGTGGCTCTCTAATGTATTAGGAATATTTGAAAATTTATATAAGTGGATGATACGTCTCCAATGTATCTATACTTTTTATTTGTTCCATGCTATTATATTATCTGTTTTGGATGTTTTATATGCATTAATACACTATTTTATATTATTATTATTGAGACTAACTTATTAACCTAGAGCCTAGTGCGAGTTTCTTGGCGATGATTTTTCTTGGACCAGAAGACACCTAGGAGTGTAACATCCCAATTTTCAATTTGGATGTTAATCATTAGGTCATCATATGCATCCATGATTTGTGCATTTTGACATTTTGATCGTTAGAGACCTTAAGAAACTCAAGGACCATCTAAGAGAGTTGGAGGTATTCACAAAAATGCATTTTTGAATTTTCAAAATTGGTAAATTGGATCAAAGTAATTTTTATTTGAAATTTGTAGCGACCAGACCTGAAACAGTCCAATCTCTGTGCTCAGGTGTCATCCCTGATCAGTAATGCTGACACCACACAGTACTTGAAGGATTTATAACAGAGTAGCAATCACACACTTATTAGATCGAGTGTCTCAAAAGAGAACTTATTACAATAAATATGAGCTTAAGGCCATCTAATAATATAACACGGAAGGCTTGGAAGATAAGTGAGTCCATCAACTTCCAACGGCATCACTGAGTATAGAACCACGACCTAAAAACTCCTTAATCGTCGTCTGAAAAGTCTGCAACATTAACGTTGCAGCCCGAAACGGGTCAGCACATGGAATATGCTGGCAAAGTAACACATAGAGAGTAATGGAATGAAACAGCTATCTATATGCATATTTGGCTGGTGGAAAGCTCTATGGTTACAGTTTTGCGTAAAGCCAATTTTTCCCTACTGCAAAGGAATAAATTTTATTTAACTATCATGGTAGTTGTTAAACATTGAGAATGGTTGACAGCATTCTCAATCCCAATTAAGCATCATCATTAAACAAAACCCAACAAAATTAATTTTAGAGTAACATGTTGAGATTCACATGATAATCCAGGTACTAGATACTCAAGATGTCCATAACCGGGGACACGGCTAATCATGATTAGTTTATACACTCTGCAGAGGTTTGCGCACTTTTCCCCACAAGACTCGATCGCCTCCGTTTGGTTTCTCGCACTACATGGTGTTTGAGAAACGGATGACCGAGACATAGTCTTTCAGAAGCGCTAGCACCTTACGATGGGTAGACCGTTACACCTACTTTCCCCTACATCTGCTAGTCCACCCTGTAAGAGTTCGCACAACTTAGTCAACTATGCTAGAGCCCATAATAGCTTGTGCTGCACACGGAAGTTTCTAGCATGAATATCTTATGATCCCTTTGAGCCTGGGTGGCGGTCCATAAAACAGGCAAGTCCTGGATACCAGGTGCCTCAATCCACCCAGATGTGTGTTTAAGTTGCCACCTTAGATAAACCATTAATTAACAATCTCACATCTCATGGATACACTCACCCAATCCACGTCTACTAGCATAGCATGGCATAATAAGCAACGTAGAAGTAACTCCCAAAGGTTTGATAATAAACAGGTAATAGGTACTACCTCAACTACTTCCCAAACCCACAATTTAATTAGATCCTAATCATGCAATGTGTGAGGATTGATCTAATGCAATAAAACTGGGTAGATGGGAAATGATCAAAGTGTTACTTGCCTTGCTGATGATCCGGGAAACCTAGCGATTCGAAGTAGCAAGCGGCGCACTCCGGGTACTCTATCGCAAACAAACAAGCATACAATAAGTACTCAATAATGCACAGGTAAAACTCAAATAAGAGATCTAACCAGAAAGTTCAACTTAAGAACTCCGGTTGGCAAAAAGAATCAAATCGAACGAAGCAACGAAAGACAAACGGCAAAAGAAAAGGCTTCGTTTACTATTCTGGAAGGCAATTTTTACAGTGAAAAAACTGTTTAAGTTGGTTAAACGGAAAGAGGGTTTCGAGATGAAACTCCAGGCGCTTGAATCGCCTGATTCCGATAAACGAGCGAAAAGTTAGAACTAAAACGAAAATCGGATCAGAGAATCGCGATCAGAAAAATCGCGGATTTAATCCGAGAAAAAGAAAAACGACGAACGTTTCGCTAGAACGAACGAAAGACGGACGCTCGCTATTTAAATAAACCGGAAAAACCGATCTATTAAAAAACCGAAACTAAAAAAACGAGCAAAACCGTCGGAAAAACCGAACGGTTTTTTCGAGAAAACGAGACTAAAAAAAACTACCTCCGGCAACTCCGGCGGCCGGTGGCCGCGGTCCGGCGCGGCGGGGCGGCGAGGCGGCGGCGGGCGGCGGGCGCGGCGCGGTGCGGCGGCGGCGTCGACGGCGGCTAGGGTTAGGGTTGGCGGGGCGGCGACTTGGGCCTCGGCTGGGGCGGGGCGGCTTATAAGGCCAGGAGAGTCCTGGCCGACAACGGCCCGAGGTCGGTTCGGACGTTTTTTTAATACGCTCGGAAGAAAAAACAAAAGAAATACTAAACGGACTCCAAAAATCGAAATAAATTTTCCGCTTCTAAAATCAAGCCGCACAGGATGAACATTTATTGGGCCTAAATGAAATTTTGAAAAACGCGCATTTTTCCTAAATTCAAATAAAATAACAAATGAAACCAAAATAAATCTTATTTGATTTTTTTATTAAATCCTCAATATTTCTTTATTTTGGGAAAGTCATTTTATTCCCTCTCTCATATTTTTGTAATAGAAATAATTGAAGATAAAATAAATAAAATCAAATGATCCTATTTTCAAAATTTGAGGAAACTCAAATATGAAAATAACGAAATCCCCAACTCTCTCCGAGAGTCCTTGAGTTGCGTGAAATTTCTAGGATCAACCAAAATGCAATAAATATGATATGCACTGATGATCTAGTGTATAACATTCCAAATTGAAAATTTGGGATGTTACAAAATTACTTTTTTCCAATTATTTCAAAATAAATAAAATAATGAGAGAATATATTATGACTTCTTCAAAACAGTTAAGAAATAATGGAAATTTAATTTTGAATAAAAATATATTGTATTTGAATTTTATTTGAATTTTATTCGCTTAAATTAAGGGAAAATGTCCATTTTAAAAATTGCATTTAGCCTAGAAAAATGTTCATTTTGTCCTAAATATTAGGAGAGGACGGTAAAAATTATTTT
This sequence comes from Triticum urartu, assembly GCF_003073215.2. Lineage (NCBI taxonomy): Eukaryota > Viridiplantae > Streptophyta > Magnoliopsida > Poales > Poaceae > Triticum > Triticum urartu. Next base: position 358,980,395 of record NC_053023.1, read on the forward strand.
TGGAATTTTCTGCGTGGCGAAATTTATTTAGAAAAATCTTGCACGTGCCGACTGGGCTAGCCCAGCCGAAGCCAGGCCAAGGCCCAGCCGCCGGCCGCCTTCCCCCGCGCGTCGCCCGTGTCCTCGCCAGACTCCGGCTAGGAGTCCGGGTTGGAGCCGCCGCCGCTCGCCCCTGCTCCAAGTCGGCCACCTGCCCGGGCCTTTAGAAGCCGACCCGCCGCCTCGTCCTCCTTATGAATTGCCGCCACCCCGAGCCGCCACCGCCCTCTCGCGCCGCCGCCGCTGTTGCTGCCTGCACCGCCGCCTCACCTCGTTGCCCCACGTCGCCACCCCGCGCCGCTAGCCGCTGCCACTCCGCCGCTGCCGCGCCACCCCGCCTCGCCGAAGTTGCCACCACCGCTGGTTCTTTTTCCCGAACCGGTAAAATCGACCTGGTTTTTTTAGTTTTGGTTTTTTTAGATCGGTTTATTTATTAGGTTAAGTTAATTAGCGAACGTTCATTCGTTTAGATCTGTTAGTGAACTTTTTCATTCGTTTGTTTCTGTTAGCGAACGTTCGTTCGTTAGAATTTTCTTTTTAGTTTTATTTCTTGGCCAGGGACCTATCCACAATCAATTTTCTTACAGATTAGTCCCTGATCTTTAAACCCTCACTACTTTTTGCTCGTTTATCCAAATCCAACGAAACCAACGCCAATTTCTTCGTCTTGTTCCCCTCTATCCAGATAAATAACTTGAACATGATTTTGAAAATTTAAAATTTGGTTTCAAGTACATTTAAATTTGAACTTCTTTTGGTCATAGTTTGTGTTTTGTAACTCTGATTCGATTAATTCTTTTTGCAAATCGAAAATCTTCACTTGAACTTTGCATTTAGATCTATTTCTTTTGGTTTTTACCTTTACATCTTATGCTTGAGTGCTTATGTATGCTATTGGTTGTTCACGATAGAGTTTTCGGAGTGCGAGGCTTGCTACTATGAATATCTAGGGTTTTCCGATCGTCAGCAAGGCAAGTAACACTTCGATCATATGCCTTTATTACCCAATTTTTTGCATTAGTTTAACCCTCAAACATTGCATGAGTAGGAGTGTGAACATGGGTATGTCGGAAGTAGTTGATGAGGTTGGAACCTATTGTCTTTTATCAACCCCGGGTATTATACGTTATGCTCATACTACTATGCTATGCTCGTAGACGTGGTTTGGCTATGAGAGATTCAGGAAAGCTGTGAGAGTAATAATATCTAAGGGAAACTTAAGGTGGCTACTTTAATACACATCTAGGTGGATTGGTTGTGGGCACCTGGGGAATCCAGTGTTGTCCTAGGACATCCCGGGGAACCCGTGTGATCATCCTATGGAATGCCACCCAGGCTCAAAGGGATCATAAGATTATTCATGCTAGAAACTTCCGTGTGCAGCCACAAGCCATTATGGGCTCTAGCATAGTTGAGTAAGTTGTGGGAATCTTTTCCATGATGGGCTAGCTGATGTATGGGATTGTAGGTGTACCGGCCTATCTATCGGTTAAGGGGGCCTTTTCGGAAAGACTGTGTCTCGATCATCCGTTTCTCAAACATCATGTAGTGCGAGAAATCCAAAGGAGGAGATCGAGTCTTGTGGGGAAAAGTGCACAAACCTTTGCAGAGTGTATAAACTAATCATGGTTAGCCGTGTCCCCGGTTATGGACATCTTGAGTATCTGGTACTTGAATGATTGTTTGATCTCATCATTTTGGTTACTGAATTTATTAGGTTATTAATTATTATTTTGGGATTGAGTTGGGGGTACCTTCTCAATAATGACATATACTTTGTAGTTAAATAAAATCTATTCCTTTGTTGCAAGAAAAAAATTAGCTTTATGCAAATGATAACCTTAGAGACTCCACCAGCCAAATATGCATGTAGTGATAAATGTTATTTGTCCATTGCTCTATAGTGTTATCTTGCCAGCATATTCCATGTCTTGACCTACACGGCTTCAACGTATCATGTTGCAGAGTTTTCACACGAAGAGTAAGGTGCGGTAGGTTGTTGTCATGTACTCAGTTTTTCCATGGAGTTGGATGGACTCATTTATCTTTGAAGCTTCCGCAGTTATTTTTTAGATGGCCTTCAGCCATATTATTGTAATAAGTACTCTATTTGAGACACTCGATGTAATAAGTGTGTGATTGAACTCTGCAATAAATCCTCAAGTACTATGTGTGTCAGCAATACCGATCCAGGGATGACACATAAACACAGAGACTACGGTCCATTGGGATCGGGTCGCTACAAGATGGTATCAGAGCACACGCTGATGGTAGGATGCAGCCACTACGAAAATCCACAGGATACTCTTCTCTACTCATTTCTAACTCTTATCCATTTCTACTCTATAGATGGCAGACCCAAGGAAAAAGTTCACTCAACCGGATGACGACACCCCTTTCTGACGACACTTGAAGGAAGTCACTAGGTACCTGAACATCGGCGTACCAAGTTTCATTGGAACCTTCACTGCCACTTTACCAAAAGAGGAGCACTGCATGATTCAAGTTCGTGTTCCCCGAAGGAATTTTACACCAGTTACCGAGCCCATCGAGTTTTCCTTTGATGCACCAACCTGGAGTTTAGGAAAGAGCATGGCCGCCCACATCGCCATTAGACGTATAAGCAAAGTGTACAACAAGGATCTTAAGCACACCATCTACTATATGTGTGAACACCGAGATGAGCAATGGGAGATGATTCTCACCAGGAAGGATAAATCCATTGCATCCTACATACATGAGTTGAACCAGCACATTCTACGCTATGAGAACCAGATGTGCGCCAACATGATAGACACGAAGAAGGTGATGACCCGGAACATGGAGCTAGAAGAGGAACTCAAGTCTACATGCGATGGATATGAATAAGAAATTGATGTACTACTGGAGCGGAATGAAGACCTGAAGAAGAACCTAGGAATAATCATGGGGGACCCCGAGCCTGGAGTGGACATTCATTCAGAAGAATGCATCATACTAGATGACACAGACTCCGACCCTGACAGTGACGATGATTATGAAGACGAAGCTGGAGCAAATATTATGGATTCTTCCACCGATCAAAATTTCTAGTGGACCAACATATTACCATTATAGTACTTTGATGTATATAGTAATCATTCGCGGGATTTTGTAACGGTAGCTTAGATCAATTGTATGAATCTTGTTTGATATTGAGTTGTGTGGAATGTATATGTTTGTCTCATGTGCATATGGGTAGTGAAATCTCTCTTTAGACCTCACTCTATTCTGTTCTCACCCCTCTAAACCTATCAGATGCCTCCGAGACGTGACCCCACATTCGCCTTCCCACCGGAGCTCACTCAGTTGATCCAACAACGGAATGCCTTGATGCAGTTGCTAGTCCAGAACCAAGGCAACAACAAGAACAACAACAACAACCCACTGCCACCACCCCTAGTTGACAACTTAGATCGCTTTCTATGGTTGAACCCACCGGTGTTGTCTAGTAGCACTGAGCCAATTGTTGCTGATGACTGGCTCCGCAAGACTGGAAGGGAGCTGACCACCGCAGGTTGCACAGATGCTGAGAGGGTGCGCTTTGCCGCACATCAACTGGATGGACCCACAGCCTCATGGTGGGGGAACTACACTGTCATTTTCCCCGTGGCCAATGTGACTTGGGATCAGTTTCAACAAGCCTTCTGCACTTCACATGTCTCAGCTAGAGCTATGATTATGAAGAAGCGTGAGTTCCGCAACTTACGCCAGGAAAATTGTACTATGGCGTAGTACGTGGATGAGTTCAGCAAGTTAGCTCACTACGCCCCAAATGATGTGGCCACAAATGCCGCGAAGCAGGAGAAGTTTCTTGAGAGGCTGAATGATGGGCTGAGTATGTAGTTGGTGGTGGCAACATTCATCAACCATCAAGTGTTCGTAGACAGGGCCCTCATGATTGAAGGCAAGCAACAGCAGATAGGGAGCCGCAAATGCAAGTATGGATAGGGGAAGTACAACTCTGGAGCTCAGGAGAAGCCTTGTTTTACCCCGATCTCGGGAGGACACACCCATCATAATCATGGAGGCCATTCCCACAATGGAGGAAGTTCACATAACCATAGTGGCCCTAAGAACGGAAATGGGAATGGAGGAAACGGCAATCAGAGACGTTCCAATCCAGCAACCCCCGCCAAGAAGGTTCTGAGTCACGTTACCTGTTTCAACTGCGGGAAGACTGGACACTACGCGAATGATTGTTTTGAGATAATGAATGGTAATGGAAATGGAAGCTCTAGAAATAAGCCCAATCCTTTCATGAAAGGTCAGGTGAATCACGTCAATGTGGAAGAAGTTGAGGAGCAGCCTGATGCAGTTATTGGTAAGTTTTTGGTTAAGTCATTTACAGCTATTGTCCTTTTTGACACTGGTGCATCGCATTCATACATATCAAGGGGATTTGCAGATAAGTTTAAGTTTCCCACAGTAGCCCTTAAGACACCTATGTTAGTAAGCTCACCTGGAGCGGAGTATATCGCTAGCAGAGGATGTTTTCAGTTGCCATTGACCATAGGTAGGCATGTTTTCCCCTCAGACCTAATTATTCTGGAATCACAAGGATTGGATGTGATACTAGGCATGGATTGGCTATCGATGTATGGAGGAAACATCGATTGCGCGAGTAAGTCAATTCTTCTCACCAACCCAGAAAGGAAAAGGATCAAGTATGTGTCTAGGCATACGCCAAGGAGGACCCAAGTAAATTCACTCTCGGGAGTTGTGCAGGAGGAAGTGCCACTTGTGAAGGATTATCCCGATGTATTTCCAGAGGAATTACCAAGCATGCCACCAGATCGAGATATAGAATTTTTGATAGAGCTGTTACCAGGCACCAGACAAATATCGAAGAGACCGTATCAGATGCCCGCAAATGATCTGGAGGAAACTAAGAAGAAGATTAAGGAGTTATTGGAGAAAGGTTATATTCGACCAAGTTCATCACCATGGGGAGCCCAGTGCTCTTAGTTGAGAAGAAGGATGGGTATTTGAGAATGGTTGTTGATTAACATGCACTGAATGAGGTGATGATCAAGAACAAATACCCACTACCAATGATCAATGATTTGTTTGACCAGCTGCAGGGAGCTAAAGTATTCTCCAAGATCGATCTTCGATCAGGATACCACCAAACTGAAGATCCGAGAACATGATATACCTAAGACAACTTTTACCACAAGGTACGGGCTATATGAGTACACTATCATGTCTTTTGGATTGACTAACGCCCCTGCCTACTTTATGAGTATGATGAATAAGGTGTTCATGGAGTTCTTGGATAAGTTTGTTGTGGTGTTCATTGATGATATATTGGTATACTTGAAGGATGAAAAAGAACACAAGGAACATTTGCGCTTGGTTCTCGAGAAGCTCAGGGAACATCAGCTATATGCCAAGTTCAACAAATGTGAGTTTTGGTTGAAGGAAGTTGGATTTCTCGGACATGTTATATCAGGAGAAGGTATAGCAGTGGAAACTTCCAAGGTTCAGTCTGTCACTGAGTGGTTGGCACTCACCTCAGTTGGAGAGATACACAGTTTCCTTGGACTCGTAGGATATTACCAGAGATTCATTGAGATTTTTCCAAGATCGTGAAGCCCATGGCGGAGATATTGAAAAAAGACACCAAGTTTAATTGGACTGAAGAATGTGAGGCCAGTTTTCAGGAGTTGAAGAAACGGTTAGTTACATCCCCAGTGCTAATTCTTCCGGATATACGCAAGGATTTCCTAGTATATTGCGACGCTTCTCGCCAAGGACTTGGAGGTGTACTTATGCAAGACGGAAGAGTTATTTCATATGCCTCAGAGTAGCTTCGACCCCATGAGTTGAATTATGCCATGCATGATTTGGAGTTAGCAGCCGTAGTGCACGCGCTCAAGACCTGGAGACATTTTCTCATTGGAAATTGTTGTGATGTATACACGGATCATAAGAGTTTGAAGTACATCTTTACACAGAAGGAGTTGAATCTTAGGCAGAGGAGATGGTTGGAGGTCATAAAGGATTACGATATGAAGCTGCATTATCATCCAGGAAAGGCCAATGTTGTAGCAGACGCTTTGAGCCGCAAGAGTTATGTTAATACCCTCATAACTGGAGGATTACCTCGGGAGTTAGCCGACGATCTTAGAGAACTTTGCTTGGAGATAGTTCTGAGAGGTTTTGTTGCAGCGTTGGAAGTTCAGTGCATGTTGTTGGGAAAGATTCGAGAAGCCCAGAAGACTGATAAGGAGATTGCGGAGATAAAGGACAAGATGAATAAAGGAAAGGCCAATGGTTTTCGTGAGGATGACGAAGAAACTTTATGGTTTGAGGATCATATTTATGTGCCCAATGACCCAGAGATTAGGAAGTTAATACTTTAGGAGGCTCTGATATGTCTCCAACATATCTATAATTTTTGATTGCTCCATGCTATATTATTTACTGTTTTGGACATTATTGGGCTTTATTTTCCACTTTTATATTATTTTTGGGACTAACATATGAACCGGAGGCCCAGCCCAGAATTTCTGTTTTTTGCCTGTTTTAGGGTTTCGAAGAAAAGGAATATCAAACGGAGTCCAAACGGAATGAAACCTTTGGGAACGTGATTTTCTCAACGAAAAAGACCCGGGAGACTTGGACCCTACGTCAAGACACAAAAGAGGAGGCCACGAGGTAGGGGGGCGCGCCTACCCCCCCCCCCCCCCGCCCCCCCCCCCCCCCCGCGGGCCCCCCCCCCCCCCCCCCCAGGCGCGCCCTCCACCCTCGTGGGCCCCCTGTTGCTCCACCGACGTACTCCTTCCTCCTATATATACCTACGTACCCCCAAACGATTAGATACGGAGCTAAAAACCTAATTCCACCACGCAACTTTCTGTATCCACGAGATCCCATCTTGGGGCATGTTTCTTGCAATGGGAGAAGTGCTTAGCTTTGGGTTCAATCTTGCGGTGTCCTTTCCCAGTGACTGTAGGGATAGCAAGACACGTATTGTATTGTTGCCATCGAGGATAACAAGATGGGGTTTTCATCATATTGCATGATTTTATCCCTCTACATCGTGTGATAACATGATCATGCTTAAGCAATATGACAATGATGGAGTGTGACATAATAAAGGGAACGGTGGAAAGTTGCATGGCAATATATCTCGGAATGGCTATGGAAATGCCATGATAGGTAGGTATGGTGGCTGTTTTGAGGAAGGTATATGGTGGGTGTATGATACCGGCTAAAGGTGCGCGGTATTAGAGAGGCTATCAAAGGTGGAAGGGTGAGAAAAGTGCGTATAATCCATGGACTCAATATTAGTCATAAAGAACTCATATACTTATTGCAAAAATCTACAAGTTATCAAAGCAAAGTATTACGCGCGTGCTCCTAGGGGGATAGATTGGTAGGAAAAGACCATCGCTCGTCCCCGACCACCACTCATAAGGAAGACAATCAATAAATAAGTCATGCTCCAACTTCATCACATAACGGTTCACCATACATGCATGCTACGGCAATCACAAGCTTCAACACAAGTATTTCTCAAATTCACAACTACTCAACTAGCACAACTTTAATGTCACCATCTTTATATCTCAAAACAATTATCAAGCATCAAACTTCTCATAGTATTCAACACACTCATAAGAGAATTTTATTATTCTTGAATACCTAGCATATTAGGATTTTAAGCAGATTACCATGCTATCAAGACTCTGAAAATAATCTAAGTGAAGCATGAGAGATCTATAGTTTCTATAAAACAAATCCACCACGGTGCTCTAAAAGATATAAGTGAAGTACTAGAGCAAAATTATATAACTCAAAAGATATAGATGTGATGGGTACTTGGTATGTTGACTTTTGCGTAGACCTCCCCGGCAACGGCGCCAGAAATCCTTCTTGCTACCTCTTGAGCACTGCGGTGGTTTTCCCCGAAGAGGAAGGGATGATGCAGCAAAGTAGCGTAAGTATTTCCCTTAGTTTTTTAGAACCAAGGTATCAATCCAGTTTGAGGCTACGTGCGAGTCCCTCGTACCTACACAAAACAAATAAATCCTCACAACCAACCCGAATAGGGGTTGTCAATCCCTACACGGCCACTTACGAGATCTGATAGATATGATAAGATAATATTTTTGGTATTTTTGTGATAAAGATGCAAAGTAAAATAAAGGCAAAGTAGAAAAGCAAAGGAAATAACTAAGTAGTAGGAGATTAATATGATAAATATAGACCCGGGGGCTATAGGTTTCATTAGTGGCTTCTCTCGAGAGCATAAGTATTCTACGGTGGGTGAACAAATTACTGTTGAGCAATTGACATAATTGAGCATAGTTATGAGAATATCTAGGAATGATCATGTATATAGGCATCACGTCCGAGACAAGTAGACCGACTCCTACCTACATCTACTACTATTACTCCACTCATCGACCGCTATCCAGGATGCATCTAGAGTATTAAGTTAAAAACAGAGTAACGCCTTAAGCAAGATGACTTGATGTCAATGGATAAACTCATGCAATATGATGAAAACCCCATCTTGTTATCCTCGATGGCAACAATACAATACGTGCCTTGCTGCCCCTACTTTCACTGGGAAAGGACACCTCAAGATTGAACCCAAAGCTAAGCACTTCTCCCATTGCAAGAAAGATCAATCTAGTAGGCCAAACCAAACTGATAATTCGAAGAGACTTGCAAAGATACTCTATACGCATTGTTACCAAAATTGTTCCTACCAACAAAATTCACATCCATAGATTCATTATTATTCTCAATCAAAGTAGACAAGGGCATATCATTAGGATCAGAAGAAACACTCTTATTAGCAAATAATTTCATAATTTCATCCATCTTTCCACTCAAAACATTAATTTCTTCTATCGCCATGCACCTTTTTATTAGTAGATCTTTCAGCATGCCATTGAGAATAATTAACCATAATATTATCTAGGAGTTTAGTAGCTTCTCCTAAAGTGATTTCCATAAAAGTGCCTCCCGCGCCGAATCTAAAAGATTTCTAGAAGCAAAATTCAATCTGGCATAAAATTTTTGTATAATCATCCACAAATTTAAACCATGAGTAGGGCAATTACGTATCATTAATTTCATTCTCTCCCAAGCTTGTGCAACATGTTCATGATCAAGTTGCTTAAAATTCATAATATCGTTTCTAAGAGAGATGATCTTAGTGGGAGGAAAATACTTAGAGATAAAAGCATCTTTGCACTTATTCCATGAATCAATACTATTTTAAGGCAAAGACGAAAACCAAGCTTTAGCACGATCTCTAAGAGAAAAAGGAAATAGCTTCAATTTAACAATATCATTATCCACATCTTTCTTCTTTTGCATGTCACACAAATCAACGAAGCTATTTAGATGGGTAGCGGCACCTTCACTAGGAAGGCCGGAAAATGGATCTTTCATGACAAGATTCAGCAAAGCAGTATTAATTTCACAAGATTCGGCATCGGTTAGAGGAGCAATCGGAGTGCTAATAAAATCATTGTTGTTGGTATTGGTGAAGTCACACAATTTCGTGTTATCTTGAGCCATCGTGACAAGCAAGCAAATTAACACATAAGCAAAAAGCAAGCGGGCAAAAAGAGGCAAATAGAGAAAGAGAGGGAGGATAGAGAGAGAGAGGGCGAATAAAACGACAAGGGTGAAGTGGGGGAGAGGAAAACGAGAGGCAAATGGAAAATAATGTAATGCGGGAGATAAGGGTATGCGATGGGTACTTGGTATGTTGACTTTTGCGTAGACCTCCTCGGCAACGGCGCCAGAAATCCTTCTTGCTACCTCTTGAGCACTGCGTTGGTTTTCCCCGAAGAGGAAGGGATGATGCAGCAAAGTAGCGTAAGTACTTCCCTCAATTTTTGAGAACCACGGTATCAATCCACCATTCATAATTCTTTCATAATGTCACTCTTGATTCATTGCATATCCCGGTACACCGCCGGAGGCATTCATATAGAGTCATATTCTGTTCTAAGTATCGAGTTGTAATTGTTGAGTTGTAAGAAAAATAAAAGTGTGATGATCATCATTATTAGAGCATTGTCCCAGTGAGGAAAGGATGATGGAGACTATGATTCCCCCACAAGTCGGGATGAGACTCCGGACGAAAAAGAAAAAAAAAGAAAAAAAGAAAGAAAAGAGGCGATAAAAAAAAAGAAAAGGCCCAAATAAAAAAAATATAAAAAATAAAAAATGGGAGAAAAAGAGAGAAGGGACAATGCTACTATCCTTTTACCACACTTGTGCTTCAAAGTAGCACCATGATCTTCATGATAGAGAGTCTCCTATGTTATCACTTTCATATACTAGTGAGAATTTTTCATTATAGAACTTGGCTTGTATATTCCAATGATGGGCTTCCTCAAAATGCCCTAGGTCTTCATGAGCGAGCAAGTTGGATGCACACCCACTTAGTTTCCTTTTGAGCTTTCACATACTTATAGCTCTAGTGCATCTGTTGCATGGCAATCCCTACTCACTCAAATTGATATCTATTGATGGGCATCTCCATAGCCCGTTGATATGCCTAGTTGATGTGAGGCTATCTTCTCACTTTTTGTCTTCTCCACAACCACCACTCTATTCCACCTATAGTGCTATATCCATGGCTCACGCTCACGTATTGCGTGAAGATTTAAAAAGTTTTGAGAATGTCAAAAGTATGAAACAATTGATTGGCTTGTCATCGGGGTTGTGCATGATTTAAATATTTTGTGTGGTGAAGATAGAGCATAGCCAGACTATATGATTTTGTAGGGATAACTTTCTTTGGCCATGCTATTTTGAGAAGACATAATTGCTTTGTTAGTATGCTTGAAGTATTATTATTTTTATGTCAATACCAAACTTTTGTCTTGAATCTTTCGTATCTGAATATTCATACCACAATTAAGAAGAATTACATTAAAATTATGCCAAGTAGCACTCCGCATCAAAAATTCGGTTTTTATATTCGGTTTTTATCATTTACCTACTCGAGGACGAGCAGGAATTAAGCTTGGGGATGCTTGATACGTCTACAACGTATCTATAATTTTTGATTGCTCCATGCTATATTATCTACTGTTTTGGACATTATTGGGCTTTATTTTCCACTTTTATATTATTTTTGGGACTAACCTATTAACCGGAGGCCTAGCCCAGAATTGTTGTTTTTTGCCTGTTTTAGGGTTTCGAAGAAAAGGAATATCAAACGGAGTCCAAACGGAATGAAACCTTCGGGAACGTGATTTTCTCAATGAACAAGACCCGGGAGACTTGGACCCTACGTCAAGACACAAAACAGGAGGCCACGAGGTAGGGGGGCGCGCCTACCCCCCCCCAGGTGCGCCCTCCACCCTCGTGGGCCCCCTGTTGCTCCACTGACGTACTCCTTCCTCCTATATATACCTATGTACCCCCAAACGATTAGATACGGAGCCAAAAACCTAATTCCACCGCCGCAACTTTCTGTATCCACCAGATCCCATCTTGGGGCCTCTTATGGAGCTCTGCCGGAGGGGGCATCGATCATGAAGGGCTTCTACATCAAGACCATAGCCCATCCGATGAAGTGTGAGTAGTTTACCTCAGACCTACGGGTCCATAGTTATTAGCTATATGGCTTCTTCTCTCTTTTTGGATCTCAATACAATGTTCTCCCCCTCTCTTGTGGAGATCTATTCGATGTAATCTTCTTTTTGCGGTGTGTTTGTTGAGACCGATGAATTGTGGGTTTATGATCAAGTCTATCTATGAACAATATTTGAATCTTCTCTGAATTCTTTTATGTATGATTGGTTATCTTTGCGAGTCTCTTCGAATTATCAGTTTGGTTTGGCCTACTAGATTGATCTTTCTTGAAATGGGAGAAGTGCTTAGCTTTGGGTTCAATCTTGTGGTGTCCTTTCCCAGTGAAAGTAGGGGCAGCAAGGCACGTATTGTATTGTTGCCATCGAGGATAACAAGATGGGGTTTTCATCATATTGCATGAGTTTATCCATTGACATCAAGTCATCTTGCTTAAGGCGTTACTCTGTTTTTAACTTAATACTCTAGATGCATCCTGGATAGCGGTCGATGAGTGGAGTAATAGTAGTAGATGTAGGCAGGAGTCGGTCTACTTGTCTCGGACGTGATGCCTATATACATGATCATTCCTAGATATTCTCATAACTATGCTCAATTCTGTCAATTGCTCAACAGTAATTTGTTCAACCACCATAGAATACTTATGCTCTCGAGAGAAGCTACTAGTGAAACCTATGGCCCCCGGGTCTATCTTTATCATATTAATCTCCTACTACTTAGTTATTTCCTTTGCTTTTTTACTTTGCCTCTATTTTACTTTGCATCTTTATCACAAAAATACCAAAAATATTATCTTATCATATTTATCAGATCTCACTCTCGTAAGTGGCCATGTAGGGATTTGACAACCCCTATTTGCATTGGTTGCGAGGATTTTATTTGTTTTGTGCAGGTACGAGGGACTCGTGCGTAGCCTCCTACTGGATTGATACCTTGCTTCTCACAAACTGAGGGAAATACTTACGCTACTTTGATGCATAATCCCTTCCTCTTCGGGGAAAAACCAACGTAGTGCTCAAGAGGTAGCAGGCTCATGACTCTCCATACTCGATTCACCCAGGAAACACCAAGATGTGTTTGATTTGAAGGAACGTTTCTGGTGGACAAGTATGAAGAAGGATATTGCCAAGTATGTAGCCATATGTGACGTATGTCAGAGAGTTAAGGAGGAGCATCAGAAGCCGGCATGATTACTTCAGCCTTTGCCGATACCCGAATGGAAGTGGGATAAGCTTGGGATAGATTTCATCACCGGATTACCCAGGACACGATTAGGCTATGACTCCATCTGGGTAGTAGTTGATCGCTTGACCAAAGTGGATCACTTTATCCTCGTGAAAACCACTTATACGAGCGCGAAGTTGGCCAGGATATATATGACCAGGATCGTATGTCTGCATGGAGTTCCGAGGACCATCGTATTAGATAGAGGAACACAGTTTACCTCAAAGTTTTGGAATCAATTACACCAGACTTTGGGTACCAGGCTAGAGTTCAGTAAAACCTTTCATCCGCAGATAGATGGATAGACAGAGAGAGTCAACCAGATTCTGGAGGACATGTTGAGAGCTTGTGCGCTAGATTATGGATCTAGCTAGGATGATAATTTGCCTTACCCAGAGTTCTCATACAACAACAGCTACCAAGCTAGCTTGAATATGGACCCTTTCAAAGCCTTGTACGGAAGGAGGTGTAGGGCACCATTGATGTGGTATAAAGTTGGAGACCGACAATTGTTCGGACCAGATTTAATCAGAGAGTCTGAAGAGAAGGTTAAGCTGATTCATGATAGACTAAAGGTAGCTCAGTCTTGGCAGAAGAGTTATGCCGACACTAAATGCAAGGAGGTAGCCTATGAAATCGGAGACAGAGCATATCTCCGTGTGTCACCACTTCGAGGAGTTAAATGATTTGGAGTCAAAGGAAAGTTAGCCCCAAGATTTGTAGGACCATATATAGTTTTGGGATGTATGGGTGAAGTTGATGTGTTTCATGTTTCCCAGTTGAAGAAGTGCCATGCAGAGATGGCCGATATTCCAAAGTGAAATCCAGTGCCCCTGGAAGCAATTTAGTTGGAGAGTGACCTAACCTACGAGGAGAAACCCGTCAAGATTCTCGAGTTTGCCAACCAAGATATACCGAGGAAGAAGCTACCTGGGAGCGAGAAGAAAACCTACGGAAAGACCACCCACACCTTTTTGCTAGCCTACTCGAATCTCGAGGGCGAGATTCATCTTAAGGGGGGTAGGTTTGTAACAGCCCAATTTTCAATTTGGATGTTAATCATTAGGTCATCATATGCATCTATGATTTGTGCATTTTGAATTGGTTTATTTGGACATTTTAATCCTAGAGACCTTAAGCAACTCAAGGACCATCTGAGAGAGTTGGAGATTTTCACAAAAATCCATTTTTGAATTTTCAAAATTGGTAAATTAGATCAAAGGGATTTTTATTTGAAATTATTTTTTCCAATTATTTAAAAATAAATAAAATAATGAGAAAAGAAAATACGACTTCTACAAAACAGTTAAGAAATAATGAAAATTTAATTTTGAATAAAAATATATTTTATTTGAGATTTTATTCGCTTAAATTAGGGAAAAATGTGCATTTAGCCCAATTTTTTTCACTTTGTCCTAAATATCACGAGAGGATGGTGAAAATTATTTTTGGAATTTTAGGATTTTTTATTTTGTTTGGAATTTTCTTCGCAGAAATTTTTTTTTTAAAAAAAATCTTGCGCGTGCCGACTGGTTCGGCCCAGCCGCCGACCGCCTTCCCCCGCGGGCTGCCCGTGTCTTCGCCGGACTCCGGCTAGGAGTCCGACTTGGAGCCGCCGCCGCTAGCCCCTGCTCCAAGTCGGCCACCCCCTGGGCCTCTAAAAGCTGACCCCGCCGCCCCTCGTCCTCACAAATTGCCGCCGCCCCGAGCCGCAACTGCCCGATCACGCTGCTGCCACATCGCGCCGCTGCCGTTGTTGCCGCCCGGGCCGTCGCCTCACTGCCCCGCGCCGCTAGCCGCCACCTCTCCGCAGCTGCCGCGCCACCCCGCCTCGCCAGAGTTGCCGCCGCCGCCGGTTCTTTTTCCCGAACCGGTAAAACCGCCATAAACCGCCCCCGTTTTTTTAGTTTTGGTTTTACTTTTTTAGATCGGTTTATTTATTAGGTTAAGTTAATTAGCGAACGTTCGTTCATTTAGATCTGTTAGTGGATTTTTTTTGTTCATTAGTTTCTGTTAGCGAACGTTCGTTCATTTGAATTTTATTTTTATTTTTATTTTTCGGCCAGGGACCTATCCACAATTAGTTTTCTTACAGATTAGTCCCTGATCTTTAAACCCTCACTACTGTTTGCTCGTTTATCCAAATCGAACGAAACCAACGCAAATTTCTTAGACTTGTTCCCTTCTGTCCAGATAAACAACTTGAACATGATTTTGAAAATTTAAAATTTGGTTTCAAGCAGATTTGAATTTGAACTTCTTTTGATCGTAGTTTGTGTTTCGTAACTCCGATTCGATTGATTCTTTTTGCAAATTGAAACTATTCACTTAAACTTTCTGTTTAGATCTTTTTCTTTTGGTTTTTACCTTTGCATCTTATGCTTGAGTGCTTATGTATGCTTTTGTTTGTTCACGACAGAGTTTCCGGAGTGCGAGGCTTGCTATTACGAATCTCTAGGGTTTTCTGATCGTCAGCCAGACAAGTAACACTTTGATCATATCCCTTTATTACCCAATTTTTTGCATTAGTTTCAACCCTCAAACATTGCATGAGTAGGAGTGTGAACATGAGTATGTTGGAAGTAGTTTATGAGGTAGCAACCTATTGTCTTTTATCAACCCCGGGTATTATACGTTATCCTCATACTACTATGCTATGCTCGTAGATGTGGTTTGGGTATGAGAGATTCAGGAAAGCTGTGAGAGTAATAATATCTAAGGGAAACTTAAGGTGGCTACTTTAATACACATCTAGGTGGATTGGTTGTGGGCACCTAGGGAATCCAGTGTTGTCCTAGGAGATCCCGGGGAACCCGTGTGATCATCCTATGGAATGCCACCCAGGCTCAAAGGGATCATAAGATTATTCATGATAGAAACTTCTGTGTGCAGCCACAAGCCATTATGGGCTCTGGCATAGTTGAGTAAGTTGTGGGAATCTTTTCCATGATGGGCTAGCTGATGTATGGGATTGTAGGTGTACCGGCCTATCTATCGGTTAAGGGGGCCTCTTCGGAAAGACTGTGTCTCGATCATCCGTTTCTCAAACATCATGTAGTGCGAGAAATCCAACGGAGGAGATCGAGTCTTGTGGGGAAAAGTGTGCAAACCTCTGCAGCGTGTATAAACTAATCATGGTTAGCCGTGTCCCGGTTATGGACATCTTGAGTATCCGGTACTTGAATTATTGTTTGATCTCATCATTTTGGTTAATGAATTTATTGGGTTATTAATTATTATTTTGGGATTGAGTTGGCGGTACCTTCTCAATAATGACATAAACTTTGTAGTTAAATAAAATCTATTCCTTTGTTGTAGGGAAAACTTAGCTTTATGCAAATGATAACCTTAGAGCCTCCACTAGCCAAATATGCATGTAGTGATAAATGTTATTTCTTCATTGCTCTGTAGTGTTATCTTGCCAAAATATTCCATGTGCTGACCTACACGGCTGCAACGTATCATGTTGCAGAGTTTTCAGACAAAGAGTAAGGTGCGATAGGTCATTGTCATGCACTCAGTTTTGCCGTGGAGTTGGATGGACTCATTTATCTTTGGAGCTTCCGAAGTTATTTTTTATGGCCTTCAGCCATATTATAGTAATAAGTACTCTATTTGAGACACTCGATGTAATAAGTGTGTGATTGAACTCTGCAATAAATCCTCAAGTACTGTGTGTGTCAGCAATACCGATCCAGAGATGACACTTAAGCACAGAGACTACGGTCCATTGGGATCGGGTCACTACAAGGAGACTCTGAGTTCAAGTCAGAGGAGCCATGAGGCGGCCACAAGGGTGGAGGGCGCGCCCAGGGGGTAGGGCACCCCCTGCCTTCTGAGACCCCGTGACTCCCCTTATCTAATTCTTTCACCTATATATTCACATATATTCCCAAACCACCAGAGGCATCCACGAAAACACTTTTCCACCGCTGCAACCTTCTGTTCTCATGAGATCCCATCTTCGGGCCTTTTCCGGCATCCTGCCGGATGTGGATTCGATCAAGGAGGGCTTCTACATCAACCTTATTGTCCTTCCGATGAAGCGTTAGTAGTTTACCACAGACCTACGGGTCCATAGCTAGTAGCTAGATGGCTTCTTATCTCTCTTTGATTCCCAATACCATGTTCTCCTTGATGTTCTTGGAGATCTATCCGATGTAATATTCTTTTGCGGTGTGTTTGTCGAGATCCGATGAATTGTGGATTTATGATCAGCTTCTCTATGAACATTATTTGAATCTTCTCTATATTCTTATATGCATGATTTAATATCTTTGTATTTCTCTTCAAACTATCGGTTTGGTTTGGCCAACTAGATTCGTTTTCTTGCATGGGAGAAGTGCTTAGCTTTGGATTCAAACTTGCGGTGTCCTTTCCCAGTGACAGTAGGGGCAGCAAGGCACGTATTGTATTGTTGCCATCGAGAATAAAAATATAGGGTTTTCATCATATTGCTTGAGTTAATTCCTCTACATCATGTCATATTAGTTAATGTGTTACTCTGTTCTTCATGAACCTAATACTCTAGATGCAGGCATGAGTCGATCGATGTGTGGAGTACTAGTAGTAGATGCAGAATCGTTTCAGTCTACTTGACACATACGTGATGCTTATATTTCATAATCATTGCGTTAGATATCATAATAACTTTGTGCTTTTCTATCAATTGCTCGACAGCAATTTGTTCACCCATCGTATTATTTTCTATCTTGAGAGAAGCCTCTACTGAAACCTATGGCCCCCGGGTCTATTTTCCATCATATAAGTTTCCGATCTACTATATTAGTTTTCGATCTACTATTTTGCAATCTTTTACTTTCTGATCTATAAACCAAAAATATTTACTGTATCGTTTGTTTAGTTTCATCTATCTTTGTCAGATCTCACTTTTGCAAGTAACCGTGAAGGGATTGACAACCCCTTTATCGCGTTGGGTGCAAGTTGTTTGATTGTTTGTGCAGGTATTAGGTGATTTCTGCATTGTCTCCTACTGGATTGATACATTGGTTCTCAAACTGAGGGAAATACTTGTCTCTACTTTGCTGCAGCACCCTTTCCTCTTCAAGGGAAAAACCAACGCAAGCTCAAGAAGTAGCAGGAAGAATTTTTGGTGCCGTTGCGGAGGAGATCTATGCCAAGTCAAGAAATACCAAGTACCCATCATAAACTATCATCTCTTGCATTACATTATTCGCCATTTGCCTCTTGTTTTCCTCTCCCCCACTTCTAAAATGATTTTTGAAAAGTTTTCCCCTTTTCTTCTCCCTTCTTTCATTCGTATTTTTGTTTGCCCTTATGTCTTACTTGGTTTATTTGCTCGTTTGCTCGGTATAATTGTGTGTTTATTGAAAATCAGAAGCAAAGAGTTTATGGATCCTTATCCACTTGCTAATATTTTTAAGAGATCCAGTTATGATGAACAAATTGCTAGTGAGTTGAGTGCACTAGATTATCTTTATGATGTTTTTCTTGAAATTCATGAATCTGAAAAATTGTGATGAAGTGTTGAAAGAAGAAATTTATGAAGTTATTCACGATAGCTCCTTGAATGAAAAGCATGATTGCAATGATATTATTGTGAATTCTATTAATGTCAATTGTGTTAATGATACGCAAAACCCTAAGCTTGGGGATGCTAGTTTTGCTATGTCCGCTAATTGTTGCAATGATCATGATTGGGGTGATTCTTCTTATAATCTTGAAAATTTATTTAAGCCACATGATGAATATGAGATTGATAATATTGTTTGCAATAATATTGAAAGTGGGTTTGGAAGAGTGTTAACTTTGGATCCCACATATTTGGGTAATGTTCAATCTTATGAAGTTTTTGATAAAAGTGGGTTCAGAGAGATCATGACTTTATTTTATGGTAATCCCACTAATTCGGAAGAGTTTCAACTTTGCATGCATGTGGATCATGAAGAGAATATTTTATGTGATAGCTATATTTTTGAATGTGAATATGATCCCACATGTAATTATTATGAGAGAGGAAAATATAGTTGTAGAAATTTTCATGTTACAAAATTATCTCTAGTTATGTTGAGATTCCTATTGTTTCTTTCCTCTTCCTTGCATATGCTAGATTTTGCTTGCTATGATAATTTGTTTTCCTATAAGATACCTATGCATAGGAAGTATGTTAGACTTAAACTTGTTTTCACATGCTACATGACGCTCTGTTTGTGTTTCAATTGTTATCTTTCATGTGAGCATCATTGAAATCTTAATGCCTAGCTAAAAGGCTTTAAAGAAAAGCGCTTGTTGGGAGACAACCCAATATTTTTCCTTCCTGTTTTCAATAAATAATTCATCTAGCCTTTGGTTAGATGTCGTTGTGTTTTAATTAGTGTTTTTCCCAAGTAAGACCTTTTGGATGGCTTACGGTGATAGTTTATTTGATCTTGCTGGAAAACATAAACTTTTGCGCTCAGGATAACAATTCTAATTTTTAACAGAAGCGTGATAAAACACTGATTCATTTTTCCAAATATTAATAAACTAATTTCCCCAGGTTGTCCTATTTTTTCAGAATTTTTAGAGTTACAGAAGTATTGTGGAGTTCCAGATTACTACAGATTGTTCTGTTTTTGACAGATTCCGTTTTCTATGTGTTGTTTATCTTTTCTATCAATTGCTCGACAGTAATTTGTTCAGCCACCGTATTATTTGATATCTTGAGAGAAGCCTGATACATCTCCAATGTATCTATAATTTTTGATTGTTCCATGCTGTTTTATTATCAATATTGGATGTTTTATAATCATTTTATATCATTTTTGGTACTAACCTATCGACATAGTGCAAAGTGCTAGTTACTGTTTTTCCATATTTTTTACATCGCATGAAATCAATATCGAACGGAGTACAAATGCCACGAAACTCCACGATGATTTTTTATGGGCCAGAAGGAAGCAGATGGGCCCTGGTTGCACCTGGGGGAGTCCTGAGGAGGGGACAACCTAGTAGGGCACGCCCGGAGGCCCTGGCGCGCCTTGGTGGGTTGTGGCCACCTCAGGTACCTCCCGGACCGCCTCTTTGCTCTATAAATACCCCAAAAATACCAGAACCATAAAAGCGTCGACGAAATATTCATCCAGCCACCACAGAGTCTAGAACCACCAGATACAATCTAGACACCATCACGGAGGGGTTCACCACTTCCATTGGTGCCTCTCTGATGATGCGTGAGTAGTTCTTTGTAGACCTTCGAGTCCGTACTTAGTAGCTAGATGGCTTTCTCTCTCTCGCTGAATTCTCAATGCGATGGTCTCTTGGAGATCCATATGATGTAACTCTTTTTGCGGTTTGTTTGTTGGGATCTGATGAACTTCGAGTTTATGATCAGTTATATCTTTTTATATCCATGAAAGTTATTTGAGTTTCTTTCTTCTCTTATATGCTTGATCTCTTATAGCCTGGTATTTCTTCTCCGATATTTGGGTTTTTGTTTGGCCAAATTGATCTATTTATCTTGCAATGGGAAGAGGTGCCCAGTAGTGGGTTCGATCTTACGGTGCTTGATCCCAGTGACATAAAGGGAACCGACACGTATGTATCATTTCTACTAAGGATAAAAAGACGAGATCTATATCTACCGCCATATAGATAAACGGATCTTCCCTGTTTTTCCATGAACTTAATACACTAGATGCATGCTGGATAGCGGTCGATGTGTGGAGTAATAATAGTAGATGCAGGCAGGAGTCGTTCTACTAATCTTGGACGTGATGTTGGAGGATCGAAAGTATGTCTAGAGGGGGGGGGGTGATTAGACTACTTGACTAAATAAAAATCTAGCCTTTTCCCAATTTTAAGTCTTTGCAGATTTTAACAACTTAACACAAGTCAAGCAATCAACCTACACATGCAAGTCTAAGAGTATAGCAGCGCATGGAAAACATTTGTATATGAAGGTAAAGGGAGGAGTTTGGAGAGAGCAAACACAATGTAGACACGAAGATTTTTGGCGTGGTTCGGATAGGTGGTGCTATCGTACATGCACGTTGATGGAGACTTCAACCCACGAAGGGTAACGGTTGCGCGAGTCTACGGAGGGCTCCACCCACGAAGGGTCCACGAAGAAGCAACCTTGTCTATCCCACCATGGAAATCACCCACGAAGGACTTGCACTACTGCAGGATGCTGTTAATGCGACACTACGATCAGAGACCCTTCGAGAAACTGTGTACGATGCAATAATCGCAAACGATGATGTATGAAAACTGTCAAAAATGATGCGAAACATTTGCGATGAATGATACATCAAACATGGTTCAGATTATAGTTGCGTGTGCAATGAGGGGCATACGGTTGATCTGTACGAACTATTTGCGATGAGACGGAACAACAGAAATGGGCAGCCAGATCAAGGTGTGTGCAATATACGACATACAGTTCACTTTGATGAATCGTTTGCGATGAGTAAGGTGAACACAAACGATTCGGCGTACCAAGATGTGTGTGATACCCGGCAAACAGGTCAGTAATCAGAATTGTGTGCGATCATTATAGACAGCCCATGCGGTCTTTTTTGTGAATTGTGTGCTCATCAGGGCACACAGTTCAACAAACCAACCTGTTGGTGATAATGTAGAAGATCTCTGTCGAATACATATTACTAACCGTCTGTGATGAGATTGACAGGATAAACAAAGATATATACATTCTCCTTAATTTAGTCCTTCTTCTTCCTGTTGTTATTGCTAGATGGCCCCGCGACATCGTCTTGGCGAGGACGCTTCTTGCCACTGACCATTGGCTTTTCATCGCCGTCGCCGTCGTCATCGTCATCGTCATTGTTGTCTTCCTCCTGCTCCTCCTCTTTCGACCATTCCTCCTCCTCATCGTCGCCGTCCTCTTCTTCGTCCTCCGACAGCTCCTCGTCCATCTGGTTGTCGTATGATGTCTCCGGAGGCGGCGTCCCTTCCATGAACCGGATATAATGGATGTCTGGGCTCGACGCCGGACTCATGGAAGACGAGCGGGATGATTCTGATGTTAACCTATCATCGTGCGCCAGATTGCCGGCCGAACTGTCGTCCTCCCTATCGCTCGACATGGCTGCAGAGTGTGTGCCAGTGTGTAGCGCGGTCTGCCGGGGACAATGAAGATGGTGGACACTTAAGCAGGGTATGCAGAGAAGAGGAACTGCCAATGGAAGCGGGGGTTGACGTATTATCTAACCGCTGATATAATCAACCGCAATTATTTGTACCCAGTCGCTCCAAATTCCCAGACTGGTTTCCTCTTTCAGGACAAAAACAAGGAACGAGTTTTGGGATTATGCACCGGTACCGGTACGAACAGAGTAGGACAGTTGGCAAGCAATACACTGAGCTCTTCTTATTGATAAAGCTAGTAATAATCAAACTAGAAAGGAAAAGAAAAAAGACAAAGAAAAATATCTACACAAATCTTCGCGTAACATCAATGGCATAGGACCTAGATGTGCATTACTTAGAGCACATCTAGATGTGCTTTAGTAATACTGTCAAATAAAAGCCCTAATCATCATTGCAAACAGCACATAGAACATGGCTAATGTGACAACCACAACTACACATGCTAGTTCGTTCTTGTCTCATGCTTTCATTTGTTGCCTGTGATTGATTCTTTCTTGCTTCATCGCACCGATTGTACATTCCAGATCGACCAGTTTCTTCTTCAGCTTTACGTTATCTTCTACGAGGTTGGTGATAACACTCCGAGCCCTCCCATGACATTCTTCATCCAGCCAGTTAACAAAGGCACAAGTCTCATATCCCTTCCAATGTTAAATAGTATTCTGGATGAGCGACGACATTAACTGAAGTAAAATGATGAACTTAATTAGCACTAATCTCTAAGGGGCAACTAAGAAACTGCCTGCCAATGTCGAATCCCTCCGTGCATACACATCGAGCGGGAGTGTGCCCGTGCACACAACTCAGCTTTTGGTACTTCTCGGTGGCGCAAAACTCGAAGTTGAACTCATGTTGCGGGAGTCTGGAGTCAATCTCCGAATCCGGCGGCAGATCGGTTTCCTGGGGGGGGGGGGTCATTCAAGACAGATTCAGCAAGGATCTATACTTTGTACATGCTAAAAAAGATCGGGATAGATTGGAACCTGACAGGACGATTCAGATCCATAGTACACCTTCCTTCTGATGACCTTAGGCAAGTGCTCGGCGGCGATATGAGCAGGAGCAGCCGCATCGAAACCATCAGCACCACTCGTCTGCATTCCCCCAATGTCAGCGCCACGCGATGGAATTTGGAGGCTATGTAGGGATTTGGGGAAAATGGGGAAACTGTGGATATAAGCTAACGGTCGAGAACTAATAATGGCACTATATATATGTTGTATACAACACACTGTTTTACATGTCGTTTGTGTTGGGTATTACAACGTCACACACGATTTCTGCACCAAACCGTGTGAGAAGATAACGTAGGTTAGACACGGTTGTCGTTACATAACCGTATGTGATGTACTACCATGTCCATATAATTGAGTTACGGTGAGATACCGTGTAAACAGCCGCTCCGTGGATATCCATAAGAAAAACAGCCGCTCTGCATATAGAGATGGCGGCGGCGGCCTAGGCAGCGGCTACCGGAGAAGAGGTCAATCCTCGGTCGGTGGGCGGTGGCGGCGTCATAGTAGGTCAACCCTCAGTCTGCGGCAAGAGATAGGAGGAGCTGAACCATCGAGGTCGGCGGCAGCGCGATTCAAGCACATCCATCGCGGTCGATGGCGGGATAGTGGAGGTCAAACTTCAGGCGGCAGCCGCACTAAGCTTTGCTCCTCGACCCTGCTGCCTCGGCATGTCGCCGCATCGCACTTATCTGTCTGCTGGGTGGAGGTCGCCACGTGGGTAATTAATTAAGGTATTCTTTTTGTGAGTGGCGTAATTAAGGTATTCAATTCCTAAGTGTAGTCTTGTACTAGTACTCTGCGTGTAAATTGACTGACCATTAATTTTTGTCATTGCACGTCTGGATAACAACATGGAGCGCCCTTAGTAATTATTAAAATATAACCTTGTGATTTATGCACGCATCTCTGGGCAGCAGTTAATCCATGTATTAATATTGTTTATTTGTTTTTAATTACCATTCGTCTGCTGCAGATGGATCGATCTCGATGGATGAAGAATCAGAAAATCGCAGATTTTATCAGTGGCATGACAGAGTTCATGAATTTGGCTGAAAGTACAAAGAGGAGAATTGGTGATGCGGGTTACATCCCGTGTCCATGTACTGATTGTGCCAATATAGAGTCACATGAAGTTGCAGATGTCTAGATGCATTTAGTCTCTAGGGGATTCATGGATGGATATACACGTTGACCAAACATGGTGAAGAGGAGGTCATGGATGAAGATACCCAGGGCAGCAAGATGCCAAACCCCGGTCAGTGTCACATGGATGTTGAATCTAACATCGTGACAGAGGCACCAAGCTACCAATGGAATACCGGAGAGCCGAAATACCCACTGGAAAACCAAGACGGCCACGCAGATGACGACGATCTTGATATGCCAGATTTTGCTGCTATGATTGCAGATTTCGAGGGCCCAGAAAAGGATATGATTGGGTACAAGGATCCGCCAACCATTGATGCAGACTCTAAGAAATAATTATATCCAGGTTGGAAAAAGAAATATTCCAGGTTGAGCGACACCCTGGCGCTTCTCAGATTTAAAGCAGGAAACGGTCTATCAAACAAGGGCTTCACAGAGATGTTAGGTCTTTTGAAAGAAATTCTTCCGGAAGATAATGTGCTCCCTAGAAGCATGAATGAAGCGAAGAAAATTGTTTGCCCATTGGAACTTGAAGTGCAGAAGATACACGCTTGTGTGAATGATTGTATATTGTACCATGGTGAGTACAAAGATTTTCGTGCATGTCCCACATGCAAGCATGCACCATACAAGTGCAGGAGTGCAAAGGACAAGTACAAATTGGACAGCGAGGTCAAGACTGGAATCCTGTTCAAGGTTGTTTGGTACTTGCCTTAAATTCCAAGGTTGAGGCGTCTGTTTGCAAACCTTAGAGAGGCAAAGAGGTTGCGGTGGCACCATGATGAGAGAATTGCGGATAGGTTTATGAGGCAACCAAAAGATGGGGCTCAGTGGGAATTAATTGACAACAAGTTTGAAAAATTTGCCAAGAATCCTAGAAGTATAAGGCTCGGGGAGTGTACTGATGGGATGAATCCTTTTGGTGATATGAGCACCAATCACAGCACATGGCCAGTGCTTTTGTGCATATATAACCTAGTTCCTTGGTTGTGTATGAAGAAAAATACGCTATGATGTTAATGATTATCCAAGGCCCGAAGCAACCTGGAAATGACATCGACATTTACTTTAAGCTACTGGTAGAAGAACTACTGATAGTGTGGATAGATGCGCCTGCTGGAATATGTTATGATGCTTACAGAAAGGAGATTTTCGATCTACATGTGATGCTGGTGCACACCATTCAAGCTATGGCAGCATTAGGCAGCACATCGGGGGCAGAAAACAGGGGAAGATGTAGGGTGTGTCACATGCATGGATAGGACAGCTACCAGAAGACTTCCCAACTCGTGCAAAACATTGTATTTGCGTCATCGTAGGTTCTTACGGAAAAATCACCCATACAGAAAGATGAAAGCTGAATTTGATGGTACGGTAGAGGCAGCTGAGGGCCCAAGCCCTATGAAGGGGAGGTGGTCCACAACATAGCTAAAAAAATTAATGTTGTGCTTGGCAATAACCACCCTTTGACGGTGAAACTAACACCCAAGGATCAAGTGTTTAAGAAGAAATCTGTGTTCTTGAAATTACCTTACTGGGAGATTCTACGTGTACGTCACTGCATCGATGTCATGCACATAGAGAAGAACGTCTGTGAAAGCATCCTTGGTACTCTGCTCAAGATTAAAGGTAAAAGAAAGGATGGTCACGGTTCACGGCTCGATATGCTTACTGATCAATCACAACGCAGGAGTGAAGCAGAAGATGATGACAATTTCATCAAAGCTCGCCAGAGTTACAATTTCAGTACAAAAGAAGCAACATGGTTCTTCACCTATTTGTTGTCAGTTAAGACACCCTCTTCCTACTACGCAAACATCAGAAGTCTCGTGGATGTGAGCTCATGTAAAATGAAGTTGGGACACATGAAGTCACATGATTGCCACGTAATGTTGACACAAATCCTCCTGGTGGCCATCAGGAATCTAATGGACAAAGATATAATAAACACACGCATTGACCTTTGTGATTTCTTCAACAAACTATGGCAGAAAGTTGTAGATCCTGAAGAGTTGGATAATATGCAAGATGATATTGCAAGAATATTTTCCAACCTAGAGATGTTTTCCCAACGTCATTCTTTGATGTCATGGTCAATCTCACTGTGCAGCTTGTCGACGAGATAAAGTATTATGGTCCTGTGTTTCTTCGCAACATGTATCCCTTCGAGCGGTTCATGGGAATACTGAAGCACTTTTGTCGGAACCGAAACCATCCAGAGGCAAGAATCCTACAAGGTTATACCGCGGAGGAGGTGGTTGATTTTTGCACCGAATACAAGAAACAAAGACCTATAGATTTGCTCCTCTCTCGCCACGAGGGAAGGCTGAAAGGTAAGCCAATCCTTGCTGGCACGCAAATGGCTGCACCCGGAGAATTGGCAGAGAAAGCCCATTTGACGGAACTTCTTAACAACCCAGTTCTCATCGCTTATGCCGAAGAACACTTGGCGGAGATATGCCAAAGCTTCTTACCTATGGTGTCTTTATCAGAAGTGGAGATGAAGGAGCACACTAAGAAGTATGCCGAATGGCTGAAGAATCATTTGGCACAAGGATCCATCGATGACATTGCTACATGGTTGGCACAAAGCCATCACCTACGGTGTTGATGTACCAACCATATGACATAAATGGATACACGTTCTACACTGAGGAACGTGATAAGAAGACCTCATATCAGAACAACTCTGTTCGAATAGAATGCATGACTATAAATGAAGCTGATAAAAGGGTATACTATGGAACCATCAAAGAGATTTTGGAGTTTGACTATGTGAAATTTAATGTGGCATTATTCAGGTGCGCATTTATCCCTCTTGGTCAGGTAAGGATTGATGAGTACAGGAAGACCTGTTGTAACAGGACAACGATGGCATATCACGCGGACCCATTCATTCTTGGCAGTGATGCTACCCAAATTTTCTTTGTGGAAGACCCCTTGCATAAGAACGGCCATTTAGCGATGCATGGGAAGAGACGGGTACTAGGTATCGACGATGTTGCCGATCAGGACGAGTACGATGAATTTGATGAGTTCCCAGC
Organism: Triticum urartu; assembly: GCF_003073215.2. Taxonomy (NCBI): domain Eukaryota; kingdom Viridiplantae; phylum Streptophyta; class Magnoliopsida; order Poales; family Poaceae; genus Triticum; species Triticum urartu. The sequence continues at coordinate 359,007,594 of NC_053023.1, forward strand.
CAAGGGATCGCACACCGGTGCTAGAGAGAAGCGTAAAATCATCAAAAACCCCAAGTTCATTCGAGTCAACTTAATGATCCCAGTTCTCCCATGTACATGGGAATTAAGCCGTAAGAGTAGTCTTTATGCCTACCCTACAACTTAATTCGTTCAATTTAGAACTGTCGCATGTACTGAATTTGTGAGTTATGCTCGATTTCTATTGATGTAAGAACCGTTAATATGTTGATCTTGATATGCTGTCAGCTCAGGTAATGATTATGAACTATTTTTTGTTATTATTATTATTATTATTATTATTATTATTATATCATAGAGGTATAGCACACTCAATCGACCTCACTACAGTATGTGTGAACAAAAATATGCAATCTGGTTTGTGAGTAGCACACAGTTCATTGATGAAAGCCATGTGCCGACCAAACCCCGCCACCCCGCCCATGATCTGAGTCGTGCTTTCTGATTGGCCAGAACCCAAACCCCATGGATCGTACATCTGCACCGTTGGATGCTCCCAGATCGAACGACGATCCTTATCCCTTTCGACAGCACATGCAATTCCGGGTGTAATTTTGTTTTTATGCACAAAATGCACGTTAATCTCAAAAAATATCTTAAATATAGCTAACGAAACCTGAAATGCGCCAGAAAATCAAACCCGTGGTATAATGGTGATTGCGTACCATGGAAATTTTTATGAGGCCAAACGATGAAGTCACCGACCAGAGGAGTTTGAATTGACACGTCTCCTTTTGGAAAACCATGATCCTTCATGCGAGATGCTCCGGTTTGGAAGGAGCAGTCATCAAAACTTGTTCCAAACTTTACCAATTTTTTGCACGGGGTCGTGAGAGCACACCACAGGAACAAATCGATTTTGATGATGTCTGAACTCCATCTGAATTTTCTGTAATTAAAATACCAACTAGGCCTATGCCAGTGGATGCACCCCGCGGCCGAAATGTTTGAAACTTCTGCCCGCTTCTCGAACAAACGGATGAAAAGTCACAAAGCGACACACAAATGATATGTACACCTTTGCTAGGCTGATAGTAAGGGGGTATCATAGCTAGTATCATGCATGCCAACTAGGCAATTTTGATGAGTTGTCATAGAATTAATTAAATGAAGAAAGAGAGGGTTAAGTATCATATCATGAAACTGTATCATAATAAATGTTATGCTATTATATGTCATGCATGACAATATAAATAAAGTACTACATATGATACTAGCTACTCTATGATACTATGCATTAGAGAAAGTAAGTACACAATAGAAGTGACATAAGACTAGCGACAATGGGTAGTAACATAGAATGTTACTATTCTATGTTTCTACCTCTATAGTGGGGAGTAACATATGTGTAGTAACATGCAACACTTCATTTATTAGGCTATAGACTCATCTTGCCTTGAGATGTGTGATGTTACTCAGACTAGCCACAATGGGTAGTAACATAGACTAGTAACATGCCCATGTGTTACTAGTCTATGTTACTACCTCTATAGTGGGGAATAACATATATGTGTGGTAACATGCAACACTTCATTTATTAGGCTATAGACACATCTTGTCTTGATATATACATGTGATGTTACTCATAGTACTAGTAACTAGCTATGTTACTTCTTTCCTCTCTTTCTTCATTTATTGCTTGCCACATCATCTACTTAATTTATCTAGATATGTGTGATGTTACTACCTATGTTACTCCCATTGTGTGTAGTCTCATACTATAGTAAGACCAGACTACCCACAGTGGGAGTAACATAGGTAGTAACATCACACATATCCACTTTCCTCCATTTCTTCATTTATTGCTTGCCACATCATCTATTTATCTAGATATGTGTGATGTTACTACCTATGTTACTCCCACTGTGGGTAGTCTGGCTATAAGGAATAGAATAATATATATGTGCTTATTAGTTGGAGGAAAGAGAAGAGAAGCATGCTCTTGGTTAGTAGATCCAGCTGCAACACGAGACCCAAGACACTTTGTGAGGATGTAAGGTGAGCCAACTATTGATAAACTAGTACGTATATAAAACTTATTATTGTACATGCCCACTAAGAGGTTGGCTGTATATGAAATGGCAACTTCTTATAGCCGACCCTTGGCAGTATTATTAACCATGCATTCTCTTAGTGAGGTAGCTAGTATATCATAGACGACTAGCTAGTATCAGACTAGCCACAGTGGTAGTAACTTCAGAAGTAACACCGACTCCAACTCAGCAAATTTGCTTATGTGGCAATAAGTTAATGAGGAGAGAGATAGTTTCAGTAACTTAGCTAGTTACTGTAGCATCACATGTCCCAATAGAATATGAGTCTGTAACCTAAGAAATGAAAATTTGCATGACACTACACTTATGTTACTACCCACTATGAAGGTAGTAACATATATAGTCTAGGGATATGTGTATGTTACCAGTGTACTACTCTCCATTGTGGCTAGTCTCATACTCCCTCCTTTCCGGTTTAGGCTGGTTGTAATGGTATTATCATAAGAGGTACGTACTTAGATTGTAACAAACCCAAATTGCATGTACCATGCCTTGAACCTCGGTGGGTGGGAAGTAATCTAAACACTCTTATATTAGTTAACAGAGGGAGCTAGTACTACTCTATGATATTATATATGCACTATGAAGGTACGTACGTAGTATCATACACTAGTATCATATGCATGATACTATATATATAGTACATGATACTCCCCACTATATAAGGCTGGCCATAGTGGCCGATCATGTCATGCACTAGGAAATAGCAAGTATGCTGATGTGGCAAAGAACTAAATATATATAAAGAGGGTTAGAGTAACATATAGTAGGTAGATACCGTATCATGTTAAATGCGATGCTAATTTCTGTCATGCATGGCAATAAATATGATCTATATGTGATACTATACTCTATGTATTATATTATGTGTTATAATTAATTAAAGGTAGTATCATACACTAGTATCAAATAGCACACGGTTCACACACGAAAGCCGTGTTCCTACCAAACCGTGGTCGATGCCCCCCTCGCTGCGCGCGTGATCTGAGTGATGCGTTCTGATTAGCCAGAACCCAAACCCCACGGATCGTACGTCTGCACCGTTGGATGCTCCTAGATCGGATGGCAATCCTCATCCCGTTTGACAGGAAATGCAGTCCGGCTATAAATTGATTTATATGCCAACATGCACGGTAAATGCCAAAAAATGTCTTACATATAGCACACGAGACCTGAAATGCGCCAGCAAATCAAACCCGTGGTAAAATTGTGATTGGTTTACGTGCGAAAAATTTAGAGGTGAAACGATGAACTCACGTCTTCATTTCAATATTAGTAAGTCTTCATTTCAAACGAAATTATTCTATTTGTGCACACGAGCGCTTAGAGGCAACCGTTTGCATAGGCCTTTCCGCGGCGCGGCGACCGGGGATATTTTTCACCCTTTTCACCTAGGCCACCAACACCCCCCACCGTCCGCCTGTGTTTCACTCAACTAGTCCACCCAATCACCTTTGCCAGCTCCCCCTCCCCCCGATCCATAGCAGAACCCTCTCCGGCGCCACCATGCTCACCCCGTCCGTGTGCCCGCTCTTCAGCGTCAAGCCTACCTCCACTGCCGTTCACAACACACGGCGGCCCGCGCCTCGCCGTCCTCGTTTGCTCGCCAGCCACCCTTGAGTATATCGATGTAGTAACCCTCGCCTCTCCTGTGGTCCGGGTGGGTTTGCATTAACAAGCCTGTTAGTTACTGCTCTCCATCACGGTGAGGCATATTTCCTCGTAGTCCCCCTTCCAATTTCGTTCCATATGTTCCCAAATTGCTTATAAATAATGGAGAGCGTATATATGTTCATTATCTACCTTCCTTACTACATATAAGCTGTATTTGTTCCAATAAGTTACTACCTATTTACAGATCGCAGGCGCCCGAGTCACACAAACTTAACAAATTAGCCGTACATTTTCTAAATTATTGCATGACATGTTTAGAAAGCTTGATACCAAGTTGTTAGTTTTATGCTTATCCTTCTTTCCTGAGTTTTGCATGTGTTCTCTGTAGATGCCGAGTAGCAGCGACAACACTCATTCAGGCCATGTATCTTCATCTGATTCGGACAACCCTAGGTCTTCAGCAGATTGTGAGGGATGAAGTAGTCTTGAATGGGATAGAGCTGCAGCAATTACCCTTCCGGTCAGGACACGGAGGAATGCTCCAAGGAAGCCCACACACCAGCCTAAAGGTGTATATGAAGTAACCGAGGTAGATTTAAAGTCCTGGGCTCCAACTAAACCAGATAAAGCACGCATGAGGTTCAGGAGTGTGTGTGGATTTGTTGGCAGGGCAAGGCTCAACATTAATCTACCAGGGTTTAGGAAGGCTGACACAAAAACACGGCGAAGGATAGTTCGGGAGATCATGGATCACTTCAACGTTCCAAAGCAGTGGAGAATGCAGGTGGAACACGCTGCACTTAAGAAGGCTAGGGATGCTTGGAGAAACTGGAAGCATGTGTTTTACAAGAAGTACTTGAGTGAAGGCAAGGAACCAATCCCCGCATACCCCCAAATTACAAAGGCAGACTGGGCAGAATTCAAAAGGGTCAGGGAAAATCCAAAGTTTGCTGCGAAGAGTTTCAAGCAATTGGAACTTCAGAAGAAGAGCATACACCCCACTGTATGGGTGTGGCAGGATACTACGGCATGAAACTGATATGGGAACAGGAGGACAAAGAAGCAGTAGCGACGGGTGGGAATCCGACCTTTAGTGAAATCAAGGGCGAACGCGCCACAGACTACTTGAGGGCACGTGCAAAGAGGCGTGATGACAGAACTTATTACTTTGAAAACGCACGTGATGCCAAACTGTATGAAGTGATGGTAGAGGCTTCCAAGATCCCTGGAAGATTCTACAGGAATTCAGGGCCATGTGACATTCTGTCCATTGCTCTGGACACAAAAGAGCCCCCTGGCTGTGGAAGGGGTATAGGTGTTAATGTCCCGCACAAGAGGGCTTTCACACTCAGAAAAGAAGAGAGGCTCAGCATGAAAAAAGTGAGGAGTGAAATGACGTAGAATGCATTGTTTGAAAAGTTGAAGAAGGAGATTTATCCAGCTGTTCGAAAGGATGTTGAGGAGTCAATGATGATGCAGAAGACTAACACTAACAGGTAGCCAACAGATGGGAGGGGAGGCGGGCATGGATGATGCTGCTTATTGTGCGACAACACTGCACAAGAGTAGCTGTGCATTAGTTGACCCCAGCGACACTGAGACTGCAGCTGCTCATGATGATGTTATATCTGATCTATCTGGAATGAAAGACAGACTAAAGGTCATGCTTACACATTATGAAGGTACATTAAAATGTGCAACAGCCTGGGTTTGCCCACCCTTCTAGGAAGATGGCCTCTTCTTGGACAATGTGCCATTGAAGCCGGGCTGTGTGAAGTGCTACGTAACTGAAGTAAAGCTTGGATTCAATGAATTTGCCCTGAAGAATGTCCTAGGAGACTTTAATGAGCAATGGACCTTGGGAGAAACACTGTTACATCACATCCAGTGGCCACGAAAGGAAATAGAGTTCATCGATAAAATTCCCGAAGCCCCGCCAAGAGCAACCACTGTCGCCCCTCAATTAGTGACGCTCTCCTTGCCACAGCAGCTCTCGTGGCCTGATGCATGAACCTGTGATCAGCCGGCCCGACTTCATGGCGTACATGCCATGTCATCCTCCACCCCAAAGTAGCCAATGGAAAGGCCTACAACTGCTGATGACGCACCACCGGTTCAGATGCCGGCCACTGAAGCTGCGGAGGGAGACCCAGCTGCAGCACATGCTCAGCAGACCAACCTGGTGGAAGAGACTGCTAAGCAATCTGATGCTTCGGAACCGCTTCCTAAGCAGTCTGTAGGTCCAGAACCGACTGCTCATCAGTTCGTCGGTCCGCAGGCACGTTATCAGCATACCAATGCGTCAACACTTCCTGCTCAGCAAACCAACGCGTTGGCACGACCTTCTCGGCACACCGACAAGTTGGCACCACCTGCGTAGAAACCCGACATAGCTTCAACGCATGGTCAACAATGCGATGCCTCTGCTCCTACAGCCCAACAGTCTGTCACAGTAGCACCGCTAGCTCAGCGGTCTGGCATACATAAACCATCTGCTAAGAAGTCCGTCCAAGCTTCACCGTCTGCTCAGTAGTCTACCTTGTAGGAAACCAGACGTTCTGCCAGAAATGCTTCAAGTACTAAGAAGGAAGTGCCCAAAAAGGCTACAACCACGACCACGAGGAAGCGCAGCGGGAGAGTGAAGAGGAAAGAGAACGATTGCCTCTTACTCAAAGCACTCATCGCACATAACCAAATTAACAATAGCTTGTTTGAATCGGGGAGTAATATTATTTCTGACGCCATGGGTGATGAAAAAGTAAAATTGTTGCTTGCTAAAAGGAAAGCAGGCATACTTGAAGGACGCAATTATGTCCATGGCCAGCCATTTCTTGTTGGCGAATACTTTGATGAGTGCAGCTCTAGTTGCCGCAATTACATGAATATTGCTTGGATCAAATGGCAGCAGGTTATCATGCTTTGCTAGTCCACTACAATAGAGATCATTTCCGACACAATGTTGGTTCCATCAGTGTGAGTTTCGAGGACTTACATATCTTCTTCAACTTCGACGTGCTCGATGCCACTCTTGTTAGATGCCTGATTTTGTAAGTACTTAACAAACTCTGATCAAGTTCTCCATACAATGTTGTAAATGATAAACAGCTAACTGCATTTTATTCCTCTCAGGGGATTAAATGCATGGAGAAGAATAAGGGAGAGTGTGTATTTCATAGATAATGCATTAGCAAATGGCACAACATTAGATGGTAAGGACCGACGGGACTGGGCCGTTAACACGGTCCTCCGTATCTTCGGAAACACGTCCCATGCATAATCATTTCTCTGGCCATGTCATGAACGGTAAGTCAAGTAAACAACCACGCATACACTATTTGTCTTTTAGATTTCGACATCATTCGTAAGTTCTTGTCTTTCTTAATATGTAGCAATCACTGGATATTGGTATTCATTGTTCCAAACAAGAACACAGTTTACTAAATTGATTCTCTCAGAGATTCAACAAACGCTCAGGATCTGACGCATGTTCAACAATTCTTGGATAGGTATTGAATTCTATGATGGTGAAATTAATTTGCATTCATATCTGGTTCAATAATTGATGTTGTCAAAATTCATCATCATCTGTAGTGTGCTCGCATTGTGGAAAACTAAACCAGGGACCTGTTCAAGACGGAACAACCCGTGCAGCACGAGATCGTTTCTCTGGTAACACACCAAAATCCGTTATTTTTGAAAATTTATCCAACAGTCTGCAAATACCTTTCCTTACGCTAGTCAAATGTTCAAGCTTCTAAATAAACCACTTTCTATTTTGTCCAAAGAAAAAATAATACATCTAACACGGGTTAGGTTGTTCCTAACAAGACAAATTCATGACTAATTTGGCACAAAAGTTAGTGTCCTCAGCAAGAAGCAGGGACCAACCTTTGTGGATACTAATTTTGCAGACACATGGTCTCCATCTGCGAATCTGCTGATAGTTTTGATGATCCTCGCGAATTAGTACCAGTAAGTCTATCCTAATTAATATCTTCTACTCCACTCATATGGCACATTCTGATCTTAAAAATACTGCAACTCATCTTAAAACCGAGGACCCCTGAACCGCTCCTGGCTGGTGAATTGCTGATGATTCGGAGATTTATCAGCGACTTCTTCCTGGATCACTACATCAATCCCACTTGTGATAATGAAGATTTCAGCATACCTTCTCCTGAAACATTCAGTAAGAGTTAGCCGCTAAACATATAACACATGGATCCATTGTTTTCCATCTGATGAGGTCTTCGTATTTCGTACACTATGATTAATTATGTAATGCACATATGTGTGGACAACTCATTGGAATTTAGCTACCATATGTTTAATTGCAATTGCTGCGAAATCTGATGAATGTTCTTCCTGTGGACACTATTTGTTCAATTGAATATTGTGGCGAATTTCCTTTTTGCATGCCGATTCAAAATGGGATATTTTTGTTTATTTGTTCAATTGAATATTGTGGCGAATTTGCTTTTTGCATGTCGATTCAGAATGGGATATTTTTGTTTCAACCTGGCAATTGCTCTACACACGGTTCAACTAAATGAGTGTGTGCGATCCACATCGGAAAGCATACGTCAATCGTAGCGGAACCATCGGTGATACATAGCAGATCGCAAAAGATTTGCAGTGCTACTTCGTGTTCATAGGTTCTCCGGAACCATTTGTGATATCGCGTTATCGCACACAAGAACTGGGAGTAAACCGTGCCCAATGCAGAATACAATCCCAACATATTTTTTTCAGGAAACGTGTGGGATCCGAAACGAAAAGCACACGTCACTCTTGCGGCAACCGTCGGTGATACCTAACAAATGACAAACGGTCTGCAGCGCTTGTATGTCTACGATGGTGCTCCTGAACCGTTTGTGATAGAACATTATCACAGACGGTAATTGTTGGAAAACATGTGCGATGGGGTCTAGCATGGCAGACGGGTTATGCAAAAAACTCGTGTGCGATAGGGCACAAATCGCACACAGTTCATATGTTGGCCCGTGTTCCTTACATACTGTTTCCCAAACAGTTCGTTACGACAGACTGTATGGTTTCACTGCGCCATTATCATAATTTGATTGATTTATTTCTTCCTTTTCTCTTAAGAGATCTCAAATAAGGGACATACTTTTGCGTATTTCCGAATGGAGAAGAATAGTCATTCAACTGATGCTACCACCCAGGCACAGAATCCAAAATAACAATCAGGAATAGGACTATAACAATTTTTTCCAGCAATAATATAATATCTTATATTATCTTATTTTGATTTAATAGAAATTAGAAATTCTCTATAGCAAATTACTGTGGAGTCCCTAAATCCGAATCAAGAGATTTGTTGTGGAATTTCTCTTTGTACTGTGCTTGCTTTTGTGTCTTTGAATAAAAAAGAAAGAAGGGGGTCGATTTAGGCTCCTTCCCTTCCACACAATTGAAATCGTTGAGAAAGAGATATGAGAAGCCCTGGTATTCTCTACTTGAATTCAGGAAGATTTAGTGTGTGCTGCATCGCACATGATTACATTTTGGAAGGCCTCTGGATCAGTGTTCCATATCCCCGATGGTTTCTGGGTCATGTGGGAAGGACCCCCCTATCGCATACGCCCTCTTGGCGACGGTTCTGAGGGCCGTCATGGAAAGGGGTTAAAACCGTTTGTTTAGGACTGACGCGAACCAGTGTTGCCTCATTTGGGTAGATCTTCATGAAGTAGGCGATCTCCTTGCCCGTACAAACTCCTTGGTTCAACTCCACAATCTTGACGGAGGCTCCCAGGTGACGCCTAAGCAATCTAGGAGACACCACTCTCCAAAAGGTAATAGACGGTGTGTTGATGATGAACTACTTGCTCTTGTGCTTCAAATGACAGTCTCCCCAACACTCAACTCTCTCTCTCATATTTGGATTTGGTGGAAAGATGAATTGAGTGGAAAGCAACTTGGGGAAGGCTTGTTGATATGCTTGAGTATCTAAATTATTATATCAAAACTAGACTATTGCTTTGAATCACATAATAGTCCAAATGTCGATGCTATAAGGAAAATAATATGATATGACCTGATGAACAGCACTCCACATCAAAAATTCTGTTTTTATCACTTACCTACTCGAGGACGAGTAGGAGTTAAGCTTGGGGATGATGATACGCCTCCAAAATATCTATAATTTTTTATTGTTCCATGTTGTTTTATTATCAATCTTGGATGTTTTATAATCATTTTAATCATTTTTTGGTACTAACCTATTGACATAGTGCCAAGTGCTAGTTGTTGTTTTTCCATGTTTTTTACATCGCATGAAATCAATATCAAATGGATTCCAAATGCCACGAAACTCCACGATGATTTTTTTGGGCCAGAAGGAAGCAGATGGGCCTTGGTTGCACCTGGGGGGAGTCCGGAGGAGGGGACAACCCACCAGGGCGTGCCAGGAGGCCCTGGCACGCCCTGGTGGGTTGCGCCCACCTCGGGTACCCCTAGACCGCCTCTTTGCTCTACAAGTACCCCGAATATACCAGAACCCTAAAAGCGTCAACGAAATATTCATCCAGCGGCAGCAGAGTCCAGAACCACCAGACACCATCACGGAGGGGTTCACCACTTCCATTAGTGCCTCTCCGATGATGCGTGAGTAGTTATTTGTAGACCTTCGGGTCCATAGTTAGTAGCTAGATGGATTTCTCTCTCTCTCTCGCTGAATTCTCAATACAATGGTCTCTTGGAGATCCATATGATGTAACTCTTTTTGTGGTGTGTTCGTTGGGATCTGATCAACTTTGAGTTTATGATCAATTATATCTTTTTATATCCATGAAAGTAATTTGAGTTTCTTTGGTCTCTTATAGCCTTGTATTTCTTCTCTGATATTTGGGTTTTGTTTGGCCAACTTCATCTATTTATCTTGCAATGGGAAGATGTGCCCGGTAGTGGGTTCGATCTTACAGTGCTTGATCCTAGTGACAGAAAGGGAACCAGCATGTATGTATCGTTGCTACTAAGGATAACAAGACGAGATCTATATCTACCGCCATATAGATAAATGGATCTTGTCTACATCATGTCATCGTTCTTATTGCATTGCTCTGTTTTTCCATGAACTTAATACACTAGATGCATGCTGGATAGCGGTCGATGTGTGGAGTAATAGTAGTAGATGCAGGCAGGAGTCGTCTACTAATCTTGGACGTGATGCCTATGTAATGATCATTGCCTGGATATCATCATGAGTATTTGAAGTTCTATCAATTTCCCAACAGTAATTTATTTACCCACTGTTTGCTATCTTTCTTGAGAGAAGCCACTAGTGAAACCTACGGCCCCGGGTCTTCTTTCTCATATATTTGCTTTGCGATCAATTTTATTTGCTCTTTTTATTCAGAACTATTAAACCAAAAATACAAAAATACTTTGCTGCACTTTATTTTATTTGTGATCATCTATTTATTCCATCTATTACAATTTTATCCCGTTATCACGCAATTTCTTACACCGTACCCCAAAAGGGATTGACAACCCCTTTAACACGTCAGGTTGCGAGGTGTTGTTATTTGTGTGCAGGGGATGTTTACGTTGTGTTGTTTGGTTCTCCTACTGGTTCGATAACCTAGGTTTCATTTCTGAGGGAAATACCTACCGCCGCTGTGCTGCATCATCCCTTCCTCTTTGGAGAAATACCAACATAGCTTCAAGCGACATCAAAGCCTCTAGTGAAACCTATGGCCCCTGGTCTATTTTCCATCATATAAGTTCCCGATCTACTATTTTGCAATCTTTTACTTTCCTATCTATAAACCAAAAATACAAAAAATATTTTCTTTATCATTTGTTTAGTTTCATCTATCTCTATCAGATCTCACTTTTGCAAGTAACCATGAAGGGATTGGCAACCACTTTATTGCGTTGGGTGCAAGTTGTTTGATTGTTTGTGTAGGTATTAAGTGATTTTGTGCATTGTCTCCTACTGGATTGATACCTTGGTTCTCTAACTGAGGGAAATACTTATCTCTACTTTGTTGCATCACCCTTTCCTCTTCAAGGGAAAAACCAACGTAAGCTCAAGAAGTAGAAGTGGAATTAGGTCAAGATGTGCCATGAGGGGCCCACAAGCCCAGGGGCGCCCCCAAGGCATGACTGCTGAGCTTCTTGCTGCCTCATGGCCCATTTGGTCTTCTCCCCAACCTTCTAGGGTCTCTCTTAATCCAGAAGAAAATTTCAAAAAATTTCGTAGTCAGTGAAGAAACAACAAGTGGCACTATTGCGTATAGATATATAATTGCGTATAGAACATCCAAGGTTGATACTATAATAGCTTGGAACAATAAAAAATTATAGATATGTTGGAGACGTATAACTCATCTCAAACCCTAGTTCCTAGAAAAATACATGTAGCGCCATCGGACATACTATACAATTTAGTTTATTATGTATCATCACTAATGAAGCAATGGCCTAGTAGTAAACATCCAAATCAATTCTGTCTTGAAGCATGAGGTCATGAGTTCATATCCAATGGACTCATTTTTTGTTTAGATTTTCTCCACTAACCCCCGAGCATTTTGTGTGACGTTGAAAACCGTCCCACAAAATGGAAATGAATTAAGACACTCAAATATGTCACCTAAAATCAAGCCAAATTGTCACCTAAGATGCCAGGCTTGGTCGTCCTGGGGTTCCTTTTTTGGTGACGAACACCGTCACATAAAAGGATTTTCGGTGATAGTTTGTTCTTTGTCACCAAGGTTTTTATCACTGAATGGAGCAAATTTTGTAGTGGCTAGTGGGTCCCATCTTGTATATTTTTTCTCCAGTATTTTTTATATATTCCAAGATGAATATCCATAAAATTTAACTTCATGTTAAGCTCCAAACAATTGCGAGCTCTGTTGTAGCTTTTTCAAGGTAGAGTTCTAGCTGCCGGTAATACTTCTCCTGTGGTGCATCTTGCATTTTAAGAGACAAAATACATTAGAGTTGCATCATAATATGAAATATAACCTCAAAATAAGATAAATAACACTAGAAAATCATGATGCAAAATGGATGTATCAGGGGCCGAGGGTCCAATGGTGCGATGAATGGGAGTATCTGGAGCGAAAACCTAGACTTCAGGGACTCGAGGGTCCGAAACGCTGTCACCTTTGATTATGGTTTCAATGCACTTTTGATATACCACATGGGATGGCTATGTGTATATGTTTTGAATGATCCACACAATTTCTCAAACACATCAACACCTCTTAATAATTTGATCCAAGAATAAAATAAACCAAGACGAATTTCAAGTCTTTTTTCTAACCAATGACTTTTTCCCATCTTGAAATGGAGGGGGTCAACCATAACTATAATATATCATTGAGACAAATGACATGAGATCAACTTGATAACCAACATTAGTGCCACTAATCATATCATTATCAACACCAAAATACACTAATGAGTGATATTTGTACACTCATCCAACCTGAGGTAAAACCGAGATATTTTATACAAACTGAGATGGTAGCTCCGATATTGCTACTAATGGCTAATGAATGCAAAGGATTCCAAATATCTGATATTTATGTTGCTTCCACTGGAAATGGGATATTTATGGACGAAATCAAGCCAATGCATGGAAAGGAGTAAAGTGGAGATAGAGGAGATCAAGTGGGAGGTACAGTAGTGGAACCTGAGTAAAAGATGACATTCCATACGACTATCTCCGCTTGTATGGATGGTTGTATGGCTTGCCAACGGAGCCCCCTAATCCACCTAAACAACCTTTCCAAAAGGCCTAACGCCCAATAAGCAACAAAACATCGCCACACATTTCCATACTTGCACTAGTCATCTCCATCAACCCTAGCTGCCGCGATTTCCCATCTACATCTCCATATCCACCACCTTCATCACCACCATAGTGCCCAGCCGTCTAGACATACCTTGTAATCACGTATCACATCCGGAATCTATTTTAAGACATATTATCAATCAATCTTCATGATGTACTTCAATAATTTCTTTGTGTCATCCGCTACTAGGGAAAATCCTAGCAGTAGCGCGGGTCAAAGGGCTATCAGTAGCACGTGGTGCCGCACTACTACTATGACGCTACAGCTAAACTTTACTAGTAGCATGGGTTTACCCCATGGGTTTACCCACCCTATTGCTAACATACAGAGTAGTAGCGGTCTTGCTAGACCCGTGCTACTGCTAATAGCAGCAGTGCCACTTTGACGAGCGCGCTGCTGCTAAAAGCACACCGCTACTATGTGTATTCCAACGCTCCTGCTAAATTATCATGTAACTTTTTCCAGCATATTGGCCCTGTATTTGTATAGGTTTTATACAGTAGTTTCATCGTATGATTTTATGATCATGATGAGTTATTATATATCAGTGGGTGAAAGAGACGTGGATTAGATCCAAGTGGAGGCAACATGGTGTATATCCAATGTACTACTGATCCAAACTTGATCACTTTAGTCTCCATTATGAGCATTATTTTTATTTGAGTCTCCATCTTCTCTTATAAATCACCAACTAAGGGGCACTATGATCGTACTTGAGCATTAGGTGTAGCTATTATGTGAGTGTGTTTCATGAATGGATCAATGATTGAGCATAATGGGCTAGAGATAACTTGCTTTAGTGTTGATATTTTGAAAGACATGGTTGCTTGTTGATATGCCTGAGTATTGGAGTATTCATGTCAAAACTAGACTATTGCTTTGAATCATATAAAAGTCCAAATGTCCATGCTATAAAGAAAAGAATATGTGATGAACATATTAGGCAGCATTCCACATTAAAAATTCTGTTTTTATCATTTACCTACTCAATGACGAGAAGGAATTAAGCTTGGGGATGCTGATACGTCTCCAACGTATCTATAATTTTTTATTTCTCCATGATGTTATATTATCAATCTTGGATGTTTTACAATAATTTTATAGAAACTTTATATCATTTTTTGGGACTAACCTATTGACATAGTGCCCAGTGACAGTTGCTATTTTTTGCTTGTTTTTACTTTGTAGAAAATCAATATTGTTGTGGATTTGACACAGCAGATGTCCTAGCGCAAGGACTTAGTCGTGGAGCCATCGCAACTAGGTTAGCTTGAAGGGGTTAAGCGGGACAAAGGACACAGAGAGTTTACCTAGGTTCGGCCACTCTCAACGAGGTAAAAGCCTACTACTTCTTTGTGTTGTATTGCTAGGGTTTTGATTACCATGGAGCGAATACGCTTGACCTAGCTCTTGATTGTTTGTTACTTGTCCCTAAACCGCCGTCGTGTCGTCCCTTTATATTGACAGGAAGACGCCCGGCAGCTCACGGAATCCTGGCCGGCTCATACACAGCGTGTCCGCCTTGGTGACTAACTACGTTTTCCTTACAAAACAAGTTATACACATATGGCGGTTCGTCCTCTTGGGCCTCAAGTGGCCTCTGGGTCTTGGGCCGTCAATGGGCTTGTATGAGCCGCCATCTTCATTGATAAATCGCTAGTGGTATGACCTGGCCCCTCCTGGGTGGTTCATACCCAGTATTTATATCCCCAACATTAGGCCCCAGGTTGATTTGAACTTGTTCATATCAATCTTCAATACCTGACTTGTCAAAATTTTGCATCGCTTGTTTCATGAACTTGTTGTAACCCTCCATGATGCCAGCTCACAGAATCTTCTTAAACCACCATGATGTCATTTCACATTAATTTTGCACGAGGCCTAGAATATCTTTAACTAGTCCTTATCTTAATGACCATCTTGAAAATCGAGGCGTCCATATAGCCATATGACGATTTTGGCCTCCTCGATTCCCGCGCATGCCTTGTATCCATCCTCTTATAAATAGGGACCGGGGTCTTTTTCATTCCCCCTTGCCTCATTGCCTTCGTCTTCCTCTGCCGCACGAGCTCCGCCGCTGCGACCTCCGACCGCTACACCAACTCAGGCCGCTGCATCGACCTGACCAGACCAGAGAACTCTAGCACGCCACCGCTGTCCCTTGTCGCCTGTAAGCGCTCCTCCCATTTTACCTTAGATCTGCATTAGGGTTTCATCTGTTCATCGGTGTTTGTCGTCGTTCTTCGTTTTCTCCATCAACTCAAGCAGCTTTTAATCTGAACAAGTCATGAACCTTGTTCGGTAATAGTTTAGCATTAATTTTTATCATTAGAATAACTTCTTTCCATAGAAGATCTCGTCGGAGCACCCAAACTTTCTGCTACCGCCACCTTAGGCTTTAGAATTTTACTATATTTTCTGAATTGCTGTAGATCCAAAATCATAGCCTCAGTCTGTGAAATCTGTTTGTCCATCACATAGCAAATTTTTCACTGATAGATTTGAAGTACCATAATTGCCATGGCGGCTTATATCGTAAACTGTGACCCATCATACAACACTAGGCCCTGTTTAAACCGCCATCATATGCTTTATACCTTACATAACCCGGCAATACTTCTCTGGTTTAACCATGCTTATTTATTCATCCTCATAATGCAGTTCTCTGGTTTGACAACTACATACTTTGAACTGTATCTCCATAGCCATTAGTCCTTCACAACGGTTTAAAATTTGTAACCTGCCAGATATGTGCCAGTTTAATAACATCTTGAATCGCATTGTGTAGGCCATGCACCCAATCCTGACTAAGACAGTCACATCATGTGACTGGGTCCCATCCATCATTACCGAAGAAATGCTCCAGGAGTATGTCAAAGTTGGCTTCGTACAGGCAAAAAACGTCATTCACTAGCGTGCTCCAGAACCAGATGAAGTCAGAACTCAGCCGCAGGACGATGAAGTTATTGTTTCCACTGATCACATGAACCGGGGCTTCACACCGCCTAGGTCAAAATTCTTCCGTGACGTTCTGCATTTTTTGCAACTTCATTGTAGCGCCCAAGATGCGATTCTATCCCAATCACATGATGAACTCATGATTGGGGCACAACCACATTTCGAGCACATAGCAAGGTGAATATCATTACAACATACTATGTATTGAATAGATGAGAATACAAGATAAAGGCTTACACTCGCCACAAGTTACAACATTCATACAACAATACATCAATACATGGCAATCATCATACATAAGATTAGGATCCGACTATGGATGAATTCAAACGAAAAAGAAGAACGGCATCCACCCTGCTAGCGCAGGCTCCCCCGACCTGGAACCTATCCCTTGATCGAAGAAGAAGAACTCCAAAAGCAATCAAGCATCGCTCTCATGTCAGGTCATTGCATTACCTGTACCTGCAACTATTGTTGTAGTAATCTGTGAGCCACAAGGACTCAACAATCCCATTACCATCGATTCCAAGACTAGCAAAGATTAATGGGTAGGAAAAGGTAAGTGGTGAGGTTGCAGCAGTGACTCAGCAATGTATTGTGGCTAACTTACGAGTATAAGAATAAGATGTGAAACTACGCAAACGGTCGCAAACTAGTAATGATCAATAAGTGATCCTGAACTACTTACAATCAAACATAACCCAATCGTGTTCTCCTCTCAAACTTTCCCGAAAGAGACAGTCACGGTTACACAACGTGGTTGGTGTATTTTAAATGAGTTTACTTCAAGTCCTCTACAACTGGATATTAACAAATTACCATCTGCCACATAACCGTGGGCTTGGCTCTTGAAAGTTCAAACCCTGCAGGGGTGTCCCAACTTAGCCAATGGCAAGCTCACGATCGGCGGAGACAATTCTCCATCTCGGGACCCTCCGATCAGACTCGGAATCCCGGTGCACAATACATTTCGACAATGGTAAAAAACCAGCAAGACCTCCCGATGCACCGACCTAGCCTGATAGGAGTCGCACGTATCTCATTCTCGGGGTACACCGGATGGGCCAGATGTCGGGTTGGCTGAGACCCTGGTTGCCCAGGGGGCGCCGGACATCGCCCAGTTTGGACCAATACTCATGCGGAGCATTGGCTCAGGGATTGATTAAGAGTCCTCGGGTGCTAGCCGGTCCCTATGCAAGTTTTGAGTTGTTATTAGGCAAATGGTAAAACCAATGTTGGGCCTTACTGGAAGAGTTTTATTCAAAGCGAACTGTCAAGAGGGGCCCATAAACCCTCACCGTGTTAGGGACGTAAAATCTAGGAACCTAACATCGTATGATGGGTACTTCGGCCCAGTCAGTGCAACGGCTGGGGCAGGCTGGATCTGGAGGGGAAACAGGCGGTGCTGGTGCGTATTGCGGGCGGCTGGGCCTTGGCGCCTAGGGCGGCTTTGGAGGACTAGGCTGCTGCTGGACGCATAGGCGTTTGGGATCGGTCAACGTGGGGATGACGCGTCCTCGACACAGAGGAAGTAGGGGGACTTGGCACGGGACTGCGGGGATGGCAGGAGCGGGAGGCTCGATCCCAATCTTGTTCGAGGGAGTTGCAGTGGTGAGGCACTCTAGCCGGAAGGGGAGGTGGTGGAGGAGGCTGGCGAAGAGGGCTTGGGGGCGTAGTAGGCGAGCGGGGAACTCCTGGTTCGGACGCAGGACGGACCGATCTCGGCCAGACCGTGTCAAAAAATGGGGCGTAGCGGCGCCAGGGTGCTGTGGACAAGGACCGGCGTCGGGGATGCGGTCCTGCTGGTCGCCGGCGGCGGCAAGATAAGCTGGCGTCGGGGTTCGTAGGGGTTCCATGCCGGGCTCCATGGGAACTCCGAATGCAGGGGGAGGCAGATCAACACGGCGGCGAGCTCCTGTCCATGGCAACAGAAGAGAGAGAGGATTGAGAAAAATAAACCAGAGGAAGGAGAAGAAGGGAGAGAGGGGGTGCGGCAGGTGCTCTTGCTGGCTGCTGGTGCTCCGGCGGCATCGGAGGCCTCCGGCAAGGTCGAGGATGGGAGGAAGGAGATACCCAGGGACGGGCGCTGGTGCACGAGCAGAGGAGCTCCTGCTCCTGTGGTCGCGGTACGAGGAGACTGCACGGCTGAGTGGCAGGGTCAACGAGCAGATACTCGAGCGGCTGGGCGAGGATTTGAGGAGAGGGTGGAGTCTGCATGCTGTCACGACCGGTTTTCCAATAAAAATATTTATTGAGAAACCAATCTTTTGAGTCCAGTATGGGAAAAATTCTCCTTACCGGTAGACAAATTCTTGATACAATAAGCCAGTAGCATAAAATATATTACAGGGTTGAGCTACGGTTGCTCAACCAAATTATTACAAGCACGCCAATAATTATACATAATGGCTGACATGACACAGTGGTGTGGACGCATACTACTGACTCGAGGATAGGGTGGTGGTGGAAAAACACAGCGGGGAGTGAGATACATGACTCTAAAACTGGCATCTCATCGAGCGTCGAGGTGAGGCTCGATGAATTTATTTGGTAGCGGAAGCGGATATAATACAGTGACCAAATCCAGGGTCGTACGAGACTGACTGGGATTCCTCTAGGCGTCGGACTCGCTATCAAAATCTTCATCCATGAGATCACCTTCGTCAGCATCTGGCCAAATCAACAAGCCAGGTGAGTACTTGGAAAGTACTCGCAAGACAGTTCGGAAGTAAGATATAACAAATGCATGCATGAATGTGTCACGATTAATTCACCAATGTACATTCAAAGATTAGCATAACGAAGTAAGTAAAAGGGAAACGGCGGTAGTCCGCCTGAAATCCCAACAAACATAAATGAAAAACCGATCGGGTGTCTGAAGCGACGTCCTCGAAAGGTGAACAAATAAATATAAGGAAATGATGCCACAGTCGGGCGTCTTAGCGACACCACATAAAGGGCTTTAAAAGAAATGCCACAGTCGGACGTCGGGGCGACATCACAGAAAGGGCTTTAAAAGAAATACCACAGTTGGACGTCCGATCACAGAGGTTTAAGATGCAGTCGGACGCACCGACATACAAGAAAGGGCTTTAAAAGAAATGCCACAGTCGGACGTCGGGGCGACATCACAGAAAGGGCTAAAAGAAATGCACATAAGGATCACGATAAGGGCTTTAAGAAATGCCACAGTCGGACGTCTGAGCGACATCACCGAAAGGGCTTTAAAAGAAATGCCACAGTCGGACGTCTAAGCGACATCACAGAAAGGGCTTTTATTCACAAGGAAATAATGCTCATAATAAATATTTCAATTCATGAAAATAAACGGGTTAGTCCATCCACAGGAATAATCATTTAACCGGACTTAGCACTCATACGATTCACCGGAGTCTCTGTCATCAAAACTGGCACTTGTCAGGATAAGATAATACTGAACTTGGACATGGAATAGATGATTCAAGGAATATATGACTCTGCAGAGTTTGTACAAAAATTTCCCACAGCCAACGGATTTCCGTAGTCACGAAGGACTAGTTCCGTTTACGGTATTTCGGAAGAAAACACAGCTAACCAGTACACACCCATCCTACCTCTCGATGCTAGGAATCACCCTAGACATCGTCCAAGAAAAACTTTTGAGACGGGGAGATCACAATCTCGAATAGCATGGGATCAAATTTATATACGCGCGCTCTAAGGGGTGCCCCCCTCTCGGTCCCAACCGGAAACACCCATGCCCCCTGACCGGATGACTGGCTTTAATCCAGGGCCATGGAACCATCATCCCGGCCTCTCCTTTTGGTGTGTACCAGGAAAGCGGTTTGCAACTTACTAAGCCATATTCCTTGCGGAAAACATGTGGTAGTACAGGGAAGGAAATGGGAGGAACTGGACCGATACGGTTTGACACTGTAGTCATACAGCCTGGCATAAGACTGGCATGCTACAACACCTGCCATCTTACCCATCCTCATGCCAACACATGGCCATTCATACTCACATCCATCCACTTATGGATCATCGAACTCACTTACCTCAACAATGCATGGAAATGACGTTCATCGGTATGCTCAACAACATGCCATGAGACTAACTAAATCCAAAACATGCCAAGACACTCATCATATCAAAAGTTCAAACATGCTTGCCTGGTTCGGAGTAGTCGGAGCCTAGCTCGGTGAAGTTTGCGGTCCCGTCACCTCCTTCGGTATCTACGGTATAAAGAAAATATACGCGCTATCGTGAATACCGTGAGGTGCACAAAAAGTATACCAAATATTTTTCAAATAAATATGATAAAAAACTAGACAAAAATCTGAAGAGGACAGAAAAAAGAATCACTCAAAAATTCCTTTCTGTTAAAAAGTTATAAGGGTTTTTGTCTAGGGACTCATCTGTAATGAAACAGAAAGTTTTCAGGGGCTAGCTTATAAAAACAGAAAACGTTTCGGTAGCAACTACGCCAGCCCAGAGGGAAAGCGTATTTGGCAGAAGGCGTTTTCAGAAAACGCTCCGCTTAGAAAGGACAGAGAGGCTGACGGCGGGTCCCGCTCGTCAGGTTTAAATTTTCAACGGGGAACGAAGCTCGTCGGCGCCCGAGAGCCGCGGTGGTCGCCGGCGGCGATCCACGGCGAGGCAGAGGGATCGGAGGGTACCTCCGAGTTCAGGGCGCCATTCCGCGTCGGTTGGTGGTGGTGGTGGTCGCCGGCAAGTACCACGTCGGCGGCGAGCCTTGCTCCGGCGGACGGCGGTTCGGGTGGTCGAGGGCCTCGTCGGAGAGAGCTGCGAAGGCCAAATTGAGGAGGGGGTTAGCTTACTGGGTGCTAGAGGGGGCTACTGACGGGGTTTGGGCGCCGGAGACGGCCTCACCGGAGCGAATCGAGCTGGTGGCCGAGGCGGATCGGGGCGGCCGGAGTCGGGGGAGGAGACCTCCTCGAGGTCCTCCTGGTGGCTTGGCAGGGTCTTGGAGAGGTGCAGTGAAGGTGTGGGGCTCGTGAGCGAGCTCGGGGTCCTTTTTATAAGCGATTCGAGGCGGTGGCCGTGAACGGGGATCTCCGGCGATGGTTACGGCGGCGCAGCACTTGGTCGGGGGAGATTAGGGAGGTCCACCGGTTCCATTTAGGTGCTAACCAGGCTTGGATTTGGTGCTTAGGGCGAGCTCGACAGAATGGGGCGGCGCGGGCCCATCGGCGGCAGGGAGCACGTTCCGTGATTGCCGGGCCACGGCGACGGTGCCACGGGCGTGCGCTGGCATGCATGAGCCACGCGGAGAGCAGAGGAGCGTTGGGTGGCACCGAACGGCGTTGAGCCGCCGTTCTGTTCCCTGTCGGCTGCTACGGTGGTTCGGCCGCCGCAAGACACGCTGGCGCGGGCGGGCCAGGGCGCCGCCGACGCCGGGAAGGCGCCAAGCGCACGTGTGGTGCTCCAGACAGGAGGAAGAGGCGGCGAGGAACGTGCCAAGGGCACTGTCTACGCGTGATTGAAACTGACGAATGAAAACGACACTGAAACTGAATATTACTGAATATGAACAGCAACAGTGCATGCAAGGTGTTCGACAGAATGAATTTGGCCTCTGGGAATTTTTCCTTGAGCTGATTTTTGGTGGAGTGGCTACTCATTGCTCCAGTAGGCTGCCTGAATTTTGGTGGAATTTTTGGAGAAGTGTAGATATGAATTTCACCAAATTTGGCAAATCTGGTCCAAACTTGCAGAGACTGAAATTTGAAAAATTTGAAAAGAGGAGGAGTGGATCAAGATGGTTCTGGGTTGTGGGTACAAAGGACTATCCAGGAGAGTTAGTTTGAGGTCAAAACTCAAATGCAAAAGGGTACTTGCTTTGAAAATCACTTAAGCTCAAAATAATTGCAGAAATGATCTGAGGGAAAAAAATAATTAGAATAAAATCCAAAACTTGCTTGGATTAGTTGGGACAGAGAACTTAGGTTGATTACAAGGAGGAGGGGAGGTTTTGGAGGGGTTTTACCACATGGGCAAAATACCAAGTCATGGGTGGTTTCTAAGACATGAAAATCCCAAATTTTCATAGAGTTTTATTTTTAAAAGAAAAAGATTAAACTCCAAAAATAATTTGAGAGGGAACCAACAGAGAAGAAGTTTCAAAAGATCAAACACCATATTTTGAAGAAAAATAAAATCCTTGCCAAAGAAAAGGAAGTTTTTAAGAGGAAGGATTTCTGGAAAAGACATTTTAAATGCCCTCTAAAATAAAAATCCAACAAAGTTTTTGATGAAAACCAATTAAAATTTTTGGAGTGTCACAACACCTACCCCCTTAGGAAAAATCTCGTCCCGAGATTTCAGCTGTTCCTCAAATAAGTATGGATGTTCTGTCCGAAGAAAATCCTCTCTTTCCCAAGTTGCTTCACTGTCGGTGTGATTGCTCCACTGAACTCTGAAGAACTTGATGGCCTTCTGTCGGGTCCTCCTTTCAGACTCCTCTAATATTTTTACAGGGCGTTCCCGATATGTGAGGTCTGGCTGCACGTTAATGTTCTCATGGGATACTTGCTTCTCTGGTTTGCTTACGCACTTCCGTAATTGAGAGACGTGGAACACGTCGTGAATGTCGGACAAGTCTTCGGGTAAGTCTAGCTGGTAGGCTACAGTGCCTCTTCGTGCCACTATGCAGAATGGTCCAATGAATCTTGGTGCTAACTTCCCTTTAATCTTAACCCGTTGCAGTCCCCTCATAGGTGATACTCGTAGGTACACAAATTCACCGGGTTCAAAATTGACCCTACGATGTTTCTGATCGTAATAACTCTTCTGTTGGCTTTGAGCGGTCTTGAGTCGGTCCCTGATTAGCTTGACTTTTTCCTCGGCTTCTTTGAGCATGTCTGGGCCGAAGATACGGCTGTCTCCGGTCTCTGACCAATTTAGCGGGGTACGACATCTCTGTCCGTATAGGGCTTCAAAAGGTGCCATTTGCAGGCTGGCCTGGTAGCTGTTGTTATACGCGAACTCGGCGTATGGCAGGCTTTCTTCCCAACTGGTTCCATATGCGAGGACACATGCTCTCAGCATGTCTTCTAAAATTTGGTTTACGCGTTCAGTCTGTCCATCAGTCTAGGGATGGTAGGCTGTGCTGAAGGCCAATTGAGTTCCCAGAGCCTGTTGTAAATGATCCCAGAATTTCGAGAAAAATTGAGTGCCTCTGTCGGTTATTATAGTCTTCGGGACTCCATGCAGACAAACTATACAAGAGAGATAAATCCTGGCAAGCTTCTGAGTGTTGTAGGTTGTCTTCACTGGAATAAAATGTGCCACCTTGGTTAATCTATCGGTGATGACCCATATGGCATCATTCCCGTGTCGTGACCGAGGTAGTCCGACAATAAAATCCATCCCTATTTCATCCCATTTCCACTCCGGTATTTTGTTTGGTTGCAGTAGTCCGGCTGGTTTTTGATGCTCAACTTTTATGCGTTGACAAGAATCGCAACACGCAACGAATGTGGCTATGTCCCTCTTCATACCGTGCCACCAAAATCTTTCCTGAATATCCTTATACATTTTGGTTCCTCCAGGGTGGATTGAATAGGGAGTGGTGTGTGCTTCAGCTAGGATTTGCTGTTTGAGGTCTTCTATGTTTGGCACGCAGAGTCTGTCCCCGTATCGTAATATTCCATCTTCGCCTATGACAAACTCCGAGGCCTTGCCCATACTCACCTTTCTTTTAATTCCTTCAATGCTGGGGTGACCAGGCTGAGCTTCTTTAATTCTCTCCACAAGGTCGGGCTTTATTTCCAAGTTTGATATGGTGCCTTCCGTGATTATTAACAAGTTGAGTTTGGCAAATTCTTGTTGGAATTCAGGTCTCAAGCTTTGCAGACTATTTTCGTCAGAGCTGGGGTTCCGACTAAGAGCATCAGCCACTACATTTGCTTTCCCTGGATGATAGTGGATACCAACATCATAATCTTTTACCAATTCCAACCAGCGTCGCTGCCGTAAGTTTAGTTCTGGCTGTGTGAAAATATATTTGAGACTTTTATGGTCCGTGTATATTTCACATCGATTCCCAAGTAAGAAATGCCTCCATTCCTTAAGTGCATGAATGACTGCCATTTCTAAGTCATGAGTGGGATAATTTTCCTCATGCTTGCGGAGTTGTCATGAAGCGTATGCGACAACCTTGCCTTCTTGCATCAACACGCACCCGAGACCTTTTTGGGATGCGTCACAGTACACCTCAAAGTTTTTGTGTATGTCTGGAACAATTAATACCGGTGCTGTGGTTAATTTCCGTTTTAACTCTTGGAAACTTTCTTCGCAGGCTTCTGTCCATTCAAACTTCTTGTCCTTCTTGAGCAACTGCGTCATTGGCTTGGCTAGGGTGGAGAATCCTTGAATAAATCTGCGGTAATATCCTGCCATTCCCAAGAAACTTCGTACGTCCGTTACGCTGGCTGGTGCCTTCCAGTCAAGTATGGCCCTGACATTCTCCGGGTCCACTGCGATACCGTCTTGGGTCAGCACGTGACCTAGAAATCCTACTTGTCTTAGCCAAAATTCGCACTTGCTGAACTTGGCATACAATTGATGTTTCCTGAGTTCTCCTAGCACAATCCTGAGATGTTCCGCATGCTCTTCTGGTGTTTTGGAGTATATCAGAATATCATCGATAAATACCATAACGAACTTGTCCATAAACTTCATAAATACTTTGTTCATGAGGTGAACAAAATATGCGGGGCGTTTGTTAATCCAAAAGGCATAACTGTGAACTCATATAGTCCATATCTGGAGGTGAAAGTTGTTTTGGGGATACCTTCTGTTTGCACTTTTAATTGATGGTATCCTGACCTTAAGTCAATCTTTGAGAATACCTTGGCCTGAGCGAGCTGATCAAATAAATCATTTATTCGTGGCATCGGTTATTTGTTCTTGACTGTGACCATGTTAAGTGCTCGGTAGTCTATGCACAATCTTAGTGTTCCATCCTTCTTTTTGGAAAATAAAATTGGTGATCCCCAAGGTGAGGAGCTGGCTCGAATGTATCCCTTGTCCAGTAATTCCTTTATTTGTTTCTTCAACTCAATTTACTCGGATGGTGCCATTCTGTATTGTTGCTTGTACATGGGGGTGGTTCCTAGTGCTAGCTCAATGCTGAATTCTATTTCTTGATCTGGTGGCATGCCTGGTAGTTCTTCGGGAAATACATATGGAAATTCACATACACTGGAACCTTGCTTAACTCAGAAACATCCACCTTATTCAATCTCGGCTGCCGGGGTGTTTTTCTTTCCTTGGCTGATACTTTTATTGTCTTCCCGTGGTGGTGCATGAGAATTACGGTCTGGTTGAAACAGTCAATAAAACCTTTGTTGGTGGTTAACCAGTCCATCCCTAGGATGACATCCAGTCCTTTATTTTCCAACACAATAAGATTGGCGTAAAATTTCAATGCTTCGAACTCAATAACCACATTCTGACAGTAACTCTGAGTAACTTGCTGAATCCCAGGGGACTTGATGATCATGGATTTTTCCAAGGGAAACATCGAAAATTTATTTTGCAAAGCAAAACTTTTCGAAATGAATGAGTGAGAAGCTCCAGAATCAAACAAAACCGTTGCAGGTATTGTGTTGACAGGAAACGTACCGAGTACGATATCCGGAGCGTTTTGTGCTTCTTCTTTGGTCACGTGGTTTAGATGACCCTTCCTGTGGTTGTTGTTGGGGTTGAAATTGTTGTGCTTGGGCGCTGAATTATTTCCACCATTGTTTGGCTTCGGGGTCGAGTTCCTTGGCTTGGGGCACTGTTTGGCGTAGTGCCCTTCTTCTCCACAAGCGTAGCAAGTAACGCCTGGGCGATATGTGAACTCTTTGTCCCTTGCATGGAAATTCTTGATTGGGCGTGAGATGTTTGTCATAGGTTTGTGTGTCCCACCTTTCTGAAAATCTGTCCTGCTTCGATGATTGCGAGCATGGTTAGTCTGGTCCCTTTTTCGCTTGCGGATATCTTCCAGGCTGCGTCTCTCATTTTCCAGAGTAATGGCTTTGTCCACCAGCGTTTTAAAATCTGGAAAAGTATGCACGACCAGTTGGCATTTTAGTGCGGGCGCCAGACCGTCAAGGAATTTCTCCATCTTCTTGCTTTCAGTCATACGCTCTTCATTGGCATAGCGAGACAATAGAGTAAATTGACCGTTGTAATCTGACACTGTCATGTTCCTTTGTTTGAGGTCATCGAACTCTCTCTTCTTGATTTTCATAATACTCTTGGGAATGTGTGCACCACGGAAACCTTCCTTGAAATCATCCCAGGTTATATCATTTTCGTTGGGGTGCATGTGCAGAAAATTCTCCCACCATGATGTAGCTGCTCCTGTGAGATAGTGCGGAGCATATAGTACTTTCTCGAGATCTGAACATTTTGCAATAATTAATTTTCTCTCCATATCTCGAAGCCAATCCTCGGCTTCAAGAGGTTTGTTAGTATGAGAAAATGTTTGGGGACGTGTCTTCTGTAGCTCAGATAACTTGGAATGCTGCTGATACTGTCCATGGTGATTTCCCATGTTGATGACTTGGTTCATCATTTCCCGATGTTGTTGCTGACTCTGCTCATAAAGGCGGCACATTTGTGAAAGTGCCGATTCATTGCCCTGTTGGCTTGACTGTCCTTGTTTGAACTTGTTGCTGGGTTGTGTATCATAATTTTCCTCTGGTGGAGTTGGCATGGAACGAGTCCAAGGACGACACATTTTTCACTCTGGGGATATATTTTGTAAAACCCATAAGAAAAGCGAAAAGAGTCGCAAAAACGATTCCATAAATGCATAAAGCTGGCAAATAAAAATTAAATAACCAAGCTTACTTAAGAAAAACAAATCGATTTGCGCACGGAGAAGGACTGCTCATTACATATCTTACACGCGAGCGGTAATTATACATTACATCACTCAGGATATGTGTACATAATCCTGACATGTTATTTAGGCTAGTGCACTCCTCTAGATCCTACATGATGCACAAACAAGCTACTTCTCACAACCTATGTACATATAAACATATCATACAAAGCGGTACATTGCATGGCGGCTAAGCGTACTCAGGCGGAGATGTTGACGATCTCCTTTGCCCTGCCGAGGGTGAGGCGTAGCGAGGCTGGGGACTCGACTTCCTCCTCGCTAATAGGCTCCATACGTGTAGTGTTGCGCTGAGTAGATGGAGCGGGTGCCAGGGGCGGAACAACACGAACAGGAGTGGGCGCGCAGGGTGGTGTAGTGCGCGCTGGAGTGGGCGCAATGACTTGGTTGAACTCTTCGGTAGACGGCAGGCGACGAGTAGGTGCATAAGATGCTGAGGACGAGACCAAAGTCAGTGGCGGTGCGATGGGTAGGAGCTCCCTCCTGTTGGCAGCACAGCCATGGACTGAGTCCATGCGGGCAGCCACGAAGTCGTCCACCAGGTTGTCGAAGGCTGCCTCCAGGGCCCGGAGATACTCAATGAGCATCTCAAAAGCCTCGTCTCGTTCTCCTCTGGGGCAGGAGAATGCATAGTGACAGGTGTAAGGCACATGGCATGGAAGATAACGGTAACAACGAGTCTTCATCACGGGGAGGACATCCCTGAGACGAGCTATCGCCTCGCGGGCTGCCATCTGCATAGCATGCCTCTCCGTAGGCATGGCTCTTCCCAAGAACCAGAAGCGGCGTAACTCACCACGCCCTCCCTTGAACTGCACCGCGGCCTGGTGCATGGTCAGACTGTTGTTGACTCGTTGCTGGCAGAGTGTGAAGACTGGGCGCACAGATGGCCCCATCGCGACCTGAACGATGAAGGAAAGAAGCTTGACGAACCCATCGGGCACGTTGGCGAAGGTCTGAGACTCGCAGCTGTTGTCGGCCATCTACAAAAGTAGGCAAAAATTCTGCATGGTCAGATCATAAATTTATGCCGACTGACAGAAAATGACTACAATTGCAAGAAACTATGAAATGGCTCAATCATGCTAATAACCAATTAGCGATCGCACCTAGTGGCTTCCTACAGTCAGCCTGGCTCTGGTACCAAGCTTGTCACGACCGGTTTTCCAATAAAAATATTTATTGAGAAACCAATCTTTTGAGTCCAGTATGGGAAAAATTCTCCTTACCGGTAGACAAATTCTTGATACAATAAGCCAGTAGCATAAAATATATTACAGGGTTGAGCTACGGTTGCTCAACCAAATTATTACAAGCATGCCAATAATTATACATAATGGCTGACATGACACAGTGGTGTGGAGGCATACTACTGACTCGAGGATAGGGTGGTGGTGGAAAAACATAGCGGGGAGTGAGATACATGACTCTAAAACTGGCATCTCATCGAGCGTCGAGGTGAGGCTCGATGAATTTATTTGGTAGCGAAAGCGGATATAATACAGTGACCAAATCCAGGGTCGTACGAGACTGACTGGGATTCCTCTAGGCGTCGGACTCGCTATCAAAATCTTCATCCATGAGATCGCCTTCGTCAGCATCTGGCCAAATCAACAAGCCAGGTGAGTACTTGGAAAGTACTCGCAAGACAGTTCGGACGTAAGATATAACAAATGCATGCATGAATGCGTCACGATTAATTCACCAATGTACATTCAAAGATTAGCATAACGAAGTAAGTAAAAGGGAAACGGCGGTAGTCCGCCTGAAATCCCAACAAACATAAATGAAAACCGATCGGGTGTCTGAAGCGACGCCTCGAAAGGTGAACAAATAAATATAAGGAAATGATGCCACAGTCGGGCGTCTGAGCGACGCCACATAAAGGGCTTTAAAAGAAATGCCACAGTCGGACGTCGGGGCGACATCACAGAAAGGGCTTTAAAAGAAATGCCACAGTCGGACGTCGGGGCGACATCACAGAAAGGGCTTTAAAAGAAATGCCACAGTCGGGCGTCTTAGCGACACCACATAAAGGGCTTTAAAAGAAATGCCACAGTCGGACGTCGGGGCGACATAACAGAAAGGGCTTTAAAAGAAATGCCACAGTCGGGCGTCTTAGCGACACCACATAAAGGGCTTTAAAAGAAATGCCACAGTCGGACGTCGGGGCGACATCACAGAAAGGGCTTTAAAAGAAATGCCACAGTCGGACGTCGGGGCGACATCACAGAAAGGACTTTAAAAGAAATGCCACAGTCGGGCGTCTTAGCGACACCACATAAAGGGCTTTAAAAGAAATGCCACAGTCGGACGTCGGGGCGACATCACAGAAAGGGCTTTAAAAGAAATGCCACAGTCGGGCGTCTTAGCGACACCACATAAAGGGCTTTAAAAGAAATGCCACAGTCGGACGTCGGGGCGACATCACAGAAAGGGCTTTAAAAGAAATGCCACAGTCGGGCGTCTTAGCGACACCACATAAAGCGCTTTTATTCACAAGGAAGTAATGCTCATAATAAATATTCAATTCATGAAAATAAACGGGTTAGTCCATCCACAGGAATAATCATTTAACCGGACTTAGAAATCAGGCGATTCACCGGAGTCTCTGCCATCAAAACTGGCACTTGTCAGGATAAGATAATACTGAACTTGGACATGGAATAGATGATTCAAGGAATATATGACTCTGCAGAGTTTGTACAAAAATTTCCCACAGCCAACGGATTTCCGTAGTCACGAAGGACTAGTTCCGTTTACGGTTTTTCGGAAGAAAACACAGCTAACCAGTACACACCCATCCTACCTCTCGATGCTAGGAATCACCCTAGACATCGTCCAAGAAAAACTTTTGAGACGGGGAGATCACAATCTCGAATAGCATGGGATCAAATTTATATACGCGCGCTCTAAGGGGTGCCCCCCTCTCGGTCCCAACCGGAAACACCCATGCCCCCTGACCGGATGACTGGCTTTAATCCAGGGCCATGGAACCATCATCCCGGCCTCTCCTTTTGGTGTGTACCAGGAAAGCGGTTTGCAACTTACTAAGCCATATTCCTTGCCGAAAACATGTGGTAGTACAGGGAAGGAAATGGGAGGAACTGGACCGATACGGTTTGACACTGTAGTCATATAGCCTGGCATAAGACTGGCATGCTACAACACTGCCATCTTACCCATCCTCATGCCAACACATGGCCATTCATACTCACATCCATCCACTTATGGATCATCGAACTCACTTACCTCAACAATGCATGGAAAAGACGTTCATCGGTATGCTCAACAACATGCCATGAGACTAACTAAATGCAAAACATGCTAAGACACTCATCATATCAAAAGTTCGAACATGCTTGCCTGGTTCGGAGTAGTCGGAGCCTAGCTCGGTGAAGTTTGCGGTCCCGTCACCTCCTTCGGTATCTACGGTATAAAGAAAATATACGCGCTATCGTGAATACCGTGAGGTGCACAAAAAGTATACCAAATATTTTTGAAATAAATATGATAAAAAACTAGACAAAAATCTGAAGAGGACAGAAAAAAGAGTCACTCAAAAATTCCTTTATGTTAAAAAGTTATAAGGGTTTTTGTCCAGGGACTCATCTGTAATGAAACAGAAAGTTTTCAGAGGCTAGCTTATAAAAACAGAAAACGTTTCGGTAGCAACTACGCCAGCCCAGAGGGAAAGCGT
The DNA here is from genome assembly GCF_003073215.2 of Triticum urartu. Lineage (NCBI taxonomy): Eukaryota > Viridiplantae > Streptophyta > Magnoliopsida > Poales > Poaceae > Triticum > Triticum urartu. The sequence goes on from NC_053023.1 coordinate 359,038,668, forward strand.
ATTTGGCAGAAGGCGTTTTCAGAAAACGCTCCGCTTAGAAAGGACAGAGAGGCTGACGGCGGGTCCCGCTCGTCAGGTTTAAATTTTCAACGGGGAACGAAGCTCGTCGGCGCCCGAGAGCCGCGGTGGTCGCCGGCGGCGATCCACGGCGAGGCAGAGGGATCGGAGGGTACCTCCGAGTTCAGGGCGCCATTCCGCGTCGGTTGGTGGTGGTGGTGGTCGCCGGCGAGTACCACGTCGGCGGCGAGCCTTGCTCCGGCGGACGGTGGTTCGGGTGGTCGAGGGCCTCGTCGGAGAGAGCTGTGAAGGCCAAATTGAGGAGGGGGTTAGCTTACTGGGTGCTAGAGGGGGCTACTGACGGGGTTTGGGCGCCGGAGACGGCCTCACCGGAGCGAATCGAAGGTGTGGGGCTCGTGAGCGAGCTCGGGGTCCTTTTTATAAGCGATTCGAGGCGGTGGCCGTGAACGGGGATCTCCGGCGATGGTTACGGCGGCGCAGCGCTTCGTCGGGGGAGATTAGGGAGTTGGGCGTCATCGTGGAGGTCCACCGGTTCCATTTAGGTGCTAACCAGGCTTGGATTTGGTGCTTAGGGCGAGCTCGATAGAACGGGGCGGCGCGGGCCCGTCGGCGGCAGGTAGCATGTTCCGTGCTTGCCGGGCCACGGCGACGGTGCCACGTGCGTGCGCTGGCATGCATGAGCCACGTGGAGAGCAGAGGAGCGTTGGGCGGCGCCGAATGGCGTTGAGCCGCCGTTCTGTTCCCTGTCGGCCGCTACGGTGGTTCGGCCGCCGCAAGACACGCCGGCGCGGGCGGGCCAGGGCGCCGCCGACGCCGGGAAGGCGCCAAGCGCACGTGTGGTGCTCCAGACAGGAGGAAGAGGCGGCAAGGAATGTGCCAAGGGCACTGTCTACGCGTGATTGAAACTGACGAACGAAAACGACACTGAAACTGAATATTACTGAATATGAATAGCAACAGTGCATGCAAGGTGTTCGACAGAATGAATTTGGCCTCTGGGGATTTTTCCTTGAGCTGATTTTTGGTGGAGTGGCTACTCATTGCTCCAGTAGGCTGCCTGAATTTTGGTGGAATTTTTGGAGAAGTGTAGATATGAATTTCACAAAATTTGGCAAATCGTCCAAACTTGCAGAGACTGAATTTTGAAAAATTTGAAAAGAGGGGAGGTGGATCAAGATGGTTCTGGGTTGTGGGATGCTAAGGACAATCCAGAGGAGTTGGTTTGAGGTCAAAACTCAAATGCAATAGGGAACTTGCTTTTAAAATCTCCCAGGCTCCAAATAATTTGCAGAAATGATTTGAGGGGAAAAATAATTAGAATAAAATCCAAAACTTGCTTGAATGAGTTGGGACAGAGAACTTAGGTTGATTACAAGGAGAAGGGGAGGTTTTTGGAGGGGTTTACCACATGGGCAAAATACCAAGTCATGGGTGGTTTCTAAGACATGAAAATCCCAAATTTTCATAGAGTTTTCTTTTTAAAAGAAAAAGATTAAACTCCAAAAATAATTTGAGAGGGAACCAACAGAGAAGAAGTTTCAAAAGATCAAACACTATATTTTGAAGAAAAATAAAATCCTGGAAAAGGAAGTTTTTAAGAGGAAGGATTTCTGGAAAAGACATTTTAAATGCCCTCTAAAATAAAAATCCAACAAAGTTTTTGATGAAAACCAATTAAAATTTTTGGAGTGTCACACATGTGGATCTGGAGGCTGGCTCACGATTGGGGGCACGCAGAAATCGAGGAGGAGACAAGGTGGCTGGCGGCAGCAGGAATGGATGGATGGGACATCCTCCCTAGAAGTTAGGGTTGGGTCTATTGTATATAGTAGGTGGCTAGAGTTAGGGGTATTTGGGTCCTCCGGTCGTAATCGGACGGACGGGAAAAATAGGCTAGAGAGTCCAAAAAATAAAACGAAGATATTTTAGGGATGTTTGGAGATGATCCGTACCAATCAGTAACGACTGCCTGGGTCGGGTTCGGGACATATTTCGGACGCACAGGAGGGGTCGATGCGCTGTGCGGAGAGATTATGCGGCCAGACAAGCGGGACTCAGAAAACTCGGTTGGTCTCGGAACGGTCAACGAAGGCAAGGGGCGGCATGGCAATTATGAACGGATGCAAACTATTAAAAAAATGACGGCAACGGAGTGCCGATGCAATGCAAATGATGACATGATGAATGCAACAAACAAACGAAACACATGACAACAACGAAAAACATGGAAGCCATCTACAGTGTTGGTCTCGGGTCATCACAACACTCTTCCACTTACAAGAGATCTCACCCCGAGATCTAGGGATGGCACCGGAGAGAAACGGAAGAGAAAGATGTAAAACAAAGTTGCTTCTTTGACAAATGAGTGAAACCACAATCCTTGAGAGGTTGAACAAATTGAAAGAAAGAATACAACAAAGATGAACAAAGTTGAAAACACTCTGTTAGAAAAGAGGAACAAGGAACATTACGAGAACCTTGTAGGTTGAAAGACATAAGAAAAGGGTTACAATGGACAAGAAGTACATGCAAGCACTCCGGTTGAAACGAGATGCACAAGGAACAATAAAGATCAATTACAACAACACCCGAGTTGGAAATGAAAGGAATAGAATATGAACTTGGCAAAATGAAAGCACTTGGGTGAGACTCCATTTAAAAGAGGAATGATAGACACAACACTCCGGTTAAAATGCATAAAGCAATAAAAGAACATGATCTTTGAGAAAATGATATGATTGGTCGACGAGAGCAACATCACAATGCCTCTGGAACGAACGACTAGAAGATAGATCATCGGAATAAGAGAACGGAGTAGGAAATGATAACTTCTACCACCATTGAATTTGGAAAGCATCCTTCCAAGAAGGTTAGAACGGAGTTGTTGGAAAACCAACAATGAAAAAAATAAGCTTGTAGTGGACTTATGGAAACATATCAACATTATGAGGAAATGATAACTTCTACCACAATTGAATTTGGAAAGCATCCTTCAAAGAAGGTTAGAATGGAGTTGTGGGAAAACCAACAACGAAAAGAATAAGCTTGTAGTGGGCTTATGGAAACATATCAACATTATGAGATGACAAACGGCCACTAACGGAAACCATTGATTTGAGTGAGAGCACCAAAGAGATGAAAAACTTCTTTCACTGCGAGAATAGGAGGAAACTTGGATTATTGATAGACACCACAATTAGCAACATTCCTTAGGGAAGGCTTTAAGTGAAATTTATACCATGATGACGCCAACAAAGAGATTGATGGGTTTAAAAGATCTCGTGAACAAATTGAAAATGATGGGTTTAAAATATGTCACTCTTGAAAACTTGTGAAACATTAAACACGAAGGGAAATTATCAAGAATGACATAGCACCACATAAGAAGATAAAAGGGAAGCAATTGCACTTCGGAATACAGGATGAAGAATGCTTGAAATCCTCAAAACAAGACATGTGTTGAACACCATGTTTATTTTAGAGTATAGCTTGGCGGATCTTAACTTCTAGAGAAATATTGAAGAACAATTGAAGAATGAAAGGAATCCTTGACGAACCACCATGAAGAAACTCTAGATGAACTCCGAATAAAAACCGATAATTAACGATGAATTGAAGTTTGAAAAAGAGTTGAACCCTTGCAATGATTTAGATGGAGCTTCGTGATGATACAATTAAGAGAGCTTGGAACTTCGAAAAGAAAAGATGAAGCATTTCAAACCGAGAATGTGATATGATGAACGAACTTTGGAAAGAAGAGATTAACCACCTTGAGGAAATAAAAATAAGATTTATTGTATGCTTATCCTTCATCAAATTAAATTGATGACAAGAAATGGATTTGGCACACTAATTATTCTTGTTGAAAGGATTAAGAGAACTATGCCGCAAACTTGAGAAAAACTTGAACCAACAACCAGTAGGACTTGAAAAGAACAAATGAATTGATACTAACACAAGGGAAGAGAAATATTGAACGAACTACCGTAAGAATTGAAAATGAATGATGAAAAGAGAATGAATCCCCGGGAAGAATTAAAAAAATGAACGAAGATACTTGAGTAAATTTAGATACATGAGAATGAACAGATGATAAGCTGACTAGAGAATACTTGAACGTTGCACCGGAAGAATTGAAGAACTATAGCTAAAAGCTGAGAATGAAGAATTATGAAATGATGGCCTTCGGAGTAATAAAATGGAAACAACTCATGAAATGCTTCGGATGGGTATGAAAAGAATTTCTCACAATCAAAAATATTATGAGGACGACATGGAGGGAGAACCATGAATCTTCAAGAGAATGGACAAGATTTAAGAGAAACTCTTCTTTGATCTTCAAAGCTGAGAATGACGGGGAGAAACACCACCAAATTGTTGAGACACTCCGGATGAATGAAAAGATAAAATGTTAAGCCAAAGATGAAGATAATTTAAAAGCGGTCTTGGAGAATGCATAATACTAATGGAGATTCATTCTTAAGTCAAACTTTGAAAGGATTTTGATAATACTCTAGAAAAAATTTGAAGAGTCGGGTAAGATCCTGGGAAAATACCTGTGGGCTAGGGCCGACTCAAAAGAAACACTGTTGGAAAAGATTGCTTAGGAAGCGATAATGCACCAGTTGATTTGAATGGCTTGTATGAGATAACAACCTCAAAATACCTTGAAAGGATTAAGAATGGAAACATGAATCTTCTGAGATATCTTCGACACTCCGGAGCAGAAGAATGGCAAGAGGTGAATGATTAAGAGATGCACCGGTATGGTAAAGCATTTGAAATGAGGAAAGGGATATGATCAACAACGCTTGAATTTAGTCCACCGAAGAAGAAACAAGAATGAAAAATGAAAAAAAAACTTGTAGGTCCTGAGCATCTTCAGAAGAAATCACCGGTTAAGAATATTAAAGGAAAAGAATGACGACTTTTGATGAATAAAAGGATACTTGATTAAAGATTCTGAGTCCTTAAATAAAAGGATGGGAGGGCGGGAAAACAAAGGCAACTTGGAGATGGATGGAATGAACTCCGTTGATAATGCTGATAATTGATCTTGAACATGGTGAAGAAGATTGAATTAGCTTGAAGAGAAGCACATCGGTTGGAAAAGAATTAACATGACAACCTCAATGATCAAGAAGGATTAGTATTCACATAGAAATATGAGAACACTGCTTAGGAATGGTATGGAATCAACACTTGACATCGAAGCAACTTGAATACCAAAAATAAAACAAAACAAAGGATTTGCTTGCAGAATAAGCCGGAAACAAACAAATGATAGAGATTTCGTCCGAAATTTTCATGGTGGGGCCCGCACGGGCTCGATCGTGCAACACCATCATGTACAAGGCAGTGCACATGACGTACGAAGCGTCCCCGAGTCAGCATAGCCAAGGACTCTTTAAGACGCAATGAGACTACTATAAAACCAACCGTGGACAGGTGGACCACTAGACATCTAATCCCAATCTCATATCATGCATTTGTCGAAAAGATATCCTGGGTAACTACTTGAATTCCCACCTATTAACTCCCGAAACTTTCTGGTTATGCAATCTCGTGGTAGGGATATAGGGAGGCACAAATATCTCACACAACTAATACATCCTACACTCCAACTGTATCTATCCGTCAACACATAACCAAGAAAACCTCGGAAATCATGTACCTCAGACCTCCGAAAACATCCGATATACTAGATGTGGCAATGCATCTGATCACTCTCCCCAGTACTGGGTGTCGTCAAACTACTCTCACCACAAAGAGTATAGAAGCGTTTTCAATGTCGGCGAACTCTGGTATTTCGGAACTGAAATGATAAGCACTATGACGAAAACACCTTGGAGGTCAACTCCCCGGGACACTGCCACAACCCGTAAAAGTCAGGAGGCACCAAGACAGAATTCCCGTCACAATGATATCACAACGATCCAATAATACCCGTGTGATCCTAAATTTTTTTTGAGTGAAAATGAGGAGAGTGAAGTCCAAACATCTACGTCGGGATTGCTCACCAGAGCGATGAAGGGGCTGAGGAGTAAAAAGAATTCCTACTCTTCGATATATAACTAGACTCAAAATAGATTTTTCTAGACTCAACAACGACAGCGGTTCGATCAATCAAGGGGGCTCCTAAGGACGGTAAGGCTCTGATAGCAACTTGTAGCGCCCAAGATGCGATTCTATCCCAATCATGTGATGAACTCATGATTGGGGCACAACCGCATTTCCAGTGCATAGCAAGGTGGATATCATTACAACATACCATGTACTGAGTAGATGAGAATACAAGATAAAGGCTTACACTCGCCACAAGTTACAACATTCATACAATAATACATCAATACATGGCAATCATCATACAAAAGAGCAGGATCCGACTACAGATGAAATCTAACGAAAAAGAAAAACGACATCCACCCTGGTAGTCGAGGCTCCTCCGACCTGGAACCAATCCCTTGATTGAAGAAGAAGAACTCCAAAAGCAATCAAGCATCGCTCTCATGTCAGGTCATCGCATTACCTGTACCTGCAACTGTTGTTGTAGTAATCTGTGAGCCATGAGGACTTAACAATCCCATTACCATGGGTATCAAGACTAGCAAAGCGTAATGGGTAGGAAAAGGTGAGTGGTGAGGTTGCAGCAGCGTGTAAGCAATGTATGGTGGTTAACTTACGAGTATAAGAATAAGATGAGAAAATATGCAAATGGTCGCAAACTAGTAATGATCAATAAGTGATCCCGAACTACTTATGTTCAAACATAACCAAACCGTGTTCTCCTCTCGAACTTCCCCGAAAAGAGACAGTCACGGTTACACAACGCGGTTGGTGTATTTTAAATGAGTTTACTTCAAGTCCTCTACAACCGGATATTAACAAATTCCCATCCGCCACATAACCACGGGCATGGCTCCCAAAAGTTTAAATCCTGAAGGGGTGTCCCAACTTAGCCCATGACAAGCTCATGATCCGCGGAGACAATCCTCCATCTCCGAACCATCCGATCAGACTCGGAATCCCGGTGCACAAGACATTTAGACAATGGTAAAACAAAACCAGCAAGACCTCCCAATGCACCAACCTAGCCTGATAGGAGCCACACGTATCCCGTTCTCAGGGTACACCAGATGGGCCATACATCGGGTTGGCTGAGACCCTGGTTGCCCAGGGGGCGCTGGACATCGCCTAGTTTGGAGCAACACTCATGCGAAGCATTGGCCCGGGGGTTGATTAAGAGTCCTCGGGTGCTAGCCGGTCCCTATGCAAGTTTTTAGTTGTTATTAGGGAAATGGTAAAACCAATGTTGGGCCTTGCTGGAAGAGTTTTATTCAAAGCGAACTATCAAGAGGGGCCCATAAACCCTCACCATGTTAGGGACGCAAAATCAAGGAACATAACACCGGTATGACGGAAACTAGGGCGGCAAGAGTGGAACAAAACACCAGGCATAAGGCCGAGGCTTCCACCCTTTACCAAGTATATAGATGCATTAATGAAATACGAGATATTGTGATATCCCATGATATCCATGTCCCAACATGGAACAACCTGCAACTGCACCTGCAACTAGAAATGCTATAAGTGGGGCTGAGCAAAGCGGTAACATAGCCAAACAACGGTTTGCTAGGAAGGGTGAAAAGGTTAAAGGCTATCATGGCAATTTGGGAGGCTAGATAAACAAGTGGTAGGTAGCGCGACATAGTGTTAGCATCGAGACAACTAGCATAGCAAAGATAGTAGTGGTATCCAAGGTGACGGTCATCTTGCCTGAACTCCCGATAGGAAGAATATCGAGTCCATGAAGAAGACGAACAAGCGTAGTTAAACGAATCCTCACAATCGCAACGTCACGAGAACTATCAAGAAGAAGCAACACCGGAAAGAAGCAAACAACACGGTAAACACACAACACATAAACATGGCATGATGCACAAACAAGTATGATGCATGTCCATTTTAACGAGGCATAGCATGACAAAGTGCAACAATCAATACAACATATTAAGTGGAGCCCAATATGCAACAAGTTGCATATTGACGAAACACCACATTCGAAATATTTAGTTCGCTCTCATTTATGCACCCAACAATATTAAATGTTTTTAAACATGACAAGGGGTGAAGCATAAGTAAACTAACTATTTAGGCAAGTTTAAATGAGGCCAGAAACATCAAACAACACTTCCGATAAATCCCCATGTGCATATTTTGGTTATGGTACTGTTCTGGCCTAAATCATATTTTAAAGTTGTTAAACATGCAAAGTAAAGTCACCATGTTAATATATGCATTTTTCCACCCCATTTACATATAAAGTTTATTAAATTGGGAAATTAATGCAAACATCTATTTTCCACCCCATTTGGTTATGGTTATTTAGTTATTAGATAAAGCATTTTAGCATGTCATTAAGAAAATTAAAGGAAACATCTATTTAAACATTGTAAACATGGATGAAAGATGGTTATTATGAAATTGCATAAAAAACAAAGGATTTTACATATAAAGTTTGTTTTAATCCGATGCAAGGTTATGTAGTTATTATATGCATGATCTAGAGGGACTTCTCTACAAAACTGTTATCTCAGGATCAATAGCTAAAATCACAGGAACTGGAAAAAACCTACTCAGACTGAATCTGGGATGAGCCCAACAGATGGAAAAAAGGAGGTGCTAGGGGTGGCCTCACCATGGGCTTCGGCCCAGTCAGTGCAGTGGCTGGGGAAGGCTGGATCTGGAGGGGAAACAAGCGGCGCCTGTGCGTATTGCGGGCGGTTGGGCCTTGGCCCCTGGGCCGGCCTTAGAGGACTCGGCTGCTCCTGGACACAGAGTCGTTTGGGATCGATCAACGTGGGGACAATGCGTCCTCGACGCAGATGAAGCAGGGGGACTTGGCGCGAGACTACGAGGTCGGCGGGAGTGGGAGGCTTGACCCCGATCTTGTTCGAGGGAGTTGCAGCGTCGAGGGACTCCGGCCAGAAGGGGAGGTTGCAGAGGAGGCTGGTGAAGAGGGCTTGGCGGCGCAGCAGGCGAGCTGGGGACTCCTGGATCAAATGCAGGAAGAACCGATGTCGGCCAGATCAGGTCAAAAACGGGGCGCAGCGGCGTCGGGGTGCTGCGGACAAGGACCAACGTCAGGGATGCGCTCCTACTGGTCGCCGGTGGCGGCATGATGAAGTGACGTTGGGGTTCGCAGGGGTTCCAGGCCAGGCTCCAAGGGAACTTCAAACGCCGGCGGAGGCAGATCAACACGGCGGCGAGCTCCTGTCCATGGCAACAGAAGAGAGAGAGAGAGGATTGAGAGAAAGAAACCATAGTAAGGAGAAGAAGGGAGATAGGGGGCGCGGTAGGTTCTCAACTTGTTGGCTACTGGTGCTCCGGCGGCATCGTAGGCCTCCGGCAAGCTCAAGGACAGGAGGAAGGAGGTACCCAGGGATGTGGGCTGGTGCGCGAGCAGAGGAGCTCCTCCTCATGTGATCGCGGTACGAGGCGGCTGCATAGCCGAGCGGCAGGGTCAATGAGTAGAGACTCGAGCGTCTGGGCGAGGATTCGAGGAGAGGGTGGAGTCTGCGGGTGGATCTGGAGGTTGGCTCGCGATTGGGGGCGCACAGAAACGGGGAGGAGACCAGGTGGCTGGCGGTGATAGGAATGGATGGATGGGACATCCCCCTAGAAGTTAGGGTTGGGTCTATTGTATATAGTTGGTGGCTAGAGTTAGGGGTATTTGGTTCCTCTGATCGTAATCGGATGGACGGGAAAAATAGGCTAGAGAGTCCAAAAATAAAACAAAGATATTTTTGGTATGTCTGGGGATGATCCGGACCCATCGGTAAAGAATGCTTGGGTCAGGTTCGGGACAGGTTTCAGACGCACGGGCGGGGTTGATGCGCTGTGCAGAGATATTATGCGGCCACACAAGAGGGACTCGAAAAAACTGGATGGTCTTGGAACGGTCAACGAAGGCAAGGGGGCACGGTAATTACAAACGGATGCAAACTATTAAAACATGACGGCAACAGAGTGTCGATGCAATGCAAATGATGACATGTTGATGCAACAAACAAATGAAACACATGACAACAACGAAAAACATGGAGGCCGTTTGGAGTGTCGGTCTCGAGTCGTTACATTCATCCTCAAGACATCGGACCCACTTCCGTTTCCAATATCTGTAATTTCCAAGTCTTTTGTGAAGTATACCTTCAAGAAGAACCCAGTGTTCAACTCTTTAGAGAGTATTTTTATTTGAACCGCCAAAATGAATTCACTGACGGGCCCAGCCAGGAGCTTGGAGGGATCTCAATTCAGCGACGAAAAGATGGCATTTTTCCTGATGCTCAGCTTCCAAGTCATTCCAAGGATTGGAATCAAACCTGGTTCTATTGCAAAGATACTTCTCCTACTAATGAAAACCCCTTGCCAGGCTTTCGTGACCAACAACTTAACCCGAAGCACCCTCTCCCCAAACGGCTTACCACTGCTGAATGAGCCAAACTTATGCCTACCTTTTCAAAGGTTAGAGAATTATTGGCTAATGGATTGACTGGGGTTGACCTGGTTCGATGCTGGGTAGCTTGGAGGATCATACCTTTAAGCCGTCGGTCCGGTTTAATGTGCACATATACTAGCGATGCCAAAGATCCACTGCATTATAGCTCAGCACGTTTGACTGATAAAGCCATTAATGATATGACAAAAACTCTTCTCAATGAAATCTTGGATAGCTGCAGCAAAGTGGGGTTGAATCCCTTCTGCACACTCAACCCGGCACCGGATGTAAGTTTGTCTGGTTTATATACTTCACTTCATTTATCATATAACTTGCAAATCCCCAAATTTTATTGTAATTTTTGCAGGCTAGAGCCAACTTTTGGAAAAGGAAATATGATGAAAAAGCCACAAAGAAAGCCAGGGCTAAGACCAAAGCCGTCAACAAGAATAAAAGGAAATCCACTGCCTCTGACATGTTGAACTTGGACGAAGATGATGAGTCGGAGGTAGACCTTGATTCCCTTGGCTCTTTTTTCTACTATCTTATTGACACAAATTGCTATCAGGATGACGCGGAAACCAGCCAGGCAGGTTATGAAGAAGTAACTATTATTTCCTCCGACTCAGAGCCTTTGCCAAGACAGAAAATTCGACGAGTGACCTAGGAAGTAAGGTTTTCTCACCCTTTATCTCACTTGGATCCCAACTTTATTTTCAAGCAACAACAGCATGAGAACCGACGCAGAACTCGGACCAGTGGAGGAAGAGAGCTTTACTCCGGTTTACCTAACACACCAGCCCCACGCAAACACCGGAATGAGGTGCTTAAAAATTCCAACTCTATTTATCCCAAGGTCGGTCTTAATCGTCAACCACTTAATCCTTCCGACTCAAATTATCAGGGGACCTCTCACTCTTCGTTTGGCGATTCATCTCAGACTCAGCTTCCGGGTTTCAAGACTGCCCGTAGGTACGAACTTTACCTGTGCTCTTTCACATTTCTGTACGCATACTGACTTTTTGAATCCTCTTACAGTGGAATAGAAAAGCCTAGAAAAAAGGCTAAAATAAACAAGCCAACAGAAGACCCCAGGACTCATGAACCGGAAAAGCAAGCACCCATATCTGAAGCCTCCGTGCAACCCCAGAGGAACTTGCTGATGACCCGCCACCCGAAAATCCTGGCACCTCTACTAAACATATAATTGTCGATCCTTTGGGTGCCGAACTGCCATGCCCATTCAAGCCTTCAGAACCAATCACTGAAGTTCTGATCACCGGCACTGGTTTTCAAGAACTAGGGAATCCTGTTGCTCTAGCAAAACATTCTACCAAGGAAGAATTGATCGAGAAGTGCAAGGTCAAATTTGACAGGGCCAATTATTCTCATCTGAACATTAGTGAAATCCTCTCCGGCTATCTCAGCCAAGTGCACAACAGCCATGATCTGGAGATTGACATGGTCAAACACATGCACCAGAACTATGAGGTATCAACTTCTGCCTTCTCTATAAGATACATTCCTTCAGCCCCCAAGTCTACTGAATATGATAGAATTGAATATATTGTATACTTTTAGATAGTCATAAATATGTGAATATCAAACTAGTAGTTCCCAAGGGCCGGCTTAAACTATCAAGTTGAGCCGAGACTTCAATTAATAGTGATCAACTTTGCACCTGTAGCCCCCAAGTGCCAGTTTAATCAATATTAATAAACCGGGACTTATCACTGCCACTGAAAATCTCATCTAATCACCCTTACAAATCGGGTTAACTTGGAAAAGATGAACCAGAGTTGTCTGCCACTGCTTCATAAAAGAAACTTTCTGCATCCATTAGCCCCCATGTGCCAAGTGTTATTGCTTGCGAGGGGCTTGGGACTTATCACTGTCACTATTTCATAAAGAAACTTTTTGCACCCATTAGCCCCCAAGTGCCAAGTGCTATTGCTTGCAAAGGGCTTCAGACTTATTACTGTCACTGATTCATAAAGAAACTTTCTGCACCCATTGGCCCCCAAGTGCCAAGTGCTTTTGCTTGCAAAGGGCTTGGTACTTTTCTTTGTATAAGACCATATCATAACTGTGCATACTTGTTTCGACCTTCTTCTTGGAGGAAGCATCCAGTCAATTTCAATCTCGGTTGACCGATTTAAAAACCCGGCTTGAAGCATAAGAAACTGAGACCCGAAAGGCTAACTCCAAGTTCAAGTTTAGCTTGGATGAGAAAGAAAAGCTTAAAACAGAGTTTAATGCTGAGAAAGCAACCTAGGCTAAAGAGAAGGTTGCACTGATACAGAGGGCTGAAAAAGCTGAAGCCTCGTTGGAGGAAGTCACCGCAGAACTCACTGGCTTGAAGCGTCATATCACACAGATGGCCTCTGGTGTTTTTGGTAAGACCTTAACATTGTAAAGACTTTCCACCCTCCATTTTGTAAGCCGCTTGGTAACTTAATCATAATATGTTATGCAGGCCCCAGGAGCAACAATCTTGGCAAAGAGGTGTTGATAAAACTCAAGGCGATTTACATGCTAGTAGAGCAGCTATATACTGGTGCCCAGTGCACACTAGCCACCATCTCCCCAACCAGTGAATCACCATCTCTTCTCAGCGATGTCTTAAGCAAACTTTCTGTCCTGCCTGCCAGAATTGACGAGATCAAGCGGTCGGCCGCTAGAGCCAGTGCCATTACGACTTTAAGCCGGGTGAAGGCATGTTATGTTGAATTAGATCCGGCCGAGCTAGCCACTGGCTGCCCCAGCTTCAGAGTGGACGGGTCTCCCTTTGACAAGAAAGATTTTGCTGCTTGTGTGAAGGAGATGTGTCCATTAGCGAGCCTGATTGCTGAAGAAACAAATCTGACAAAATATCAGGCGGCTTATATCGCGGAAAACCAGAATATGCCCATGCCAGCTTAGAAGATTGCGAGCCTTATCCCTCCAATTCGTAAGAATACTTTTGCCCCTGAAATCGACCCGTCTGAACTTATCAATGACGAAGCTAAATTCCAAGCCTTGACTAGCATCAATTGGTCATCTCCTAACTTCCGGACAATGGAGGGAGAAGAAGAACCGGCACGGGATGACCCGGAAGCGTCAAGTCGCCAAGAGCAGGAGAATTGATCTGCTAGACGGCTCATAATCTGCATCAATAGATACTGCCTGAAAAATACTTAATCATTTGGGCTCACGGAGCCTTGTAATAGGCTAGTTAAACAGTGATCCCCCTTGCCATCGTGCACATTTTGTTTGCATAACATTGTCAATCCGTCATTTGAAGATCTGTCACTTATTCTTATAATATCATCAATTATGCAGACCATGCTTATCATTTTTCCCTGCACATAAGCAGATGACAAGTGCCATGGTGGTTTACCCTTGGGCGGGTCACAATACCCCATATAAAAAACCACTAATGACTAAATAGTCCATAACCAGGGTCGGTTTATCAAAAACCCTCATATAACTACAACAAAATAAATATCATACGTGTGATATTTGTTTATATTGCCGGCTTATCATACATCGTGTAGTAAGGGTAACAACCCAAAGATTGAGAGCACAATGCCATGTCCAATTTATTCATACTGCCAGCTTATAATGCCATACGCAGCAAGGGGTAACATCCCAAAGCTTAGAATCAGTACTCCAAGCACATAATCATCATACACTGGCGACTTAAAGTCCAAAGCCTGGCTGGATAGATTCATATTAAGGCAACATGGCCCTAATCAGTTTTTCAACCATACATCAATGTGGCAACAAAAGATGAATCTTGAAAAAAATGTAAAGCAAATATAAATCTGAAAAACAAGGCATTCATAGGCTGCCAAGCCTCAATGTCAAGTACTAATCAAGGGTCGCACTGCCGCTGAGTTAAACCTTAATTCAAACCCGTAAGCAGGACCTCACATGACCAATCGCCGTTTTAACCTTGACAAACTCATGGTCTTTATAAGATTGATTGTCAAGAGTACGGCGAGTAATTCCAGGATTACCTGGTCGGAGTGGCACGCAAACAAAGTTAGGATAACCCGGATTTTTGGTGAATACACCTGGCGTCCAAGCTTATTACAAGGGACAACAAAGCTCTTGTTCATTAACAGGTGCCCCCAAGTAATATTTTATTCTAGACATATAAGCCGATTATAGGATAATCATAGCTATGCTCAATGAGCAGGAAGCCCTCAAGTATTTTGTAATCATGGTGTACAAGCCGGATCAAGAGGGTAGTCATAGCTATGCTCAATAAGCAGGAAGCCCCCAACTAATCGTATGAAGGGACAATAAAGACCCGTATTCTCAGAAATGAAACGACAGAGGCCCTGAATTATCAGTGATGCTGTCTTTATTATATTCATCATAATATATACATGGACGAAGTATGTACATCACAAGAGCTGGTGGCTTAGGTGTAATAAGGCCGAAGATGAGCAATATTCCACGGCCTGCGGGTCTCCTCCTCCGACGTGCATGAGTCCTTGTGGTCTTGAACATCGATAAGGTAGTATGACCCGTTGTTCAGATTCTTGCTGACCACAAAGGGTACTTCCCAAGGTGGGGATAGCTTGTGCATGTCGGTTTGACCCTTGATGAGCTGGAGCACCAAATCTCCTTCTTGAAATTTCCTGGTTTTAACCCGGCTGTTGTGATAACGACGCAGGTCTTGCTGGTAAATCGCCGAACGAGCCGCGGCACGGTCACGCTCCTCATCCAATAGGTCAAGAGCATCCTGACGTGGTTTTTCATTATCAGTTTCAACATAAGCCGCCACACGGGGCAAGTCGTGACAGATGTCACTACGGAGAACCGCCTCTGCTCCGTAAACCATGAAGAAAGGCGTGTAACCCGTATATCTATTGGGGGTAGTATTGATGCTCCATAACACTAAAGGCAATTCCTCCACCCAACAACCCAGCATCCTTTGCAAAGGGACCATAAGCCGGGGCTTAATGCCTCTCAAGATTTCTTGATTGGCTCTTTCAGCTTGGCCATTGGACTGGAGGTGAGCCATTGATGATACATCAAGACGAATATGCTCCCGTTCACAAAACTCTTTCATAGCACCTTTGAAAAATTAGTGCCATTATTGGTTATAATGCATGAGGATAGCCAAACCAGAAAATCACCTTTTTGATGAGCTGAACCGTTGTTCTAGCGTCACACTTACTAACTGGCTCTGCCTCAACCCACTTTGTGAATTTGTCAACCGCCACCAAAAGGTGGGTATTTTATCCTTGGACCGTTTGAAAGATCCAACCATATCCAGCCCAGAGACTGCAAACGACCAAGTAATTGGAATCATCCGCAATTCTTGAGCCGGCACATGAGCTCGTCTTGAAAATTTCTGACAGCCATCACATTTACTGACCAAATCCTCTACATCAGCATGAGCTGCCAGCCAATAAAACCCATGACGGAAAGCATTGGCTACCAGAGACTTAGTGCCGGCATGATGACCACAATCTCCTTCATGAATCTCTCATACGATATCACGACCTTCTTCAGGAGAAACACAATGTTGAAATGCCCCTGAGACACTGCAATGATGCAACTGTCCATTGACAATAGTCATTGAGTTACATCGCCGTGTTATCTGCCTGGCCAATGTTTCATCTTCGGGTGACTCACGCCAGGTCATATAAGCCAAATATGGAACTAGCCAGTCAGGAATAGCATGAAGAGCTGCCACCAATTGTGCCTCCGGGTCATGAATAGCAAGATCTTCCTCCATAGGCAATTTGACTGAAGAGTTATACATAATATCAAGGAAAATGTTAGGTGGCACCGGCTTACGCCGGGACCCTAACCGGCTCAAAGCATCAGCCGCCTCATTCTTACTGCGATCAACATGTTCCACTTGATAACCTTTGAAATGACCAGCAATAGCATCAACCTCGCGGCGGTAAGCCGCCATGAGTGGGTCCTTAGAATCCCAAGTGCCTGAAACTTGCTGAGCCAGCAAATCTGTGTCACCAAAACACCTACCCGGCTTAGATTCATCTCTTTATCCATCCGAAGACCATGGAGTAAGGCTTCCTACTTGGCTACATTGTTAGTACAAGGGAACATCAACCTTAAAACATAACAAAATTTATCACCTCATGGGGAAGTCAAAACAACTCCAGCCCCCGAGCCCTCCAATTGCCTGGATCCATCGAAGTGAACAGTCCAATATGTGCTATCTAGCTTCTCCTCAGGGATCTGTAGCTCACTCCAGTCATTGATAAAATCCACAAGTGCTTGAGACTTAATAGTTGTCCGAGGCATATACTTCAAACCATGGGGCCCAAGCTCAATGGCCCATTTGGCTACCCGACCTGTGGCTTCCCTATTTTGAATAATATCCCCTAAAGGAGCAGAACTAACCACAGTGATGGGATGACCTAGGAAATATTGCTTGAGCTTTCGACTAGCCATGAACAACCCGTATACCAGCTTTTGCCAATGCGTATATCTCTGCTTGGACTCAATGAGCACCTCACTAATATATTAAACCGGCCACTGAACCAGATGTGCCTTGCCAGCTTCCTTCCGTTCCACCACAATGGCCACGCTGACGGCTCGGCTACTAGCAGCCACATATAACAACAAGGGCTCCTTCTCACCAGGAGCAGCAAGTATCAGCGGCTCAGCTAACTATTTCTTCAGGGCTTCAAACGCTTGATTAGCAGCATCACTCCACACAAAGTGATCTGTTTTCTTCATCATCTGGTACAGAGGGATAGCTTTTTCTCCCAACCGTCTTATGAACCGGCTTAAGACCGCAATACGACCCACTAAACACTGAACATCATTAATGCACGCCGGTTTAGCCAAAGAAGTAATAGCCTTGATTTTCTCCGGGTTAGCTTCAATGCCTCGTTCAGAAACCAAAAAACCCAAGAGCTTGCCTACTGGCACACCAAAAACACACTTGACCGGGTTAAGCATCATCTTGTAGACCCGGAGATTGTCAAAGGTCTCTTTCAAATCATCTATCAAGGTTTCCTTCTTCCTGGATTTCACAACAATATCATCCTCATAAGCATGAACATTGCGTCCAATCTGGCCGTGAAGGGAATTTTGAACACACCATTGGTAAGTCGCCTGGGCACTCTTGAGCCCAAGGGGCATAGACACATAGAAGAAGGCTCCAAAAGGACTCATGAAGGTTGCCTTCTCCTGGTCCTTAACTGCCATCTTGATCTGATGATACCAAGAATAAGCATCCAAAAAACTCAAACGCTCAGAACCCGCCGTAGCATCAATAATCTGATCAATACGAGGGAGAGCGAAAGGATCAGCCGGATAGGCTTTATTAATGCCTGTGTAATCCACACACATGTGCCAAGTACCATTTTTCTTAAGTACCAACACCGGATGAAAAACTTCAATAATGAACCCAGCTGCCAAGAGCCGTGCTACTTCTTCACCAATGGCCTTACGCCTCTCCTCATTAAAGCGACGAACGAGTTGTTTGACCGTTTTAAACTTTGGATCAACATTGAGAGTGTGCTCAGCGAGTTCCCTCGGTACACCTGGGATGTCTGAAGGCTTCCATGCAAAGATGTCCCGGTTCTCACGGATGAACTCAATGAGCGCACTTTCCTATTTTGGATCCAGATTAGCACTGATACTGAAGTTCTTGGATGAATTGCCAGGGACAAAATCAATCAACTTAGTGTCATCTGCCGATTTAAACTTCAATAGGGGGTCATGCTCTGTAGTTGGCTTCTTCAAAGGTGTCATATCTGTTGGGTCAACATTATCTTTGTAAAACTTCAACTCTTCTATTACACAAACAGACTCAACATAAGCAGCATCGCCCTCTTCACATTCCAAAGCTATCTTCCAGTTCCCATGCACTGTGATGGTACCCTTGTAACCCGGCATCTTGAGCTGTAGATAAACATAACAGGGTCTTGCCATGAACTTAGCATAAGCTGACCTCCCAAATAAAGCATGATAAGGTCTCTTAATCTTAACCACCTCAAAGGTCAATGTCTCAACTCTGGAATCATGATCATCACCAAAAGCCACTTCCAAAGCTATTTTGCCCACTGGATATGCCGACTTACCAGGCACCACACCATGAAAAACATTGTTAGACGGCTTAAGGTCCTTGTCAGTCGAACTCATACGACGGAAAGTTTTGTAGTAAAGGATATTGATACTGCTACCTCCATCCATGAGCACCTTAGGTGAACTTGTAGCCTCCAACCTGAGGCGCAACCACCAAAGCCAAATGACCCGGATTGTCAACCCGGGGTGGGTGATCCTCACGGCTCCAAAGGATAGGATGTTCAGACCATCGTAAGTAATGGGGAATCTCCGGCTCAACTGTGTTCACCGCCCTTCAATGAATCTTCTGGTCTTGCTTACACAAACTCGTAGTGAACACATGATACTGTCCACTATTCAACTGCTTCATATTACTCTAATAACCAGATTGTTGTTGCTGATTCCCTTGACGAGACTTCTGATTAAAACCACCTTGATTGCATTGGCCTTGGAAACTAGAGTTCGAACCTCCACCGCCAAAGCCAGGCCCATGAGACCCAGATACTGAACCGCCATTCGGGCCATGATTATTCTGGAAAAAATTGGAATTCCTATACTCCCTCATAATGAAGCAATACTTCCACAGATGATTCGCCGGCTTCTCTTGCGTGCCATGCTTTGGGCAAGGCTTGTTCATCATCGCTTCAAGGTTAATCTTTGGCCCTCCAAACCGGGGTGGCTTTCCCTTGCGATGCTAATTATTATTCTGCGTATTGGCGCTGGCCACAAAGTCTAAACTGCTCTCCGCCTTGCGCTTACCGTTGCCACCATGACCCGCCATGTTATGCTGCTGCCCTTCGCACCACCACTCTTCTTTACCTTACTCGCCTTCTCTTCATCAGAGTTGGGGTCCTTGGTACTATCAGAATCGACATATTTGACAAGAGCCTCCATGAGCTCCCCCATGTCATTGAAGTGGTGCTTAAGCCGCCCCAGTTTCTGCTTATGGGGAAGGAAACGACAATTCTTCTCCAACATCAGGACTGCTGAACCGGCATTGATACTTTTTGATGAGTGTATAACAGTTGAGATCCAGCGCACCCAATTGGTTGTTGACTCGCCCTCACCTTGCACACAACAATCCAAATCCAGGATCGACAGGGGCCGCTTGCATGTGTCTTTAGAATTTGGGATGAAACGGGCTTTCAACTCTGCCCATGCTCTTATGGAGTTAGCGGCCAACCCTTTCAACAAAGTATGAGCCGGCCCGTCCAACATCATGGTGAAATATTTAGCACATGCAGCATCATTGACGTCCAACATCTCCATGGAAATCTCATAGCTTTCAATCCAAGCCTCAGGGGGCTGATCCGCCATGTAATTAGGCACCTTACGAGGGCCCTTGAAATCCTTAGGAAAACTGTCAGCGTCCTGGGAACGGGGGTACCCAGACTTGCCTGCCTACAGCCCATGGCGTGGCTCCACCAACAGCCCGATACGGCCCATCTTCAGCAGCAACAACTCAAGACCGTCGCGAGGGGCCAAGCCTCGCGAGGCGGGTGACGCCAAGACCTCCCTGGGGGCGGCCTCCCCAGGTCAGCTCCCGAGGAGCGGTGATATCTATGCAAGGGGCACTTCGCGAGGTTCATGTGACGTGAGCCATGACGACCAAGGCCAGACGGGCGCCAGCAGGCGCAGAGTACTAGTTTCCTCTTTGGTGCTGAAGAGGCAGGCACAGGCGAGGAGTCCTGAAGCATCAGGCAAAGTTGCCATATCGGTGCAACAATACCAAGGCCAGCAGGATGGCAGGACGCAGGTCACCAATCAGCACACAGCAGGGTCACCACCAGTACCTTTGGCAGGCGAAGACCACCTTTTTGATCAGGATAGCTTGTACTAGTTGTCCCCCTTCAAACATGGTCGTTGTGGGATCCCTTCCCGCCTAATATTTGGGAAGAGGACCAGGGCCTCTAAAAATAGGGCTAGCCACCACCATGGGAAGGGGACGGATCATTTCAGATCTCCCTCACACACATCAGCTCATCGAGCTCAAGAACACCTCTCCTCAGGAGGTAGTTCATCCATTTTACTAGTTCATCCCTAGCCCTAGAGGCAATCCACCACCACCACACTAGAGTAGGGTATTACACCACAACGGTGGCCCGAACAAGTATAGACCTCTGTGTCTCGTGTTCTTCGGGTTCGTCGAGCTAAGCCGCAAGATAGTTGAGCGAGCGAACTAGCGAGAGTGAGAGTACTTCGTGCACCCCCAGTGTTCGAACCTCAAGGGTTTGCCGGAACCCAGAATCCAACATTTGGCGCGCCAGGTAGGGGCGCGCCAAAGCATTCCCTCCGTCAATCCATGCTCCACCACTCCGCCAGCTCCATGGCCGACACTCGCTGAGCCCGCGCTGAGCGCCAGGCCGCTCTCAACGCTCGCGGCGCTCAAACGGCGCCTGTCGCTCTCCATCGCCCGCTGTGAACGGCACCACCGGCCCGATAGCAAACAAGCATCAGGCTTCGTCGATGCACCCCTCTGTGCGGCGGGACGGACCCACCGCCACCCCGTCGCTGACCTCGGCCGGTTCGTCAGCCCACGCTCGTCGCGCGCCCACGGACGCACATGCTGCGTTGCTCATGGCGCATGAGCTCCTGCGCTACCGCCCCATCGACGACCTCTACGACGACTGGCTAGACCACATCGCCGAGCTCGTCAGCGCCGCTGGGGGCTCTCCTGCCCCATCGCTCTCGTTGCCTCGTCCACCTCCTACTGCGGGCGACGTGGCCCATGGAGCGCGTCCACCGCCCCCACATCAAGACAGCACCCTCGAACCAAGACGCGCGGCCCCGCGGCGCGACCCACCGTGCAGGGCGCCTGCGCATGAGGAAGGAAGTTGCCAAGAAGTCCCTAGTCCCTCGGCTGCAACAAGAAAACGCTCCTGCACTCCCAGCACCACCATGTCAGGACCATGCACTGCCCGTGGCAGCAGCGCGTGGATACCTGGACCAGGCTCCGCCCCCACGACGGGCTCTGGTGACTACAACAGGGTGCTGAGCCTTCACCCCCGAGCTACGCAGTGTCTTCTGCCCCGGGAAGTTCAAGCCAGACCTAGCTCTGTGTTACGACGGCACCCCCGACCCTACTGATTTCCTGCAGCTCGACGAGCTGAGCATCGAGGCGGCCAATGGCGACGAGAAAGTCATGGTGAACTGGCTCCCGATGGCCCTCAAGGATGGCGCACGCTCATGGCTCTTGAACCTGCCGACAGGATCGGTCTCCTCCTGGGGAGAGATGCGTGAGCGTTTCGTCGCCAACTTCCAGGGCACTCGCGACCGCCCGCTGGCCGCGGGTGACCCGCGACACATCAAGCAGCAGCCAAGGGAAACCCTGCAAAAGTACATCCAGCGCTTCAACAACACCTGCCTCAAGATCCCCAAGGTGACGGACGAGGCCATCATCTCCGCATTCTTTGATGGCGTCCGCAATGTCAAGATGAAGGAGGAGCTCGCCATCCACAAGAACCTATGCACGGCCCTGGAGATGTTCAACATGGCAACCAAGTGCGCAAGAGCTGAGGAGGGGCGCCTCTCCCTCCTCAAACTCCCTACTACTAACCCAGAAGACAAGAAGGCCAAGGCCAAGGATGTGAAGCACAAGGGAGCGGCCGTGCTCGCGGCCGAGCTGGAGATGAAGCAAGGTCGCGACCACACGGAGTCTTCGAAGGGTTTCCGTCCGTTCTGTGCCTTCCGCAACATGCACAACCACAACACCGATGACTGTCAGGAGCTCAGGGCCATCCGCGATGGGTGTTTCTGTCGACGCCCCAAGCACAAGGACCGAGGCTACGACTGAGGAGGAGGATGAAGCGGAGGACGCTAGGACGACCGAGGCCCTCGCCAGGAGTGGTGTGACCAGCCTCGTGAGGACTGCTGGCAGGACCAGCCTCACGAGGGCGCCTAGAGGGAGCAGCCTCATGGGGACCGTCCTCAGGGTAAGGATGGCCTCCCTCCGCTGTAGCCACCACTAAGGAGGAATGATCACCATCATCAGGACGAGGGGGCTAGGGCTTCCAGGAGCCGCGCGCCATCGCCTACATCTTTGGTGGTGCTCAGGTCCCAGCCTCCCAACGCGTCTTCAAGTAGTTTGCCCGCAAGGTGAACGCGGCTTTTCCTAGGCTTGAGGCCACGCGCCTGCTAAGGTGGTCCAAGTGCGCCATTACCTTCAGCTCGTCAGACTAGCTCAGGTGCGCAGCGACTGCTAGCGCCCTTCCGATGCTCTTCTCACCCGTCATCAGCAATGTCCAAGTCACCAAGACCCTCATCCACGGCGGTGCGGGGCTGAATGTCCTGTCCGTAAAGACATTCGACCGCATCCAAGTGCCATATGATCAGCTGCAGCCTACCAAGCCCATCTCATCAGTGACCGACGGCTCCACCACTCCGATAGGGAAGATTCGCCTCCCTGTCACCTTCGGCAAGCATGACAACTACTGCACCGAGCTCATTGACTTTGACGTCGCCCACATCCGCCTGTCATACAATGCCATCCTTGGGTATCCAGCCCTGGCCAAGTTCATGGCAGTGACCCATCATGGATACAATATCCTCAAGATGCCAGGAAACGGCGGCGTCATCGTGGTTGCGTGCGAAGAGAAGGACGCGGTGTGCTCCCTCGAGCGCACCAACCAGGCTGGAGTGGCCGAAGACCCAAACAACAAAGGCACCCCATACCCTCCTGAGGCGGTCCCCAAGAAGAAGAAGCAACTGCTGCACCAAGGGCCACAGGAGAGCAGCGTCTCTAGCGGCACCACCTCAGGACCAGCGCTGCCAAACAGGGCGCCTCCCTCCCTCGCATAGGAAGGCATGCTCCGCGCCCTCCTCAGGCTGGGCTCGGGGGCTCTGTTCTAGAGGGCCTCAGACCTATCCAATGTCACGAGGGAGGCACTCGGGCACCACGTGGAGGCGTGCTTCACCGAGCGCTTCCCTCAAGAGGGCATAAGGGGTGGAGTGTGTAGTGCTCAGGAGTTAATCACCAAGGTGACAGAGGAGCTTCAAGAAGCAAGGACCATGCACGGCGACCGCCGCCCACCACCTGGCGCAGCTCCACGTCCTGGCGAGGACGACGAGCTGCGTGTCTGCATCTACGTTCCAGGGCTCAACGAGGCCGCATCTCAGGGGCGCTTCTGGACATTGAGAGTTGGTCGGTGCGAGCGCCCACCGCACAGGTACGTTCGCATGCCCTTCGGCTTACCAAACGTGGTTGTCGCCTTCCACTGGTTCATGCAGGGCGCCCTGGCGGCTCGCAAGGCCAGGCGCCAGGCCGTCCAAGGGGAGGAGGAGCCGGAACCTCCGGGGTCCCCGGGAAACCGGCCGCCGGACGACTCGTGAGGAGTGACTTCTCCAGCGCGCATCTTCAGCTACTCCAACACCTCTTAAGCAACGGTACCAGGTGACTCTTTCCGGTTCATTCAGCTGGGTGCGCCCCTCGGGCTGCATCATCCCCAGGTCGCAATGGCTTGTCCCCGCGACATGTATCCTTTTTGCATCTTTAGCTTACTCTATTGGGGGCGCCCCTTGGGCCGCATCATCTCCAGGCCGCTCGGGTCCGTCCCAGTGGCATGTATCGTTCTTACATTTATCTGAACTAGCTTGCCACCTTCCATGATTTACCTTGCGACTGTCACCAGCCTGTCCGGTACTTCGATACCACGAACGTTGTGCGCCCTTGCGAGCCCACCCATCACCGCCTCATGGTTAAGGACTGGCACGACATCTGTGCTCGGGTCCGACCCTACAGCGTCGCCAAACCCAAGAAGCTGAGCTCTGGCTCACGGGCAAGCTCCCGTGTACGTCATCTCCCATGGCCCTTGGTGCCTTATTCTCGCTCATACGTCTCCAACGTATCTATAATTTTTGATTGTTCCATGCTATTATATTATCAACCTTGGATGTTTTATATACATTTATATGCTATATTTTATATGATTTTTGGGACTAACCTATTAACCTAGAGCCCAGTGCGAGTTTCTAATTTTTCCTTGTTTTTGAGTATCGCAGAAACGGAAAATCAAACGGAGTCCAATTGACCTGAAACTACACGGAACTTATTTTTGGACCAAAAGAAGGCCATGGAGTAAAAGAGTTGGGCTAGAAGATTCCCGGGCTGCCCACGAGGGTGGGGGGCGCGCCCACCCCCAGGGCGCGCCTCCCTACCTCGTGGACAGCCCGAAGACCCCCCTGACTTGTTCTCGATGCCAAAACCTCTTATATATACTGAAACTTCCAGAAAGAAACCTAGATCGGGAGTTCCGCCGCCGCAAGCCTCTGTAGCCCCCTAAAACCAATCTAGACCCGTTCTGGCACCCTGCCGGAGGGGGGAATCCCTCTCCGGTGGCCATCTTCATCATCCTGGGGCTCTCCATGATGAGGAGGGAGTAGTTCTCCCTCAGGGCTGAGGGTATGTACTATTAACTATGTGTTTGATCTCTCTCTCTCTCTCTCATGTTCTTGATTCGGCACAATCTTGATGTATCGCGAGCTTTGCTATTATAGTTGGATCTTATGATGTTTCTCCCCTTCTAATCTCTTGTAATGGATTGAGTTTTCCCTTTGAAGTTATCTTATCGGATTGAGTCTTTAAGGATTTGAGAACACTTGATGTATGTCTTTCATGTGCTTATCTGTGGTGACAATGGGATATCACGTGATCCACTTGATGTATGTTTTGGTGATCAACTTGCGAGTTTCGTGACCTCGTGAACTTATGCATATGGGTTGGCACACATTTTCATCTTGACTCTCCGGTAGAAAATTTGGGGCACTCCACTACTAGGAAAAGGCTTATACATAGAAGTTTACCAGTAGCTTGATTTTTGGAGCCCATGCTACTGATAATTAGCAGTAGCGTGTGTTACAAAACGCGCTACTGGTAGAACTTAGCAGCAGCGTTGGTTTCTAGAAGGCATGCTACTGGTATGTTCGCCACACCACACCCCCCGGCCAAAAAATAGTAGCAGCGTTGGTACCCTAACAAGCGCTACTGTTAAGAAAATAGCAGTAGCGCGGTGCCACCAAGAAGCGCTACTGCTACGTATTCTATGTGTAATCTTCTAGCAGTAGCATGTTTTTTGGGCAAGTGCTATAGCTAGTTTTATGTACCAGTAGATATTTTGTCTGGCACATATAGCAGTAGCGCGCTTTGGTGCCCAGTGCTACTGTTATGGTCTCCAGCCAAAATATCTGCCACCTTCCCCCCCCCCCCTCTTCTTCCTCCCCCTTTCTTTCTCCCCCCTCCCTCTTGCACTTGCTTGTCCTTCAATGCTTCCCCCTCTTCTTTGCCCCTCCTCTCCCCCTCCATTAATGCCCTCCCTCCTTTCTCTTACTTGTTTTTGCCACTTCTCTCCTTCTCTTCTTTGCCCCTCCACCACCCCCTCCATTAATGCCCTCCCTCCTTCCTCTTCCTTTCTTTTGCCCCTTCTCCCCTTCTCTTCTTTGCCCCTCCACCACCCCTCCATTAATGCCCTCCCTCCTCCCTCTCATAGCTCTATCTAGAGCTACTAGTTAATTATAAGAAGGTGCTCGATATTCCTCTCGACAAATTGGTGAGCAAAAAAAGAGTTGTGCAAGAATGGAAATATGTGTGTTTGCGATTAGGACCGAAACTATGTGCGATATGAATATACCAAATTGTGTGTGGCATGTGAGTGACATGAGTTGCCTATGTTTTGCCGAAATGTCGATTCAATTCCGTTTCGGCGAATTTCGGGCATGCAAACTCAATATGTCCTATATTTAGGGAAGGTCATGCCGAATTTTTGTATGAATTCGATCCATGCATGCATATATACGTGTTTAAAATAATTGCTTCACGCGGAGGTGATCATGAAGGTTAATGGAAGGAAGGTGGAAAGATACTGGCAATCTGCTGTGGATGACATGTATGAAAAAAGACTGAAGGATGTTTTATGTCCGTGTCAAAAATGCAAAGGAAGAGTCAGGTTTGACCCCTTTGAGGGTGGTAAATTCAAGGCGCACCTACTCATGCATGGTTTCATGCATGGCCATACTCGGTGGATAAGTGATGATGATGATGATGATGATGACGTCAACGGGGCAGGAAATAACGACATGGGGGCACCAGACGAAGATATGGCCGATTTTGTGCCTGAAGAGGAAGACGGCCTCGGAAATGTCGATGGCGAAGAGGTAGTTCAAGGCGGAGAAGACGCGGACACGCCACCGTCTTCGTTGCTACTAAGTTCAGCCAGGCGGGACCCGCATGTTCGAGACCTGCTTCGCAAGAGGACGACTAGCGACGGAGCTGCTTCTAGAGAGGAGGCCAAACTGGCGCAACTGGAGGTAGACTCGATGACTCCTTTGTATGATGGTTTCAATAATCCCGAGGTGACCCTCTTGAGTTTCACACTAGAACTTCTAAAGATGAAGGCAAAAAACAAATGGATAGATGCAAGCCTGGATGAGCTTCTGAAGTACCTAAAGAAGGTTCTTCCCGCGGGAAGCCTGTGTCCTACTAGTGTCAAGGAGGCAAAGAAAATCATGTGCCCTCTTGATCTGCCACATATTAGATATCACGCATGCATCAATGATTGCATCATATATCGGAACAAGCACACTGAAAAAATGATCTGTCCAAAGTGCAATGCTTCACGATATAAAAATGCCAGAAAGAAAGCTCCACAGAAAGTTGTATGGTACTTTCCGATCACTCCGCGTCTACAGCGGTATTTCGTACATCCTAAGGAAGCAAATCTTATGCGCTGGCACGCAGAGAGGGTGAAGCCAGATGATGGAGATGAGCCGAAGCTGAGACACCTCATAGATGCTAGCCAGTGGAGAGCATTAAATGTTGAAGTTGATTTTTTTCACAAATGATCCAAGGAACATCGTGCTTGGCGCTAGTAATGATGGCATGGATCCATTTGGCAACCAGAACACCAATCATAGCACATGGCCCGTGTTTGTATGGATGTACAACCTCCCCCCTGGTTGTGCATGAAGGAAAAATACATACACATGGCTATGCTTATTCAAGGGCCAAGACAACCGGGAAATGATATAAATCTGTATCTCGGGCTACTGAAAGAGGAGTTACAGACCTTATGGACAACGCCGGCCAAGACATGGGATGCAATCAAAGGAGAGTATTTCTACATGAGAGCCGCACTGATCACGACGGTGCAGGACTATCTCGGTTACGGCTATCTCTCCGGCCAGGTGTGCCACGGATATTGCGGATGCACGAGGTGCATGGATGATACAACTTCTCTGCAGCTATCGAAAGATGGTGGGTCTTCAAAAATCGTGTACATGGGGCATCAAAGATGGCTCAAGAAGGATGACCTATGGAGAAAACATGGAGATCTATTCAATGGTAAGGCTGAGCATCGACGTCCTCCACGTAAGCGTAGCGGTGCAGAAAAGTAAACAAGAAGCAAGAACAAAGAGTGCATCTCTTTCTGTGAGAGTTATCTGACCAAAGACCGATAAAAGGTCGTCAGAGGAGACCGAGATGGAGACAGAGACATAAGATAGGGGCAAAAAAGTAAACAAGAAGGAAGAACAATATTGCCCCCCCCCCTCTTGCTTCACCTTAAGTCCGAAGGAGGTCAATCAATTGTTCAAGTGCCTTGACGGAATCAAAGTTAGTTCCGGATACTGTGGGAAGATAAGTAGATATCTGGACACTAAGAAAAAAAAGGTTCAGTGGGATGAGTCTCACGACTGTCATGTGATGATGACGCAGTTACTCCCAGTTGCACTTAGAGGATTATGGACACACATGTGCGTGAGATGCTTACTGAGCTATGCCACTTTTTTGATGCTATCTATCGAAAGTCGATCAGTGTGAAGCAACTCCATAGGCTACATGAAGAGATCGTTGTCATACTGAATGAGCTAGAGATGTACTTCCCGCCCGCGTTCTTTGATGTCATGGTGCATCTATGTGTCCACATCGTGGACGACATCATCAACCTAGGGCCAACATTCCTGCATAGCATGATGCCGTTCGAGAGGATGAATGGGGTCATCAAAAGATTCGTTCGTAACATGTCCCGTCCAGATGGAAGCATAGCCCAGGGATATCTGACCAAAGAGTGCATCTCTTTCTGTGAGAGTTATCTGACCAAAGACCGTGTTGTTGGTTTGCCCGTCAACAAGCACTGTGGAAGGCTCGAAGGCGAAGGTCACACCAACGGCCATAGGGATTTGAATGTGTTATGCTCGGGCCGACAAAATGACATTGACATGGCAAACTTAGTAGTGCTACAACACCTAGATGTGCTAGAAGATTTTGTGATGTTGCACAAAGAGACCATCGCAAATAAATACCGTGACCGTGGGGTGCACAGGACGGACGCTGAAGTTATTAGAGAGCACAACTTCACTTTCTTGCGTTGTTTCAAAGAGCGAGTTCTGGCTAATCCCCCGGAAGAGGGTTGTTCGAACGGAACACTCATATACGCCTTAGCACATGGCTCCTCGACCAACCTCACGACTTATCAAGCATATGATATCAACGGATACACGTTCTACACAAAGGAGAAAGATATAAACAGTGATGACCAAAACTCAGGGGTGACAATGGAAGCCATGACCGGGAATGTAATTGAAAGATATTACGGAAGGGTCGAAGAGATATGGGAGCTTAACTACTCTAGATTGCATAGCGCGACGATGTTCCGTGTCAGATGGGCTAAAAATGTACACAGAGAAAACCGACATTTCACTACCATGTGTATTCCCGACAACGATGATAGCGGTACCGTCAACGCCATCGCCAAAAATGAGCCATGGGTACATGCTAAACACGTGACACAATGTTTCTTCATAACTAATCTGATCAATCCCAACCGTGTTGGCATGAGGAGAAGCAAAAGGAGCATCGCCGGAATGGATGGAGTCGCCAACGAGGAAGACTATGACCAGTACGGTGATCCGATGAGGGAAGATGATGCTGATGACGACGAAACATATGTCAAAAGAAGAATGAAGCCTACATTACCTACGAAAGATCGTAATCCCTGGAGAAGGAAAAGTCACGACCATGGGCTCAATTATTCGACAATGAACAAAAGAGGGAAGAAGATCAGTCTAAAGTGTCGTCGTCGCCCAAGCTGACAAACTAATCCCCAAAGATTGCGTGTGTCTTTTTTGTATACTGGTGTTAGCGATCAAATCATGTAATATATATTATACTAATTATTATCCGGAGGTAACAATGGTATTGCTCTAACGACAGACCAAATTAAAGGAAGGAAAGTGCAAAAGAAAGATAAGAAAAAGAAAAGTGCAAATGAAAGAAAAAGAAAAAGAAAGGAAGTTTTCAAAATGAAATGAAAAAAAAGAAAAAAGAACTAATAAGTTGTGGAAACTGAAACGAAAGAAAAATAAAAAAGAAAAAGGAAGGGAGTTTGTGGAATATGAAAAAGAAAAAGAAAAAGAAAAAGAAAAAGAATAATAAATATAAAAAGAGAAATATAAATAAAATAAAAAGGAAGAAAGTTTGTGGAATATAAAAAATAAAAAGAAAAATAAAAATAAAAATAAAAAATTAGCAGTAGCGCATTTTGGCCTAGGCAGCGCTATAGCTAAGAAAAATAAAAAAAATAACAGTAGCGCGTTTTGGCCTGGGCAGCGCCATAGCTGATGAAGCTATGTACCTAGGATAGGGGCATGGACCTGTCCTAAGTACCCTACCCAAGGACATCCCTAGAAGAAGTCACCTTTTAATCGACTTGGAGGTATCCCACTCGACAGATTCAAGACACTCGACCACGAAGCAATCACTCGACCAAATTCCAGCCACTCGACTGCCAAGAGATCTAAAGTCACCCTGCACGCAAACGGTCGGTCATTAAGTAGCTTTTATGGTCATTATAGCACTTTATTAGGGGCGTTACCAGTAACCCCCAGTCTTAATGTACTTTAAACCTTGCATTACTGAGGGCTAGAGGGGCCTGGCGAACTCTATATAAGCCACCCCCCTCCTCAGTATCAAGGGTTGGCACCCCTGTTATTCATACACACATAATTCAGTCGACCGCCTCCGGGCACCGAGACGTAGGGTTGTTACTTCCTCCGAGAAGGGCCTAAACTCGTAATCCTCGTGTGCTTATAACTCCTCCATAGCTAAGATCTAGCCTCTCCATACGTACCCCCCTACATCACTGTCAGAGTTAGAACCACAACAGTTGGCGCCCACCGTGGGGCTAGGGGTCTTAGCGCTTAGTTTGAGAAGTTGCGATTTTTTCCGATCTCCTTGATCATGGTTTTGAGCAGAGCTTTGGTGGAGGGCCGCGAGATCCGCCTCGGCGCGCTCACGTTCATCGCCGACGACTCCGCTTGGCTTCAGGAGGCTCCACTCGACGTCGACGAGCTCCCCGTCCGTGGGGCGACGCACTTTCGCGCATGCGTCCGTGGTGTCCTCCTGCGGCAGCCGTCGACCCAGTATCGGTCGGCTCCCGTGGCATCTCCCCGCCTTGTTTCTCGCCGGCGCAAGCGCTCCGGTTGGTCGAGGCTTCAGAGGTGGGCGCGGCATGCGGTGGCCCGCCAGTCGGCCACCCCACAAGTCGCGGCAATCAAGCTCGACAAATCCCTCTACGGCCTGTTCGACTGGCTCCACAGAGACCGCATCCGAATGCGACAGCAGTGACCCAGCTGCAGAGGTTCTGGTGATCGATGGGCCACACAGTCCTCCCGGTTTCCCCCGTGCTGACGGAGGCGCAGATGGGGGCGACCCGTCGCGTCCTCACGAGGAGTATCTCCCCGAGCCTCTCACATCGTTGCAGCGGGAGGAACTTCGCCGCCGGAACATGGATGCACTCCACACTCCTATCGTTGGAGAAACCCCCGAGGCCCGAGCCTTGGAGATGCGCGCTTGGCTAACTTGGCCGAGCGCACTCGACAAGAGAATCTCCAGCGAATACTCGACGGGCGAGCGCGTCAACGGGCTCCAGAATCCAGTCGACGTCAACTCTTTCCGCCCCCGCAGGTATATCGTACTCCGATTCAGAATTTGGTGGCTGTGGCCCGTATAGCAGAGTCGATTCAGCCCTCCCAGTCAGAGGCTGGCAGAGACTTGTTGCAAATCAGAGCGTTGCTCTGGGCAGCGGGAGACCAGAATTCCGCTGTTTCTCAGTCGCGGAACAAGATCCACAGTCGATCCGTTGCAGCGGATACAGTCCAGTCGGCTCACAGCCCAAGATCGCCTCTGAGGCGTGAGGGACGTGGAGACCGGCGTGATCAGTATAGAAGGAATGAGCAGTATGATCACCGATTCGATCGTGATGATCGACGTCGAGTGCCAACCCCTCCCCCGAGGATTGGATCATATGTGCCTCGACAGCAGGTGGACAGACGCCCTCATAGTGTTGGGCGGAGAATTCCACTTGACCCCAGGGAACCAGGCATTGATGCGAGATCCATTCTTGTTCAAGGTTTGGTCGACAGGAATAGAGCTCACCGAGAATGCCATGACAGAGATGCACCTACCAGTAGCAGAGTACATGTTTCAGGGCCGGAGTGTTTCAGTCGAGCCATTAGAGCCGCTGTAATTCCTCTCAACTTCAGGTTGGCGACTGGAGTTAGTAAGTTCACCGGTGAGTCCAAGCCCGATACTTGGCTCG
The DNA here is from genome assembly GCF_003073215.2 of Triticum urartu. Lineage (NCBI taxonomy): Eukaryota > Viridiplantae > Streptophyta > Magnoliopsida > Poales > Poaceae > Triticum > Triticum urartu. Next base: position 359,070,816 of record NC_053023.1, read on the forward strand.
AAGATTACCGAGTGGCTGTCCAGATTGGTGGTGGGAATGATGAGGTAGCCATGAAGCACCTGCTTCTCATGTTAGAAGGCTCGGCCAGAGCGTGGCTGAATCAGTTAGCACCCAGCAGCATTTACACTTGGGAGGATCTCTCCCGAGTGTTTGTCACCACATTTGAAGGAACATGCAAGCGACCTGCAGGCCTTACGGAATTGCGGTCTTGCATGCAGAAACCGAATGAAACTCTGAGGGATTACATCCAGAGGTGGATCACATTGCATCACACAGTTGAAAATGTACCAGATCATCAAGCAGTTTGTGCCTTTAAAGAAGGCGTTAAGTACAGAGAAATGAATCTGAAGTTCGGTCGAACCGGAGAGATGTCTCTGAATCGGATGATGGAGATTGCCACCAAATACGCTAATGGTGAAGATGAGGATCGACTCCGGAGTGGCAAGCATAAAGCAGTTGCCCAGGAAACCGGAGGAAATTCCAGTCAGAAACAGAAGCGGAAAGCTGAGCCAGCCGCTCCTGGGGAGGCCCTGGCCGTAACCAAGGGAAAATTTAAGGGAAAACCCAAAGGACCTTGGAACCCCAAGAAGGTTAAAGACCAAGATGGAAATGATGTTTTGGATCTACCGTGTCACATCCACACCAAGAAAGATGAAGAGGGTAAACTCATTTACCCAAAGCATACCACTCGACAATGTTGGCTTCTGATCCAGTAGTTTCAGGGCAAGCAGTCCAAAGATAAGGAAAAGGAGTCGGACAAAGTTGAGGACAAGGAAGATAGTGACGATGGGTACCCCCAGGTCAATTCCACCCTGATGATTTTTGCTGATGTTGAGAGCAAAAGTCGACTGAAGGTTATTAACCGTGAGGTAAATATGGTTGCTCCGGCAACACCCAATTATTTGAAGTGGTCCCAGACTGCCATCACATTCGACCAGTCTGATCACCCTACGCACATTGCCACCCCTGGGAGGCATGCTCTGGTGGTCGACCCAGTTGTCGAAGGCACTCGACTGACCAAAGTCCTGATGGATGGAGGCAGCGGTTTGAACATACTGTATGCAGAAACATTGAAAGGGATGGGCATTCCGATAACATGAGTTTCCATGGAGTCATTCCTGGGAAGAAAGCCGAGTCACTCAGCCAAATTGCTCTTGTTGTGGTTTTCGGTGATTCCAAGAATTACCACAAGGAAAAGTTGACATTCGAAGTTGTGGATTTCCAAAGTGCTTATCACGCTATTTTGGGCAGGCCAGCTTATGCACACTTCATGGCTCGACCATGTTATGTGTATCTCAAATTGAAGATGCCTGGTCCCAAAGGTGTGATACTGTTACAGGCAATCAGAAGAAAGCAGAAGAGTGTTTTCAGAAAGGCTCAAAGATTCCTGACGCTCAGATGGCGGTGGTCGAGCTGCAAGAGTATCAGAAGACTGCAGATCCGAGTGAGTTGCTACGAGCTAAGAAGCCTGCTTCAGAATTAGCTTTTCAGTCATCCGGTGAAACGAAGGCAGTTCACATTCACCCGACCGATCCAAACGCTGCTCCGACTCACATCTCAACGACGGTCAACTCCAAATAGGAAGAAGCGCTCATCCAGTTCCTCCGTGAGAACTGGGACATCTTCGCATGGAAGCCTGCTGACATGCCTGGAGTTCCTAGGGGGCTGGCTGAGCACCGTCTATGAGTCGACCCAAAATTTAAACCTGTGAAAGAACATCTTCGATGGTCCGCCGTCCAGAAGAGGAAGGCCATTGGCGAGGAGGTGGCTCGGCTCTTAGCAGCGGAGTTCATCCGAGAAATTTACCACTCCGAGTGGCTCGCCAATGTTGTCATGGTCCCCAAGAAGGACAAGTCACTTCGCATGTGCATTCATTTCAAGCATATCAACCGGGCCTGCCCGAAAGATCATTTTCCTCTCCCCCGCATCGACCAGGTAGTCGACTCGACTGCGGGATGTGAGCGTTTGTCTTTCCTAGACGCCTATTCCGGGTACCATCAGATCCGTCTGTACGGGCCCGACGAGATCAAAATAGCTTTCATCACTCCATTCGAGTGCTTCTGTTATGTCGCCATGCCGTTCATGAGGATTTCAGAAGTGTTTGCTCACTCAAATCAGTCGGAATGTGGAGGCATACATGGATGATATTGTGGTCAAGTCACGGAAGGGTTCCGACCTGCTGACTGACCTTGCTGAAACCTTTGCCAACCTCAGGAGGTACGATATCAAGCTCAATCCGTCAAAGTGCACGTTCGGAGTTCCAGGTGGGAAGTTACTCAGTTTTCTCGTTTCCGAACGGGGAATCGACGCTAATCCTAAAAAAATTGGTACTATACTCTGGATGAAACGTCCCGTGCGTGTGCATGACGTCCAGAAGCTTGTATATGGGATTTATATGACCACGAAGAAGGTTGCACGTTACTTCTCTAATCATTCCATTACAGTCATCAGCGACGCTCCACTATCAGAGATTTTTCACAACAGAGATGCAACTGGTCGAGTGGCCAAATGGGCGATTGAAATTCTTCCCCTAGATATCAAGTTTGAGGCAAAGAAAGCTATCAAGTCCCAAGCAATTGCAGATTTCGTTGCCGAGTGGATCGAACAGCAACTTCCGACTCAAGTTCACTCGGAGCACTGGACCATGTTCTTCGATGGATCTAAGATGCTGAATGGTTCCGGTGCTGGGGTAATATTGGTTTCCCCCCGAGGAGATAAGCTCAGATATGTTCTCCAGATTCACTTAGATTCCTCCAATAACGAAGCAGAATATGAAGCACTTTTGAATGGGTTGCGCATGGCCATTTCACTCGGCGTCCGTCGCCTCATGGTCTATGGCGACTCAGATTTGGTGGTTAATCAGGTGATGAAAGAATGGGACGTCAGAAGTCCAGCTATGACTGGTTATTGCAATGCAGTGAGAAAGTTAGAGAAGAAATTCGAGGGGTTAGAGCTCCATCACATCCCCCGATTGAAAAATCAAGCGGCTGATGATTTGGCAAAGATAGGTTCCAAGAGAGAAGCCATCCCCAGCAATGTGTTTCTGGAACACATCCACTCGCCATCAGTCCAAGAAGATCCTTTTACAGATGAAGCCCCGCAGCCAAAGAGTGCCACAGATCCAACTGAACTTGAAATTCCGGCAGTGGTCGACCTAATCATGGAAGTTTTGGCAATCACCCCTGACTGGACGATACCGTACATCACGTATATCCTGAGAAAGGAACTCCCAGAGGACAAAGAAGAGGCTCGACAGATCGTCCGTCGATCCAAGGCCTTTACAGTCATAAAGGGACAGTTGTATAGAGAAAGCGCGACTGGAGTCGGTCAGAAGTGTATAACACCAGAAGAAGGTCAGATAATCCTTGATGATATCCACTCGGGGACCTGTGGTCATCATGCGTCCTCTCGGACCATTGTGGCTAAAGCATACCATGCGGGATTTTACTGGCCAAGAGCGAATGAAATGGCAAAAGAGATAGTCGACAAGTGTGAAGGGTGCCAGTTCTACTCCAACATGTCGCACAAGCCTGCATCAGCCCTGAAAACCATTCCAGTCGTCTGGCCCTTCGCTGTTTGGGGACTGGACATGGTTGGCCCATTGAGAACAGGCAGGAACGGTTTCACACATGTGATTGTGGCAGTCGACAAGTTTACCAAATGGATTGAAGCTAAGCCTATCAAGAATCTTGATGCTTGCACTGCTATCAGTTTCGTCAGAGAGTTAACGTTCAGATATGGAGTCCCACATAGCATCAGCACCGAAAATGGGTCAAACTTTGATTCAGACAAGTTCAGAGCTTTTTGCACCTCTCAAGGCACACAAGTCGACTACGCATCGGTCGCCCACCCCCAGTCGAATGGACAAGTAGAAAGGGGAAATGGTCTGATTCTCAAAGGACTAAAGCCTCGGCTGATGCGTGATCTCAAGCATGCGGCAGGCGCTTGGGTCGACGAGCTTCCGTCGGTTCTGTGGGGATTGAGGACTACCCCGAATCGGTCGACTGGAAGAACTCCGTTCTTTCTGGTTTACGGAGCGGAAGAAGTCCTGCCGAGTGATCTACTTCACAATGCACCCCGAGTCGAGCTTTATATCAAAGATGAAGCAGAACAAGCCCTGCAAAACGCAGTCGACCTCCTGGAAGAAGAAAGAGAAATGGCTATGATCCGATCGACCATTTATCAGCAAGACTTGCGTAGATTCCATGCCAGAAATGTGAAGAGTCGAGCCTTCCATGAAGGAGATTTGGCCCTCCGAGTGGATCAACAGAAACCACACAAGCTCGCTCCTACTTGGGAAGGTCCCTTCATCGTCACCAGAGTCCTCCACAATGGAGCGTATCACCTTTACAATGTCAATCGCCAGATCGATGAGCCACGAGCTTGGAATGCAGAACTGCTCCGCCCCTTTCACACTTGAATTCTCACTCGAATGAGATGTAATAAGAAAAACTTCTATAGTCTATTTATCAAAGACAAGAGTGTTGCAAATTTTCCTATAATTGTTGCTTCTTTTGTTTGCGTGTGAAATCCCCCAGTGGGTGGCTTAGCTGCGAATCCGTTTCGCCTAAGTTTGTAAAAAAAAATCCTACCAAGTGGCGAGCCAGACTCCCACTCGGAGGATTAGCTGCAGCTCAGTGCTCGCCTAAGTGTCTAAAATCCTACCGAGTGGCGAGCCAGACTCCCACTCGGAGGCTTAGCTATAGCCTAGTGCTCGCCTAAGTGTTTAAAAATCCCACCGAGTGGTGAGCCAGACTCCCACTCAGAGGCTTAGCTGCAGCCCAGTGCTCACCTAAGTGTTTAAACAATCCTACCGAGTGGTGAGCCAGACTCCCACTCGGAGGCTTAGCTACAGCCCAGTGCTTGCCTAAGTGTTTGAAAATCCTACCGAGTGGAGAGCAAACCTCCCACTCGGAGGCTTAGCTGCAGCCCAGTGCTCGCCTAAGTGTTTAAAAATCCTACCGAGTGGTGAGCCAGACTCCCACTCGGAGGCTTAGCTGCAGCCCAGTGCTCTCCTAAGTGTTTAAAAATCCTATCGAGTGGAGAGCAAACCTCCCACTCGGAGGCTTAGCTGCAGCCAGTGCTCGCCTAAGTGTATAGAAATCCTACCGAGTACTGAGCCAGACTCCCACTCGGAGGCTTAGCTGCAGCCCAGTGCTCGCCTAAGTGTTTAAAGATCCTACCGACTGGAGAGCAAACCTCCCACTCGGAGGCTTAGCTGCAGCCCAGTGCTCTCCTAAGTGTTAAAAAATCCTACCGAGTGGTGAGCCAGACTCCCACTCGGAGGCTTAGCTGCAGCCCAGTGCTCACCTAAGTGTTTAAAAATCCTATCGAGTGGAGAGCAAACCTCCCACTCGGAGGCTTAGCTGCAGCCCGGTGCTCGCCTAAGTATTTAAAAATCCTACCGAGTGGTGAGCAGACCTCCCACTCGGGGGGCTTAGCTGCAGTCCAGTACTCGCCTAAGTTTGAAAAAATCCTATCGAGTGGAGAGCAGACCTCCCACTCGGGGGCTTAGCTGCAGTCCAGTACTCGCCTAAGTTTGAAAAAATCCTACCGAGTGGATAGCAGACCTCCCACTCGGGGGCTTAGCTGCAGTCCAGTACTCGCCTAAGTTTGAAAAAATCCTACCGAGTGGATAGCAGACCTCGCACTCGGGGGCATAGCTGCAGTCCAGTACTCGCCTAAGTTTGAAAAAATCCTACTGAGTGGAGAGCAGACCTCCCACTCGGGGGCTTAGCTGCAGTCCAGTAATCGCCTAAGTTTTTAAAATCCTACCGAGTGGAGAGCAGACCTTCCACTCGGAGGCTTAGCTGCAGCCCAGTGCTCGCCTAAGTACGGAACACATCCCAATCTGCAAGGACGACGAGGTGCAAATCGACTGCTACCTTCTCCTTTGGAGTTGCACCACAAATACAAAGTTATTTCGAGTGAAGAACAAGTTCCACTCGACAAATAATTCATGAAGATATTCAACCATAAATCAAGTTCAGATAAGATCCAAAGGTTCTAGACCGCAGATCAAAGTACTCGAGCCTCCAGCTCGACAGAGTTTAACGGTTACAAAATCCACTCGGCATTCTGAGGCAAATTTAAAGTGAAGCATAAAAGTTTTTATACCTCGTGCGGAGGACTCGAAGGGGCGACGAACTCGTCCAAGTCGATCCCGTCTGCAATGCGAGTGGCAGCAGCAATGAAAATCTCCATGAAGTCTTGAAAGTTGTGCTTCCTGGTATTGGCAACTTGGATGGCGGCCAACTTTTCTTCTCGCGCCTCCTTGCAGTGGCCGCGGACTAGAGACAGAGCGACGTCAGCGCCACATCTAGCAGAAGATTTCTTCCTTTCCGCCACTCGACCTGGGACTTCATTCAGTCGAGTCATCAGGGACTCGAGGTCATTCTGAAGCGTCGTCCTAGGCCAGAGCGACGTGTCGATCCGTGACATCACAATCTTCAACAGAGCAAGATAGTCAACAACGCCGGCAACACGAGATTCCAGTCGGAGCACGTTCATAGCAGCCTCGTCCTTCACTGGAGAATTGATGGGGTCCAAGTCTGTCTCCACTCGACTGGTCTCCTCTTCGAAGTTCTGGCAGAATTCTGTAAACACAATTCAAGGATAAGTCAGTGGCTCTATGCAGATTTGGTAACTGCAAGTCAGTCGGGCTGGAGTAATTACCCTTGAGCATGATGAACAGCTTCTTGGCGAGTCCATCGAGATAAGCCTCCAGATCGTTCCTCTTCCCCGCCAGTTCACTTGCCTTGTCATTCAGAGCTATATTGCCATTCTTCAGACGGCTGGCCTCTCGATTAGTCGCGTCGAGAGTAGTTTTCAGCCTGGAGTTTTCCTTTTCAAGAGTACCGACTGAAGCCAGTTTTTCTTCAGCAAGCTTCATTTTGTTCAGGGCCTCCTTCTGCGCTTCGGCAAGGTCTTGATCCTTCTTCTTCAAAGCCTCCTCCATTTTGTCTGCGAAACAGCAAGTGAGATCAACATCGAGGACCGCCAGAAAGAAAGGACAGTCGACAAAAGCTCACCAGCCATACCTTTTGCTTCGTCCCTCGCCTTCTGCAAGTTCTCCTGAGCAAGCTTCAAGGCAAGGTTCAGCTGGATCTGTTTGTTCTCCAACTCAGTATAGCGAGCCACAAGTTCGCAGGATTTCTGCAAAAAATCAGTCGACAGACATCCAAGATAAGTTCTTTCCGAGTAACCAAGAGACAATGATGGCGTTTCTAAGACTACAGCCGAATCAAAAACATTCGACAGTAGTCTTGGGGACTACACCCAGTGGGTGCACTCAGCGTGCCCCCACTGGTTCAACCAAAAAAAATGACTGCCCGCAGCCGACCGTGTATAGTTCCATTCGACATGGCCTGACCAGACCGAGTGAAGAAGTTCAGCTAAAGCAACACAATATAAGGACTACAGTCGACTGCCAGCAGTCCACCATAGTCTCGGGGACTACACCCAGCGGGTGCACTTAGCGTGCCCCCACTCGTCAAAAAGATTAATAGACACACCCAGTGGGCGTACAGATATAAAGATCTTCGGAAAAGAGATTCTTCAGATAGCATATCCTAACAGAACAAGCGGTGAATCGACTGACCTGGACTTTGCTCTGAAGAGCTGAGCTCGCGTCATAAGCTGTTTGGCTGGCTTCCCGAACCACCTTCACTTGCTCCATCATGATCCCCGCCTGGCGTATAGCCTCTTTAGTGGCACCCACTTGGTCCTCAAGGACGTGGTGTGTGGCAAAAAGCAAAGGCGGATTTGCAGTCGACGTCAAAGGCAGGACACTCGTCAGAGGTTCAACGAAGGTCACAGAAACCCGAGTGGTATCACCACCCTCCCGGACTGCGACCTCAGGCGCCGGAGTAGTTTGTGGGATCTTGCCAGCCGGCGCCCTCCTGTTCCTTCGCGCCCTCAGCGGCACTTTGTCGTCATCATCAGGGAGGTCAATGACATGAGGAGGAGCTACAGTTATCGTACTGGGGTTGGAGGTAACAGCGTCTTCCATCTCTTGATCATCGTCCTTGGCGGAGATCTCCGAGGTGGCAGCACTGCCAATTTCGAAAGTCAGTCAGCTTATTCAATGAGTCGACCAAGAGTCCGTCACGTTCGACAAAGGAAACAAATTCTACTATTACCCATAAATGGTGGGGACATTCATCTTCATCTTGGGCAGAGCCTTGGGCGGCTTGGACGGCGTCGCGCGTGGGTGCTTGGGAGCTTTTTCTGTCGGTGCTAGAGATGAGGTCCGAGGGCGCTTCGACGACTGCCCAACAGGGACAGTCGCCTTACCACGTTCCCGCGCAGGGTCGTGTGTAAGCTTGGATCACCGTTCCGAGCGGGGAGGTTCGACTTCTTCCTCCTCCTCTTCACTGGAGTCGTCCTCGTCATCCCCCTCTCCTTCGCCGTCAGATTCCCACTCTTCTCCCTCGTCTCCACTTTCGCCTCCACTCGCCTCTCCTTCCTCGGCCTGCTCCTGTGCTCCATTGGGTGTCGAGTACATCTCAGTAGTGGCCTAGAGGACAACAAACGAGACAAAAGTCAATCGACTGATCCAAAAAGAACAAATAAAAAAAGCAAGATCACAGTCGGAAATGCAAGGTCAGACCTTGTCCACTTCGTATGTTTGATCGAGTGGAGGAATCCTCCTGGCTCCTCGGGGGTTGTCCTTGTTCCCTGTGATACTCGACAGCCACCCTTCCAACATCTTGTCAGTAACCTCCTCTAGGTGAATCCGAGTGGTGTCTTCGAGACCCGAGTATAGCCACATCGGGTGGTCACGAGCCTGAAGCGGTTGGATGCGCCTCCGAAGGAAGACTTCCAACAAATCCATGCCAGTCACACCCTCGCAGACAAGCTGAACCACTCGACCGACCAGCACCTTGACTTGCGCCTTTTCCTCCGGCGTCACTTTCAGAGAGGCAGGTTTTTGTGCTCGATTCAGAGAAAAAGGGGGAAGCCCAGTCGACTGTCCTGGGGTCACCTGGTCTTTACAGTAAAACCAAGTCGAGTGCCACCCACGGACTGACTCGGGAAAAGTGATAGACGGAAAGGAACTTTTTCCCCTCATCTGGATCGCCAGACCCCCGCACAGCTGGATCACCTGCGTTCGTTCGTCACTCGACTTGTCCTTCTTGACCGACTGAGAGTGGCAAGTGAAGATGTGCTTGAAGAGTCCCTAATGGGGGCAGCAACCCAAGAAGTTTTCACACAAGGAAACGAAAGCAGCAAGGTACACAATAGAATTGGGAGTAAAGTGATGGAGCTGCGCTCCAAAGAAGTTCAAGAAGCTCCGGAAAAAAGGATGAGGAGGCAGAGAGAATCCACGATTGATATGGGTGGCGAGGAGGACGCACTCACCATCAAGAGGCTGGGGTTCGACTTCTTTCCCCGGGAGGCGCGCAGATTCGTGTGGAATGAATCCCCCCTCGACCAGATCATCGAGATCATCCTGCCGAATCACCGACGGCATCCAGTCGCCCTAGATCCAATCCTTGGGCAGAGCAGTCCTCGAGGAAGATCCGCCCTGAGCGGACTTCTTCCCCTTCCCCTGCACCGCCACCTTCTTCGCGCGCTCCAGAGCTGACGTCTTCTCCTTCACCATCATCGTCAGCGAAGCTCGACAGACCTACGGCACCAAGGTGGGAGCGGAGGTGGCGGAGGATCTTGTGAAGGAAGGGGGAAAAGTGAAGGCGCACTGTTCGGGGGTCCCGAGCCGGCAGCTTATAAGAGGTCGCTTCCGAGTGGCTGACTGGTAGGCCCAGGCAATCCCGTCAAATCCCGCAATGGGCGCGCGTGCGGTACATGGCGAAAAAGGTGGCGCAGGGATCGAGGAGCTTCCGTCCTATCCCATTCGATTACTACGGCCGCCCCCGTCCCGCGTGCTTCCCGAAATTTAAATCCCGCAAAATCAGCGGGCCGCAGAGCAACTCGTCAAACAGAAGATCCCTTTCACACCGTCACTCGGAACTTCATAAGTAAAGAAATTCACTCAACAAGAGGCCAAGAATGGATCAAGGTGACTGAAAGAAGTTGACGACGTCATCCGTGACAATTGATCCAAAACAAGACGTTCATATAACATGAAGAACCAGTCGGAAAGATCCCCAACTCCTTCCCCACTCGAACCTCTATCCATTCGGGGGCTAATGATGAAGCTATGTACCTAGGATAGGGGCATGGACCTATCCTAAGTACCCTACCCAAGGACATCCCTAGAAGAAGTCACCTTTCAATCGACTTGGAGGTATCCCACTCAACAGATTCAAGACACTCGACCACGAAGCAATCACTCGACCAAATTCCAGCCACTCGACTGCCAGGAGATCTAAAGTCACCCTGCACGCAAACGGTCGATCATTAAGTAGCTTTTATGGTCATCATAGGACTTTATTAGGGGCGTTACCAGTAACCCCCAGTCTTAATGTACTTTAAACCTTGCATTACTGAGGGCTAGAGGGGCCTGGCGAACTCTATATAAGCCACCCCCCTCCTCAGTATCAAGGGTTGGCACCCCTGTTATTCATACACACATAATTCAGTCGACCGCCTCCGGGCACCGAGACGTAGGGCTGTTACTTCCTCCGAGAAGGGCCTGAACTCGTAATCCTCGTGTGCTTACAACTCCTCCATAGCTAAGATCTAGCCTCTCCATACGTACCCCCCTACATCACTGTCAGAGTTAGAACCACGACAATAGCTAAGAAAAAAAATAAATATATAGCAGTAGCGCGTTTTGGCTTGGGAAGCACTATAGCTAACTTAGCTATAGCGCATTTTGCCAACAAGCGCTATAGCTAAGTTGCCTACAGCACCGTCCGCTAGATCCTATCTCTTTCCTCTCTCTCACTCTCGCTCGAATCCCGTTTCTCTCGCCACCGCCGACGCCCGCACCCGCCCACGCCGCTGACGCCCACCCGCCCACACCGCCGCCGACGCCCGCACCCGCCCACGCCTGCACCCGCCCACGCCACCGCCAACGCCCGCACCTGCCCACGCCGTCGTCGACGCGCGCCGCACCTGACCTCGATGCAGGCCACCTCGACGCTCCCTCCCCCCGTGCTGCCCCTGCCCTAGGTGCACCCGTGGCTGACCCCTCCCCCCATGCCGCCCCTGCTCTCTCTCTCTCTCTGTGACCAAATTTGGTCTCTCTACAGATCGACGAGGAGGAGAAGGACCCCGGCCCCTCTGCCCCGGCGACCCCGACCCTGATCCCAACCCCTGCCGAGGTGTGCCACCCCCTCTTCCCTCCCTTTTCATATGCTTGTTTTATTCAAATGCTTGCTGTCCAAAAGTTGAATGCTGTTAAAATGCTTGTTGTTAGAGTGTTAAATGTCTGTTGTTAGAGTGTTCAAATGTGTGTTGTTAGAGTGTTCAATTGTTGTTAAAATGCCTATTGTTAGAGTGTTCAAATGCTTGTTGTTAAAATGCCTATTGTTAGAATGCTGTTAATATGCTTGTTTTGGATTTTGTTGCTAGAGTAAATGAAAATGAGTGTTTAGTTTTTTTATAGAGTAAATAAAATGAAAATGAACATTTTATTAGGCAGATTGTAGGTCAGGATTGATCTTGTGTGTCTACAATAATTTATCTTGTGTGTCTACAATAATTTATCTTGTGAATGCTTGACGCACAGGTAGATCACCGACGTGCCGCTCGACGACGCCGCTTGAAGATCATCAACACCACACCCTCATCCTTGAGAGGCAGATAGTGAGCATCCCAAAACCCACACTATATAGAGCTCTGTCCATGCAGATGCTAGAGGAGAGTACATGTGCATGTGGTTGTTGTGCTGCTATAGTGAGCATCCTATATTGTTGTGCTGCTGTAGTTCTACCACTTTGGTTGTTGATTCATTTCCCGATTGCGAGTGACCTATGTTTTGCCGGAAATGTTGATTCATTTCCATTCTGGCAAATTTCAGGCCCTCTATATGTGCACTTTCTAGCAAAGGTGATGCTGAAATTTTCCGTGAATTTCGGCATGACTTGTGCTAGAAAGTTGGACATATCGAGTGCTTGAGATTCGTCACGACGGGAATGAAACGACATTTCCGGCAAAACAAAGGTCACTTTTTTTCATTGTTCACTTTATATTAAACCACTACGGCATTGAACCCTAGGAAACATGACCGACACCGATGAGGCCGGAGGTTCTCAGTCCCAATTAGGTCATGCACACGCCTACCTCGACTTTCTGGCGGATCAGGAGGGATAGCAAGCTGGGTGTTCGGACCGCCTTGTCATGACGGATGACGACGATGGTGGCGCCGGTGCCGACAATGATGCCACCAACGACATCGGCACTGAGACTAGCGCTGATGATGTTCCTAACTGCAGCACGGAAGGTGGGACCTCCCAAGCCAGTGAGAGACAGAAGGAAAAGAGGACACGACGCCCAAATGAGCTCGGCACTGGAAGGATGGTGGTCACGGCGGTGCACCCTGGCGAGTTCGAGACAATAGAGCCGCGAGAAGTGGCAGCGTGTTACGACAACCAACTAGGATGCATCCTACGGGATACCGCTAACATCAACAACACAAAAATACGGAAGAATGAACATTTGAAGAAGCTGCTTCTAACTAGGTTGCACGCAAGATTCCAGTTCCCCGGTCGAAAAGATGATGTCGACCCATGGGATGATGAGGGCATGAAAAAAATCAACAACAAAGCCCTAGGGAAGTTCCGCAACGCATTGAGCGCTTGGAAAACTAGGGTGAAAAGGGCGATTCAAGAGAATGAAACCTACGCCGAGATTGTTGCAAACAATCCAAAAATTACGATAGAGGACTTTGAAAGGTTCAAGGAGACTTGCAATGAAGAAGCTGCCAAGGCCAGGTCGGAGAGAGGCAAGCAGCTGCAGGCAAAGAACATGGGGAACCACCACCTTGGAAGTCGTGGTTACACGGGAAAGAGGCCCGTGTGGGCTAAGGAGGACGCATAACGTGAACGTCAGGGGATCCCAGACCCATTGGCTGAGTTCACCGACCAGCAGGAGCACGACTTCATCAGGGCCCGATTCTCGTGGGACCCCAAGAAAAAGATTTTTTTTCACCGACGGACCTACTAGCCAATTCATGAGATTACTGGTAATTATCCTTTTTACCACCTTACATATTAGGTTCTGATCAATGAAGTCTACTACATTCTAGTCGCATTCGTAAATGATTCATGGTCCATTTTGCAGAGAGAGCAACACAAGCTTGCGGCCGAGAGCGACTCGTCGACTCAGTCGTTGGTGAAGTACAAGTGGGACACTCGTTTCAACAGGGCCATGAACATAATGATGGGACACCCGCCCGGCCAGCGGCCGCAATATGGATGTGTGCATGGCGTCGGGGATGGGGCCACTTGGAAGTACTATTATAACAAGGACCCCGAGGCCAAAAGACAGAGAAAGAAGTTCAGTCAAGTGACTATTGACGAGACGGTGGCGCGGGCGATGGAGAAAGCAAAAGCGGAGACCAAAGCTGAGATAATCCCCGCCTGTAGAGATGATATGGTGGCTGCCTTTACAAGCTTGATTCCGACAGTGGTCACATGGGTGCAACAAAATCCAAACGCGCCACCAAGTGATTTTCCCATGCCCAGCTTCCGTGGGAGCAACTCAATGAACACCGCACCCATACCCGCACCTAGTATGGCAACCGACGCACCTCCTCCAGCGACACCTACTCCTCCGCCCAGCTCTCACAGCAGCCCTAGCTCCGTCTCTGGCGTGAATGTCGGGCCGTCGACATTGGCTGAGCTCAACGCCCTCACGGTAAATACGCGTCGTTGCACCTTCATCAACTCAACTAATTAATTAATCTTCAGTTGCCGTTCTTTTTGGATCTCTGACGCCACACATATATGTCTTTGTAGACCGACTCCACTCCGTGCACCCTCCTTTACAACATGAAGGGAGGGTTGGTGGATGTGGGGAAGGGTACTATAGTGAAGCCTAAGGATCGATTGTTCACCGCCGGAAGATTCCTGATAACGCCTTAAGGGTCTCCGTGGCGAGTGTGAAAGCGGGCTACGAGGGTCTTCCTCGTCCGATACAAGCCGATGGAGAGGATGACGAGACCCCCACGCAGCTTGGGCAATGCAAAAATTGGCCGATCTTGTGGCCGAAAAATCTTCTTCGTGTTGAGGTGGCCGGGAGCACACCAACGGGACCTCAGGAAGGTTTGACCACAACACCACCTACACAAGTACAACCATCGTCTGTGCTGCTTGCTGAGATTGAGAGACATGAGGAAGAAGGGCCAACCGTTCTGCCGGCAGATGATGCCATCTGCCCCATGGAAGAGGATAGGGATCATCACATGGAGGAGGCCGATGATGACCCTAACCAGTATTTCAATACTGCCTTTGACAACGATGTAACAATGAGTCAACCATATGAATATGAGATGCATGTACCAGAGCCGGAACATCCTCGGGAGTGCAAGAAGTCTTTGTTCATGCAATCCTCGCAGGACACGCCTCCAGATGCTGGCTCCACCCAAGCTCAGCTGATTAGCCATAGTCGTCCAAAGCTGAGCCCGACAACACTAGGGGTGGTGCTCAAGGAGGGTCTAACAGACCCACCACCACCTGAGCCCAAGAAGAAGCAGAGGAAGAGACCGGCGGCAAGAAAATCCAATAAAGCTGGCAATGTTGGTTCTAGCAGCCAGCCGCCTTCGACCAAGGTTGACCGTGTACCGATGAAACATGCGCCATTAATCCATGTCGTGGGACAGCCAATGGTACCGGCGAATGCTCTAGCTGCAATAGAAGGGGATCTCGGGAGACTCCATGACTATGTGCTTTCGACAGAGAGAAGCCTCCTCGCCTCGGATGATCCAGGATACCCACTTTATACGGTTCATGTGCTGAGCAGTTGCAAGATGTATGTCCACACATGCCCCGCGGACCTCTTCTTCCTAAGGTTTGATTATATCGTCCGCCTGTATGCGCTGCACATGAACTACATCGTCAGGAGAGAGAAAGTCACCGGTCTTGCGGTCGCGAACCCATACTACATGCATGAGGGCTTCTTGTCAATCAACGACGCCAACAGTCAATATGCGAGTAAGTACATCAAAGAATTATTGGTCAGCAATAAGGACAAAGATACGATTCTCCTACCTTATCATCCCAGGTAAGACATCCGCGGATAGCACACATACATCCTTTCGTGCATTTCAATAGTTACTTTGCACGCGTGGAGGCTACACTTGATCATGTATTTTGCGCAGTGGGGGGTGTCGTGCCGTTCTCATTGTTCTTTACCCGCGTTACTCCTGCACTCTATATTTGGACCCGTCGAAGAACATACAGAAGAAAGATTACACACACATTAAGTATGTTCTAGACAGAGCTATACTGGGCTTCATCATGCGGGGTGGCTACGTCCAATGCAAAAAAACAAATAAGGCTGGGCTTTGTTTCAGCCACAAGACTGACTTCTGTTGCATCCAACAACCGACAAGAAGTGAGAATGATGGATTCTACGTCATCCATCTAATGATGGAATACAAAAGGGATGTGCAATCACTTTGCATGAAATCTTCATCCGATACGCATATCCAGAGATGGGTCGAAGCCTTTGGAGCCGTGCCAGATAATCGACTTCGAAATGGTTTCTACTGGATCCAACAGGAAATTGCGTCCATCATCATCAAAGATGTCCTCGAAGAGAATGGGATGTTCTACAGCGGCCCAATATCGCGAGTTGACGTCCGAACCCGCATTGCCCTACAGCGTCAGGACATGAGGCCTTTCACTAAGCTTGGTGACACCCTTCCGGATATGGACAGATGGGAAGAGTGCACTGCTTAAAAACAATGTGTCTATTTAGTTACTTGTTACTTTGTGTACGATGAAACTTCGAATCTCTCAGTACGACGAAACTATTAGATGTATGGTGCGGCGCTCTAAATTACTTTCGGTACAATGAAATTTGTTAACTATGTTTACTATATATGTTGCTTCTATTTCATAACTGTTTTGTTGAATTCGCTTCATGGTATATATATGTGCATCTCTGACAGGTATATAGATCAACGATGGCGAGCAAGTGGTAAGCCGTGTATGTAGGGCATGTTCCGGGTGTGTATGAAGAGTGGCCAGAGTGTTAGGCCCAAGTCTCTGGCTTCTCCTGCGGAAGCCAGAAAGGGTTTGATAGCAGAGCGGAAGCTGAAGCTAGTTACTTGAGATTCATAGCACAACAGGGGATTCAGAACCAGCGCCGCCGCAAAAACTACTACATCATACCGCTTTTGATCATCATGATCGCCCTTATCGTTTATGTCTTAGTTTAGGTAGACAATGAAACATGTGTCTACAGTGACGATGTAAGAGACATGTGATCATTAACTTGTATCGCTATTTCGAAATGATGAGATCGACATCATTTGTGTTGAGACTATGTTGATATGATGAGACTATTTTGTACCACTTCGATGATGATGATGAGACATTCCTTTTTCATATAGTTCCAGTGTATGTGTATGTTGTAACTATATAAAACCTGTAAAAATACGAATACATCAACATAAAAAAAGAAAATACTAGCAGTAGCGTGGTGTATTGGAGTAGTCGCAGCGCTGCTTACCAGTAGCGTTTTTTTGAAGCCCATGCTACTAGTATTAGCAGTAGCGATGGACAGAGGGGCACTACTCCTAGATACAGATAGCAGTAGTGCTAGTTTAAACAAGCTCTACTGCTACAAAATAGCTGTAGCGCCATAGCAGTAGCGCTGGTGCCCGCGCTACTGGTAGCTTAAAAACCAGCGCTACTGGTAAGGGTTTTCCTAGTAGTGCTCTTTGAAGTTCTTTGTGTTCTTTGAATAGATGAATATGAGATCATATAATCATACCCACGGATACTTGAGGTGACATTGGAGTATCTAGGTGACATTAGGGTTTTGGTTGATTTGTGTCTTAAGGTGTTATTCTAGTACGAACTCTATGATAGATCGAACGGAAATAATAGCTTTGTGTTATTTTATTACGGACTCTTGAATAGATCGATTAGAAAGGATAACTTTGAGGTGGTTTCGTACCCTACAATAATCTATTTGTTTGTTCTCCGCTATTAGTGACTTTGGAGTGACTCTTTGTTGCATGTCGAGGGACTGTTATATGATCCAATTATGTTATTATTGTTGAGAGAACTTTCACTAGTGAAAGTATGAACCCTAGGCCTTGTTTCAACGCATTTCAATACCGTTTTTGCTTACTTTTACCACTTTGTACCTTGCTGTTTTTATATTTTCAGATTAAAAAAACCTATATCTACCATCCATATTGCACTTTTATCACCATCTCTTCGCCGAACTAGTGCACCCATACAATTTACCATTGTATTGGGTGTGTGGGGGACACAAGAGACTATTTGTTATTTGGTTGCAGGGTTGTTTGAGAGAGACCATCTTCATCCTACGCCTCCTGCGGATTGATAATCCTTAGGTCATCCACTTGAGGGAAATTTGCTACTGTCCTACAAACCTCTGCACTTGGAGGCCCAACAACGTCTACAAGAAGAAGGTAGTGCTGTAGACATATAGATCTTTTCTGGTGCCGTTGCCGGGGAGGTTAGCGCTTGAAGGTATATCTTTAGATCTTGCAATCGAATCTTTTTGTTTCTTGTTTTATCACTAGTTTAGTTTATAAAATAAAAATAAAAAAATGGAATTGAGGATACCTCATATGCTTCATCTTTTTAATGTCTTTCATGAAAAATAAGGATTCTGATAATTGTGCCAAAGTGTTAGAAGAAGAATGCATTAGAATGTTTGGCACTAAATCTTTGGATGATGAGCATGATTGCAATGTTGTTAGTATGAATTCTTTGAACATCCATGATGCTAATGATATGAAAAGCCACAAGCTTGGGGATGATATGTTTGATGAAGATCATATTTTTTGTCCCCCAAGTTTTGATGAGCAAATTTATTTTGATGATAGCATGCCTCCTATTTATGATGATTATATTGATAAAAGTGGGTTTGGAAGAGTGTCAAATTTAGGAAGTAATGATCCCACTATTTTGGATTCTGTTGAATCTTATTGTGATAATCATGAAAGTGGGTTTGGAGAGGTCATGACTTCAGTTAATGTTAATCCCACTATTTTGAAAGAGTGTCAACTCTGCATACATGTAGATCATGAAAAGAATGCTTTATGTGCTGGTTATATTGATGAATTCATTCATGATGCTACTGAAAATTATTATGAGGGAGGACTATATGGTCGTAGGAATTGCAATAATATCAACTTTCCTCTCTATGTGTTGAAAATCTTGAAGATTTGCTTGTTTTACCTTCCTATGCAAGTTGATTCTTGTTGCCACAAGTTGTTTGCTCACAAAATCCCTATTCATAGGAAGTGGGTTAGACTTAAATTTGCTAGTCTTTTTTTCATGATGCACCCTTTATGTTTCAATTCTTATCTTTTATGTGAGCATCATTGAAATCATCATGCCTAGCTAGGGGCGTTAAATGATAGCGCTTGTTGGGAGGCAACCCAATTTTATTTTTGTTCATTGCTTTTTTCTCTTGTTCCTTAATAAATAATTCATCTAGATTCTGTTTAGATGTGGTTTTATGCTTTTAGTTAGTGTTCGTGCCAAGTAGAACCTTTGGGAAGACTTGGGTGAAGTCTTTGTGATCTTGCTGTAAAAAAACAGAAACTTTAGCGCTCAAGAGATTTGCTGCCAATTTTTTACTGGAGAGTGAGATTAGGTTGATTCTTTTTTAAGATGATTAATAGACAAATTCCTCACGTCCACCAATTTATTTCAGAATTTTTGGGGTTACAGAAGTATTCGAAACATACAGATTACTACAGACTGTTCTGTTTTTGCCAGATTCTGTTTTCTATGTGTTGCTTGCTTATTTTGATGAATCTATGAGTAGTATCGGAGGGTATGAACCATAGATAAGTTGGAATACAGTAGATATTACACCAATATTAATTTATAATGAGTTCACAACATTACCTAAGTGGTGATTTATTTTCTTATACTAACGGAGCTTACGAGTTTTCTGTTAAGTTTTGTGTTGTGAAGTTTTCAAGTTTTGTGCAAAGATTCGATGGACTATGGAATAAGGAGTGGAAAGAGCCTAAGCTTGGAGATGCCCAAGGCACCCCAAGGTAATATTAAAGGACAACCAAGAGCCTATGCTTGGGGATGCCCCAGATGGCATCCCCTCTTTCGTCTCCGTTCAGCAGTAACTTTACTTGATGCTATATTTTTACTCACCACATGATATGTGTTTGGCTTGGAGCGTCATTTTCTTTTCTTTTATTTTGCTTTCTGTTTGAATAAAATACCAAGATCTGAAATTCGTGAATGTTAGAGAGTCTTCACATAGTTGCATAATTATTTGACTACTCATTGATCTTCACTTATATCTTTCGGAGTAGTTTGTCATTTGCTCTAGTGCTTCACATATATCTTTTAAGAGAACGGCATTGGTTTTATTTTGAAGAAATAGATGAACTCTCATGCTTAACTTATATTATTTTGAGAGTCTTTATAACAGCATGGTAATTTGCTTGGGTTATAAAATTAGTCCTACTATGATGGGCATTCAAGATGGGTATGATAAAAAACTTTCATATAGAGTGCATTGAATACTATGAGAAGTTTGATTCCTTATGATTGTTTTGAGATATGAAGATGGTGATATTAGAGTCATTCTAGTTGTGTAGTTGTGAATTTGAGAGATACTTGTGTTAAATTTGTGATTCCCGTAGCATGCACGTATGGTGAATCGTTATGTGATGAAGTCGGAGCATGATTTATTTATTGATTGTCTTCCTTATGAGTGGCGGTCGGGGACGAGTGATGGTCCTTTCCTACCAATCTATCCCCCAAGGAGCATGCGCGTAGTACATCATTTCGATAACTAATAAATTTTTTCAATAAGTATGTGAGTTCTTTATGACTAATGTTGGGTCCATGGATTATACGCACTCTCACCCTTCCACCATTGCTAGTCTCTCTAATACCGCGCACCTTTCACCGGTATCATTCACCCACCATATACCTTTCTCAAAACAGCCACCATACCTACCTATTATGGCATTTCCATAGCCATTCTGAGATATATTGCCATGCAACTTTCCACCATTCTGTTTATTATGACACGCTTCATCATTGTCATATTCCTTTGCATGATCATGTAGTTGACATGGTATTTGTGGCAAAGCCACCGTTCATAATTCTTTCATACATGTCACTCATGAGTCATAGCACATCCCGGTACCCGCTGGAGGCATTCACATAGAGTCATATTTTGTTCTAAGTATTGAGTTGTAATTCTTGAGTTGTAAGTAAATAGAAGTGTGATGATCATCATTATTAGAGCATTTTCCCAAGTGAGGAAAGGATGATGGAGACTATGATTCCCGCACAAGTCGGGATGAGACTCCGGACGAAAATAAAAAAAGGAAAAAAAGAGGCCAAAAAAATAAGAAGGCCCAAATAAAAAAAAGAAAAATGAGAGAAAAAGAGAGAAGGGGCAATGCTACTATCCTTTTACCAAACTTGTGCTTCAAAGTAGCCTATGTTGTCACTTTCATATACTAGTGGGAATCTTTAATTATAGAACTTGGCTTGTATATTCCAATGATGGGCTTCCTCAAAATGCCCTAGGTCTTCGTGAGCAAGCCAGCTAGATGCACACCCACTTAGTTTCTTTTTGAGCTTTCATACACTTATAGCTCTTGTGCATCTGTTGCATGGCAATCCCTACTCACTCACATTGATATCTATTGATGGGAATCTCCATAGCCCGTTGATACGCCTAGTTGATGTGAGACTATCTTCTCCTTTTTTGTCTTCTCCACAACCACCATTCTATTCCACCTATAGTGCTATGTCCATGGCTCACGCTCATGTATTGCATGAAGATTGAAAAAGTTTGAGAATATCAAAAGTATGAAACAATTGCTTGGCTTGTCATCGGGGTTGTGCATGATTTAAATATTTTGTGTGATGAAGATAGAGCATAGACAGACTATATGATTTTGTAGGGATAGCTTTCTTTGGCCATGTTATTTTGAGAAGACATGATTGATTTGATAGTATGCTTGAATTATTACTATTTTTATGTGAATATTAAACTTTTTTCTTGAATCTTTTGGATCTGAACATTCATGCCACAATAAATAAAATTACACTAAGAAATATGCTAGGTAGCATTCCACATCAAAAATTCTGTTTTTATCATTTACCTACTCGAGGACAGGCAGGAATTAAGCTTGGGGATGCTTGATTCGTCTCCAACGTATCTATAATTTTTTATTGTTCCATGCTATTATATTATCAACCTTGGATGTTTATATGCAATTTCATATGATTTTTGGGACTAACCTATTAACCTAGAGCCCAGTGCCAGTTTCTGTTTTTTCGTTGTTTTGAGTATCGCAGAAAAGGAAAATCAAACAGAGTCCAATTGAGCTGAAACTTCACGGAACTTATTTTTGGACCAAAAGAAGTCCATGGACTAAAAGAGTTGGGCCAGACGAGTCCCGAGCTGCCCACGACGGTGGGGGTGCACCCACCCCCCTGGGCGCGCCTCCCTACCTCGTGGACAGCCCGGAGACCCCCCTGACTTGTTCCGGATGCCAAAATGTCTTATATATACTGAAACTCCCATAAAGAAAACTAGATCGGGAGTTCCACCGCCGCAAGCCTCTGTAGCCACCGAAAACCAATCTAGACCCGTTCTGGCACCCTGCCGTAGGGGGAATCCCTCTCCGGTGGCCATCTTCATCATCCCGGTGCTCTCCATGATGAGGAGGGAGTAGTTCTCCCTCAGGGCCGAGGGTATGTTCCAGTAGCTATGTGTTTGATCTCTCTCTCTCTCTTGTTCTTGATTCGACACGATCTTGATGTATCACGAGCTTTGCTATTATAGTTGGATCTTATGATGTTTCTCCCCCTCTAGTCTCTTGTAATGGATTGAGTTTTCCATTTGAAGTTATCTTATCAGATTGAGTATTTAAGGATTTGAGAACACTTGATGCATGTCTTGCATGTGCTTATCTGTGGTGACAATGGGATATCACGTGGTCAACTTGATGTATGTTTTGGTGATCAACTTGTGAGTTCCGTGACCTCGTGAACTAATGCATAGGGCTTGGCACACGTTTTCGTCTTGACTCTCTAGTAGAAACTTTGGGGCACTCCTTGAAGTTCTTTGTGTTGGTTGAATATATGAATAAGAGATTGTGTGATGCATATCGTATAATCATACCCACGGATACTTGAGGTGACATTGGAGTATCTAGGTGACATTAGGGTTTTGGTTGATTTGTGTCTTAAGGTGTTATTCTAGTACGAAATCTATGATAGATCACATGGAAAGAATAGCTTTGTGTTATTTTACTACGGACTCTTGAATAGATCGATCAGAAAGGATAACTTTGAGGTGGTTTCGTACCCTACCATAATCTCTTCGTTTGTTCTCCGCTATTAGTGACTTTGGAGTGACTCTTTGTTGCATGTTGGGGGACTGCTATATGATCCAATTATGTTATTATTGTTGAGAAAACTTGCACTTGTGAAAGTATGAACCCTAGGCCTTGTTTCAACGCATTGCAATACCGTTTTCGCGCACTTTTACCACTTCATACCTTGATGTTTTATATTTTCATATTACAAAAACCTATATCTACCATCCATATTGCACTTGTATCACCATCTCTTCACCGAACTAGTGCACCCATACAATTTACCATTGTATTGAGTGTTGGGGACACAAGAGACTCTTTGTTATTTGGTTGCAGGGTTGTTTGAGAGAGACCATCTTCATCCTACGCCTCCCAAGGATTAATAAATCTTAGGTCATCCACTTGATGGAAATTTGCTGCTGTCCTACAAACCTCTGCACTTGGAGGCCCAACAACGTCTACACGAAGAAGGTTGTGTAGTAGACATCACTTGCATGAGCTAATCATGGACGGACAAGCCAGGGCACGCGACCCGGTGCCTCGCCACCACGAGAGCCGCGCGTCGGTCGTCTTTCTTTAGAATTTTTTCGCATGAGAAGACTAGGCGCGGTGTCTGTGCTCGGGTCCGTCTCTGCAGTATCGATAAACCCAACGATTGAGCTTTGTCTGGAGGCCGGCCCCGTTCACATCATCTCCTAGGGTTGTTGGTGTTTGGCCTTCTCATGTGATCACCTCAGGAGATTCACTGGGCGCAGGTTGCCTAACCATGTCGTAGGGCCAGCGCAGCAATCAAGAATGAAGACTAGGCGCAACCTGCCTTGAGGTAGGGCCTCGTGAGTCCCGCGCTGTCTCACGAGTGCCGAGACACACCTCGTCCAGCCCTGTCGTGCAAGCCATGTATCAGGCGGGTCTCTACATGCCCCGGGGTCTCCACTCAGAGGGAACCCTCACCCACGCATAAGTGGAAGCACCATGCTCTGCACTGGCAGTTGACACGGCCGATGTGTGGCTATGCCCGTGTAAGTGCGGAAGCTCTACGCTCCACAGAGGTGATAAACAACTGAGGGCGGCCCCATGGTCGTACTAATCTCAGGGAGCCTCCGAGTTCAATGTCTAGCCTCGTCGCAACACTTCCCGTCGGGAGAGTCGTGGAAGGGGCTGGGCATGGGGGGTACGCTCCGGTTGCGCCCGAGCGTACGCCACCCTGCCGTGTCCTAGGACCTAGTCATCGTGTGCCCCTCCCGAGCGGGACCTCAATGAGGACAGGTATGGAGGTCGTTTGCGCGTCAAGGAGGACTCCTGAGCATCGTGCCTCATGAGCCTAACTGGCCATGTAGCCCCTCACCCCTTGGCCTCGTCCTGGTGATCCGGATGACCCAATGTCGGCTGAGGTATGCGCGAGGCTGGGCCCTGCCGATGTAGAACACTAAGCCCTACTTTCACATCTCCTTCCCGCAGGCCGTTTGCGCGTCAAGGGGGACTCCTGAGCAGGCGAAGACCACCTTTTGTCAGGATAGCTTGTACTAGTTGTCCCCCTTCAAACTTGGCTGTTGTGGGATCCCTTCCTGCCTAACATTTAGGAAGAGGACCAGGGCCTCTACAAATAGGACTAGCCACCACCATGGGAAGGGGATGGAACATTTCAGATCTCCCTCACACACATTAGCTCATCGAGCTCAAGAACACCTCTCCTCAGGAGGTAGTTCATCCATTGTACTTGTTCATCCCTAGCCCACGAGGCAATCCACCACCACCACACTGGAGTAGGGTATTACACCACAACTGTGGCCCGAACAAGTATAAACCTCTATGTCTCGTGTTCTTCGGGTTCGTCGAGCTAAGCCGCAAGATAGTTGAGCGAGCGAACTAGCGAGAGTGAGAGTACTTCATGTGCCACCCAGTATTCGAACCTCAAGGGTTTGCCGGAACCCAGAATCCAACACAAATGCTCGTTGCGCAGAGCCGGCACTAAACATGGCACACCCAATGTTCTAGATGTCACTCACGCTTGGATAGATGTTGACGGATAAACCAGAGTTTGTTGTTAGCTGAGCCGCCAGCTCCGCCTCCTGATGCGCCCTTCCCTGATCCACCAAAGTCTGAGAATCAACACCACCGCGTGTCGGGTCATGCCCACGAGGCTGGTTACGGCGATGTTCACTGCTTGAAACTGCCGGTGAGTCAATCTGCCTGCTATAACTCCGGCTTGGACGAGGGGTTGAGTGAATCCGTTCACGGCTATACGAATAAGCCGCCTGTTGAGCCACGGCCATCTGAAGAAGTTCCCTGGCCCTCCGCATCTCTATTGCAGCTGCAGACTCGCCTTCAACTGGAAGAGCC
Source organism: Triticum urartu (assembly GCF_003073215.2). NCBI lineage: Eukaryota > Viridiplantae > Streptophyta > Magnoliopsida > Poales > Poaceae > Triticum > Triticum urartu. Next base: position 359,095,594 of record NC_053023.1, read on the forward strand.
GCCAATCGTGACGCCGCAGCGATCATGGTATCCAAAGGGTTAGAATAATGACCTAGTGGTGTCGGAACACGCCGCGGCAGAGTCACATCCAAACAAGGCGGATCCATAGTACGCGGCTGAACTGGTGGTCCAGTCACGGGCGCCTCAACTGCCCGATTCACCATGGGTGGGTCATTGGTCCCTGCCCCTGACGTGTTGAAAAGGTTTCTTGCATCGTACTCTAGAGGTAAGCGACTCTGGTATCTCCTTCTCATGATTTCATTTGAAGCGTTTTGATTGAAGGTGAGCCAGAAAGAGTCTACCTGAATCCGTTGTGCCTGGGCGTCCAAAGCAGCTCGCTCCGTGGCCATCCTAGCGTTCTCATTCGCCAACTATTCCTTGGCTTGAGTTATCTCATCTCGTAACCTCGCAACAACCACCTTATGCTATTCCTGAGTGTCCGAGGTCACCTCTACCCCCATTAAATTAGCCAAAGCCTCCAACAACTCCGTCACCACTAGCACTAGCTGTTGCCGTGGCCGTTGAGCTGGAGGTCATGGCCACAATGGTCATTGAGCCAAGCGAGGACCGTCCATGAAGATCGCAACCCTGTCCGGCGGATCGTAGGGGTCCGGAATACTGTCGCTATCGGAACAGCCCCCAAGCCGGCCGTCTTGCACTTGCTACATTGAATTGGTCTCGCCTGTGGACGATTGACCATCAGAGAAGATGGCCATCTCAGCACCAGACACGGATCCTTCCTCAAATTCTTCCCCATGGATGAAACCAACAAAGGCGTGCATCATGGCGGGTTGAACCTGGGTGGGTCGTGCACGTTGAGCCGTCTCGATGATGTCGATGCAGGTGTCTGGCTCAGGGCCCGGTTCGCCAATCTTGCCGATGAAGACGTGGATTCCATTGAAGGGGACCCGGTACCCATACTCAATTGAGCCAGCCTCGGGGCCCCAGCTTGCATCATCGATGTGGAGCTTGCCGCGACGACTCTTGGTCATCCGCCCACAACATATACCTTGATCCCTTCGAAGCAGCCCTTCAAGAACTCAAAACCACCGTGCGCTGGCCCCACGGTGTGCACCAACTGTCGTGGACTTGACACGGCAGATGTCCTAGTGCAAGGACTTAGTCATGGAGCCATCGCAACTAGGTTAGCTTGAAGGGGTTAAGCGGGACAAAGGACACAGAGAGTTTACCCAAGTTCGGCCTTTCTGAGCGATGAAAAGCCTACTCCTGCTTTGTATTGTATTGGTAGGGTTTCGATTACCCGGGAGCGAATACGCTTGACCTAGATCTCAACTATTTGTTACTTGTCCCTAAACCGTCGCCGGTTCATCCCTTTATATACACAAGAAGACGCCCGGGGGCTCACGGAGTGCCGGCCGGCTCATCGCCAGCGTGTCCAGCTCGGCGACTAACTATGGTTACCTTACAAAACAAGTTATACACATATGGAGGTCCATCCTCTTGGGTCTCAAGTCGCCTCTAGGTCTTGGGCCATCAATGGGTTTGTATGAGCCACCATCTTCATTGATAAATTGCCAGTGGTATGACCCGACCCCTCTTGGGCGGTTCATACACAGTAGTTATATCCCCAACAAATACCAAACTGAGTCCAAACGCTGAAAAACTTTTTGGAGAATTTTTCTGGGCCAAAAGACATATGATGGGCCAAAGAAGTACCAGAGGGGTGCCACGAGGCGGGCACAACGCACCTGGGCGTGCCTGGGGGCCCAGGAACGCCCTGGTGGCTAGTGCCCACCTCGGTGGTCTCCCGCACCGCCTCTTTGCTCTATAAATACCCCAATATTCCAAAAACTCTAGGGGAGTCGATGAAACACAATTCCAGCCGCCACAAATTCCAGAAACCACAGATCCAATCTAGACACCATCACGGAGGGTTTCATTATCCTCATTGGCGCTTCTCCGATGATGTGTGAGTAGTGCATTGTAGACCTACGGGTCCATAGTTAGTAGTTAGATGGCTTTCTCACTCTCTTTTGATTCTCAATACAATCTTCTCTTGGAGATCTATTTGATGTAACTCTTTTTAGGGTGTGTTTGTTGGGATCCGATGAACTTTGAGTTTATGATCAGATCTATGTTTTTATCCATGAAAGTTATTTGAGTCTTTTGATTGCTTATATGCATGATTAATTATAGCCTCGTATTTCTTCTTCCAATCTTTGGTTTAGTTAGGCCGACTACATCGATTTTTCTTGCCATGGGAAAAGGTGGTTGTGATAGGTTCGATCTTATGGTGCTCAATCCCAGTGACACAAGGGGAAATGACACGTATGTATTGTTGCTATTAAGGATAACAAGATGGGGTCTATTCCTATATGAGTAGATCTTGTCTACATCATGACATCATTCTTATTGCATTACTCCGTTTCTCCATGAACTTAATACACTAGATGCATGTTGGATAGCGGTCGATGTTGTGAGTAATAGTAGTAGATGCAGGCAGGAGTCGGTCTACTAATCTTGGATGTGATGCCTATATAATGATGATTGCCTGGATATCATCATAATTATTTGAAGTTCTATCAATTTCCCAGCAGTAATTTGTTTACCCGTCGTATGCTATTTTCTCGGAAGAAGCCACTAGTGAAATCTACGGCCCCTGGGTCTCTTTTTTTATCATATTTGCCTTTGATATCTATTTTTATTTGCTTTTATTTTCAAATACATTAATCCAAAAACCCAAAATTACCTTGCTTCAATTTTTATATATTTATTTTATCGCGCATTCCCGCGAGATATATTTATCCAATCTACTACAATTTTATCCATCTTTTTACCTGAGAGAGATTGAGAACCCCTCTTTTACTACGTATTGCAAGTATTTGTTCTTTGTGTGCAGGCGCCATTCATGTAGTGTTGCATGGTTCTCCTACTGGTTCGGTAACCTCGGTCTCATCACTGAGGAAAATACCTACCGTAGCTGTGTTGCATCATCCCTTCTTCTTTGGGGAAATACCGACATAGTCAAGCCGCATCAAAAGGAATTTCTGGCGTCGTTGCCGGGGATACATTATCGACATCTACCAGGTTCCTAATCACAAATCTCATCTCTTTGCAATTTACATTATTTGCCATTTTCCTCTCGTTTTCATCTCCCCGACTTCACAAAAATTTGCTGTTTTATTCGCCCTCTTTTTCGTTCGCCGTTTTCTCATAGTCATGATGGGAGTGCAATATTGTTGCGCAGTCACGATGACTCAAGAGAACACCAAGTTGTGTGATTTCTCCGATACTAACAACAATGATTTTATTAGCACTCCGATTGGTCCTCCCGCCACTAGTGTGGAGTCTTCTGATATTAATGTCTCTTTGTTGAATCTTCTCATGCAAGATCAATTCTCCGGTACTCCTAATGAGATGCTACATCCCATATTAACACATTCGTGAAATTATGCGATATGCAAAAGAAAAAAGATGCAGACAATGATATTGTGAAGTTGAAATTATTCCCATTTTCTTTGCGAGATCGTGCAAAAAATTGGTTTTCTTCTTTGCCTTGCAATAGTATCGGTTCTTGGGAGAAGTGCAAAGATGCTTTTATTACTAAGTATTTTCCGCCCGTGAAAATTATTTCACTTAGGACACAAGTCATGAATTTTAAGCAACTTGAGCATGAATATGTTGCGCAATCTTCGGAAATAATGAAATTGATGTTAAGAAATTGTCCTACTCATGGTTTAAATCTCTGGATGATCATACAAATTTTTTATATGGGATTGAATTTTGTTTCTAGAAATCTTTTAGATTCCGCCGCGGGTGGTACTTTGATGGAAATTACCTTGAGTGTAGCTACTAAATTTCTTGATAACATTATGGCAAATTATTCACAACGGCATACCGAAAGAGCTCTTACTAGTAAAAAGGTTAATTATGTTGAAGAAATAAATTCTTTGACAAAAAAGTTGATGCTCTTAGGAAGTTGGTTTCTAATAAAAGTGCTTCTATTGATCTTAATGATGTACCTTTGTCTACTTTGATTGAGCAAAATAGTGAAGCCATAGATGTGAATTTTGTTTCGCGAAACAATTGCTTATATAGGTAATTTTAATCCTAGACCTTTTCCAGGAAATTCCTCTAATAATTATGGTAATTCCTGTGGTAATCCTTCTTATAATAATAATAATATGAACACCTCTGATCTCGATAATAATATTAAAGAATTATCAATGCTCAAAAGAATTTTTTTTGCGAGGGAAAAGTTGAGTAAGATTGATGATATGTCTTGAAGCATTGATAGAATTTCTCATGATGTAGAAAAGCTCAAAATGAAAATTTTTGTGCCTAAGGTTTAGGAATCAATTAAAGCTTTATATGTTTGTATGGAATAAAGTAAGAAAAGAACCACTATGCTTAGAGCTAAAAGAGAATTTTTAGAAAAGGAGTTTTCTCGTGATTACTTTCATAAAAATGATGAAGATATTAAAGTGATTGGTGTTTCCTATATTGATTCCTTGTTTAGTGAAATTGAAATTGATGAAAAAAGGATTGAAGAAGAGTCAACTTTAGTTAGAAGTCGTCCCAATAATTTGGAGGGTGAAAATCTTATTGAGAACATTGATAAAAGTGGGTTTGGAGAGGTCAAAACTTTAACTAGTGATGTGCCCACTCTTTTGGCTACAAAGACATTAATTATGATAGTTGCTCTTTTATTGATTGTATTTCTTTATTGCAATCCATGGTAAATTCACCTCATTCTTATGAAAAAATAAAGCTTTTCCTAAACATATTGTTGATGCTATGATGAAAGCTTTGGAAAAAATGTTGGAATTAGAGATTTAAATTCCTGGAAAATTACATGATGAATGGGAACCTACTATCAAAGTCAAGATTAAAAATTATGAGTGTTTTTTTATGTCACTTGGGTTCTAGTGTTTCTACAATTCCGAAATATATATGTGATGTGCTTGGTCTTACCGATATTGAGGAATGTTCATTAAATTTTCACTTGGTGGATTCTACTATTAAAAAGCCTTTGGGAAGAATTAATGATGTTATTATTCTTGCAAATAGGAATTATGTGCCCATAGATTTTATTGTTGTGGATATTGATTACAATCTGTCTTGTCCAACCATACTTGGTAGACCGTTCTTACATACTATTGGTGTCGTGATTGATATGAAAGAAGACAATATTAAATTTTAACTTCCACTAAGGAAGGGTATGGAACACTTACCTAGAACAAGAATTAAGCCACCATATGAATCAATCATCAGGGCATCTGATGGATCTAGAACCAAAGATGACAACACTTAGATCTTTGCATTATGCCTAGCTAGGGGCATAAAATGATAGCACTTGTTGGGACGCAACCCAATGAATAAAATTTAGTTTTGTATTTTTCTTTCTGTTATTGAGTGTTTGCACAATTATGCTACTGTTATGACTATGTTTTTTATGTTTTAATTAGTGTTTGTGCCAAGCAAAGCCTTTGGGATCGTGTTGGGTGATAGTTGATTTGATCTTGTTGAAAACCAGAAACTTTTGTGTCCAGTAAAACAATTTTCATTCTTCACACAAGCACGATAAAATCCTGATTTTCTTCCACAAGATTTACATACAAATTTCCCATGTTTTCCTAATTTCTCGGAATTTTTGGAGTTATAGAAGTAGCCGAAGTATTCAGATTTCTACAAACTGTTCTGTTTTTGACAGATTCTGTTTTCTTTGCGTTGTGTGCTTATTTCGATGAATCTATGGTTTTTATTGGAGGGTATAAGCTATAGAAAAGTTGGAATACAATATATATAATGCAAAAATAAAAATATGAATGGTTTTGCAATAGTACTTAGAGTAGTGATTTTCTTTGTTATACTAGCGGATCTCACGAAGGTTTTGTTGAGTTTTGTGTGATTGAAGTTTTCAAGTTCTGCGTGAGATCATGATGGATGAAGGAATAAGGAGTAAGAAGAGCTTAAGCTTGGGGATGCCCCATGGCATCCTGATAACCCATAAGTATAGGGGATCAATTGTAGCCTTTCTTGATAACTAAGAGTGTCAAACCCAATGAGGAGCTAAAGCACTAGTAGAAAAAGGGTCAAACGTGAAGCACATTAGTGCCGGTTTGAATTTGAGCCGGCACTAACGTGTGCATTAGTGCCAGTTCCAATGGCTAGCCGTGCGCTCTCATTAGTACTGGTTCGTGGTGAACCTTTAGCACCGGTTCGTGCCACGAACCGGTACTAAAGTGAGTGGTGGCAGGATGTTGTCAGTCCGGGGCCCCTCCAGCACCTTTAGTACCGGGTCATATCACGAACCGGTACTAGAGGTCGTCCTACATAGACCCTTCATCCACCCGAACTCGCTCTGTTCTTCCCCTTTCCCCTCTCCTCTCTGTTCTTTTCCCACTTCCTCTCAAGCTCATCGCACATTTTGCCCAAAATTTGTCAAGATTTGAAGGCCCCCATCCATTCAAATGATCACAAAGGTTAGCAACTTTGTCCTTTCATCTCTCATTGCTAGATTAGCTCGTGCAATGCTTTATATAGTGATTGATTTTTGAGTTTAATAATTTGGGAGGAATTATATATATGTGCTAGTATTTGATTTATATGCAATTTGAGGTCAAAAATAACACTTAGTTTGCATATGTAGGTGTGGTTTACTTAGTACCTTCTAAATCTCCGTCGTAACCACCGTCGATCGCTCGCAACGTCCCGTCACCGGCACCACCTTGTGGTGAGCCTCTTGTTCATGAAGTTTTATATAAAAAATTGATGTTTGTGTGATTTGGATATATAGTTACTCGTATAATTATCTTACCCATACGTTGTTTGTTATACATAGTGCCATGGTTTTGATATCCGTCCCTGTCGGCCCTCGTCCGGGTTATGATTCGGATGTGGTATATTCTCTTTTAAAACTATTAATTGCATTTCATGTTTATGACAAATTATGCCCATCAAGTTGACATAGATATTTGTATGTAGGAGGTAGTTGAACCGGAAATTCCAACCGACCCTATTGTCGAGAGGTTAAATTTAGTTGAAAGAGAAAACGAGGATTTGAAGGAAAAATTGAAAAGAATTGAGGGGGAGAAGAAGGAATTGGAGTTGCATGTTGCCGATGTCGTCGATGATCACAAGATTAAGATAGAGAAAATGCACTTGAAGATTAGAAAGATTAGAAAATATGCCATTCATAGTGAGGCTTGGTATCATTATGCTGTTGGATCAATTGTTACCTTAGTTGCGATCTTGATCGCATTTGTTGTTGCATTTAAATTCTTTAGCTAGAGAGTTATTTGTTTGTTGCATTTAAGTGTTGTATGATCTTTATGTATTGTATTAATTTGGTGTTTTCAGTGCTGTGTATTGAAGATGAGCCGACAATGGATGTACGATGACCGATGCTCTCCCGAGTTCATTAATGGCGTGCATACTTTTCTCCTTGCGGCTGAGGCAAACAAGCGGGCGGATGGTTTTATGCCTTGTCCATGTGTTGGCTGTAAGAATGGTCACAATTACTCTACGTCGAGAACCATTCATGTCCACCTGTTTGAGTCCGGTTTCATGCCCCACTATAATGTTTGGACCAAGCATCGACAAAGAGGGGTTATGATGGAAGACAATGAAGAAGAAGAGGACGAGACACCTATCCTGGCCACGGGTTCCCTAAATACGATGATACAACAATGAGGGAAGAAGCTGAGCCGGTAATGCGGGAAGAAGCTGAGCCGGCAATGCGGGAAGAAGCTGAAGAAGAGGCATCAGATGAGCCCGTTGATGATCTAGGTCGGGCATTGCCGATGCAAAGAGAAATTGCGCAAGTGATTTGGGGAAGAAGAAGTTGCAGCGCATGTTAGAGGATCACAAAAAATTGTTGTACCCGAATTGCGTAGGTGACAAGAAAAAGCTGGGCACCACACTAGAATTGCTACAATGGAAGGCAGAGAATGGTGTATCTGACAAGGGATTTGGAAAGTTGCTGGTAATGATAAAGAATATGCTTCCAAAGGACAACGAATTTCCCGAGAGTATGTACGAAGCAAAGAAGGCTATCTGCCCTCTAGGGTTAGAGGTGCAGAAGATACATGCATGCCCTAATGATTGCATCCTCTACCGTGGTGAGTACGAGGATTTGAAGGCTTGCCTAGTATGCAGTGCATTGCTCTATAAGATCAGCCGCGATGACCCTGGTGATGTCGAGGGCGAGCGCCCCAGGAAGAAGATTCCTGCCAAGGTGATGTGGTATGCTCCTATAATACCATGGTTGAAACGTTTGTTCCAGAACAAAGAGCATGCCAAGGCGATGCGATGGCACAGAGAAGACCGTAAGAAAGACGGAAAGTTGAGAGTACCCGCTGAAGGGTCGCAGTGGAGAAAAATCGAAAGAAAGTACAGGAAGGAGTTTGCAGATGACGCAAGGAATGTATGGTTTGGTCTAAGCGTAGATGGCATTAATCCTTTTGGGGAGTAGAGCAGCAACCATAGCACCTGGCCTGTGACTCTATGTTTGTATAACCTTCCTCCTTGGTTGTGCATGAAGAGGAAGTTCATTATGATGCCAGTGCTCATCCAAGGCCCTAAGCAACCCGGCAACGACATTGATGTGTACCTAAGGCCATTAGTTGAAGAACTCTTACAACTGTGGAATGGAACAGGTGTACGTGCGTGGGATGAGCACATGGGGGAAGAATTTGACCTAAAGGCGTTGCTGTTCGTGACCATCAATGATTGTCCTGCTCTCAGTAACCTTTCAGGACAGACAAACAAGGGATACCACGCATGCACGCACTGTTTGGACGATACCGATAGTATATATTTGGCTAATTGTAAGAAGAATGTGTACCTGGGACATCGTCGATTTCTTCCGAGCAGGCATCCCGTAAGAAAGAAAGGCAAGCATTTCAAAGGTGAGGTGGATCACCGGACGAAGCCTCACCACCGTACTGGTGCTGATGTACATGATATGGTCAAGGATTTTAAGGTGGTCTTTGGAAAGGGTCCTGGTGGACAACCTGTTCCGAATGACGCTGAAGGACGCGCACCCATGTGGAAGAAGAAATCTATATTTTCGGACCTGCCCTATTGGAAAGACCTAGAGGTCCGCTCCGCAATCGACGTGATGCACGTGACGAAGAATCTTTGTGTGACCCTGCTTGGCTTCTTGGGCGTGTATGGGAAGACAAAAGATACACCTGAGGCACGGGAGGACCAGCAACGTATGCACGGAAAAGACGGCATACATCAGGGTCATGCAAGCTACGCTCTTACCAAAGAAGAGAAGGAAATCTTCTTTGAATGCCTGCTCAGTATTAAGGTACCGTCTGGCTTCTTGTCGAATATAAAGGGAATAATAAACATGGCAGAGAAAAAGTTCCAGAACCTAAAGTCTCATGACTGCCACGTGATTATGATGCAACTGCTTCCGGTTGCATTGAGGGGGCTTCTACCGGAAAACGTTCGATTAGCCATTGTGAAGCTATGTGCATTCCTCAATGCAATCTCTCAGAAGGTAATCGTTCCAGAAATCATGCCAAGGTTAGAGAATGATTTGGTGCAATGTCTTGTCAGTTTTGAGTTGGTGTTCCCACCATCCTTCTTCAATATCATGACGCACGTCCTAGTTCACCTATGTGAAGAGATTAACGTTTTGGGTCATGTATTTCTAGACAATATGTTCCCCTTTGACAGGTTCATGGGAGTCTTAAAGAAATATGTTCATAACCGTGCTAGGCCAGAAGGAAGCATCTCCAAGGGCCATGAAAATGAGGAGGTCATTGAGTTTTGTATTGACTTTATTCCTGACCTTAAGCCGATTGGTGTTCCTGAATCATGGCATAAGGGCAGACTGGATGGAAAAGGCACGCTAGGAGGGGAACAAATAATATGTATGGACGGACATTCTCTCACTGAAGCACACTACACAGTTCTACAGAATTCTGCCTTGGTGGCTCCATATATGGATGAACACAAGAATTTGATACGCTCCAAACACCCGGAGCGGTCTAATGACTGGATTACACGTGAACAAACCAGGAGTTTCGCCAGCTGGTTGCAGACACGTACCATGCATGACGCCTCTATGGAAGATGACATGTACTTGCTGTCCCATTTACCATCTTCGAATATAATGACTTTCAAAGGGTGCGAGATAAATGGTAATACATTTTACACGATCGCCCAAGATAAGAAGAGCACCAACCAAAACAGTGGTGTCCGCTTTGATCCAGAAACCAAGATGGGAAAGGAAACATATTATGGTTATATACAAGACATATGGGAACTCGACTATTGACGTGGTTTGAAGGTCCCTTTGTTTCGGTGCAAATGGGTCAATATGACACGAGGCGGGGTAACAGAAGACCCGCAGTACAGAATGACAACGGTGGACCTCAACAATCTTGCATATGCAGATGAACCATTCGTCCTAGCCAATGATGTGGCACAGGTTTTCTATGTGAAGGACATGTCTACCAAGCCGAGAAAAAGAAAAGATAAGGAAGCGAATGCATTGTACGATGAGCCAAAGCGGCACATAGTTCTTTCTGGGAAGAGAAACATCGTGGGAGTGGATGACAAGACAGACATGTCAGGATATTATGAAAAGTTTGATGAAATTGCTCCATTCACAGTGAATATTGACCAGAGCATCCAGTTAAATGATGAAGATTTTCCATGGCTACGGCGCAAAGGGAAAAACGCGAAGAAAAAGTTTCACACCCAAAGATCTGGGATGTGATCGGCTTCACTATCATCACTTTCTTCTGTGTTTCACACCCAGGAGGGAATCTCTATAATAGTTAGGGTAGCTAATTATGTGTTTTGGCATTTGAAACGCGAAGAAATTTTATGTGCAAGCAAATTCTTTCATGCATTTACTGATTTTCTTCACCTAAATGACCCTGAAATTGAAAAGCATTTCAAATGAACTCAGAAAAGGTTGAAAGTTGGCATGGTATCATAATTTCACCCAGATAGCATGTGCAAAAAAGTAGAGAGGGTTACCGCAAAAACTGTATGCACTTCGTGTACAAAATGGACAATCTCTTTCGAAGTATCAGGGTTTCGGACGAAAACTCATCTGTTACAAAGGCATTTCATTTTTTAAATAACCTAAGCATTACCAAATTGAATATAATGATAAAAAACACTAAGATTAAACATAAGAAAAAAGAATCACTGAAAAATCTATTTTCAAAGTTAAGTTATTCACAAACTAGTGATTCACACAAATTTCAAATAATTCAAAATTTAAACTATTCAAATTTGTAAACTACTGGTACTAACAGAAAGATTGTAATTTTTTGTACCTAAAGCAAAAATATTCACAAAGAAACTCTAAATACAGCAAAAAACAACTCAAAAATAAAGAAAACAAAAATAAATAAAACAAAAATAAATAAAGCAAAAAAAAGAAAAAAAAGCCCACCTACTGGGCCACAGCGGCCTGCATACGACTAGAAACCCAAATTCTAGTTGGGCCAGGATGCAGGCCCGCTAGCCCAATAGGCCCAACAGGGCATCGCAGCAGAGGTAGGCCCAGAAGGCCTGCTTAAGAGGGGAGCTCGAGACAGCAGCGACGGCGGGGCTTATAAGCAGGTGCAAGTGCCCCTCGGCTAGCTAGGTGGGACTAAACTTTTGCGCCCCTCGCCTGGCAGCGCACACCCTTTAGTACCAGGTCGTGGCTCCAACTGGTACTAAAGGGGGGCCTTTAGTACCGGTTGGCGCCACGACCCGGTACTAAAGAGGGTGCGGTTCCCACCGCTTCGCCTGGCCAAAACAGACCTTTAGTACCGGTTGGTGGCTCCAACCGGTACTAAAGGTGGGTTCTATATAAGAAAACACTTCAAAAAAATTGTCAGTTTCTCATCTCTCCCTGCTTCTTTCTCCTCTGCCCCGTCGGCGCCGCCCCTCGTCGCCTCCCCCATCGCCGTCCGTCGCTGTCGCCGTCCCCGTCCCCGTCGTCCCCATCATTGCGCCGCGCCCCGCCCCGTCCTCCCGTCATCCCCGCCCGGCCCGTCCCCGTCCCCGTCGCCGTCTTCGTCTCCGTCTCCGTCCCCGTCCCTGTCGCCACCCACCATCGTCGCGCCTCCCTGGTGAGCTCCTGCCCCTGCCGCCAACCACACACATACACACACACATTGTTATAGAATTGTTCGCAATCTTTCCGTTTTTTAGTTATAGAATTATTAGAAATGTTACTTTTAGTTATAGAAATGTTAGTTATATAGAAATGTTAGTTATATAGAAATATTAGAAATGTTAGTTATATTAGAAATGTTAGTTATATAGAAATGTTAGTTATATAGAAATGTTTTTTAGTTATAGAAATATTAGAAATGTTAGTTTTAGTTATAGAAATATTAGAAATGTTAGTTTTAGTTATAAAATTCAGAATTTGCACATATGAAATCACAATCCATCATTTAAAAAAATGTTACTTTACTTTTGCGGCATATAGTATTTCTTGTCGATGATGCCCGACCCGCATCCTCGCCGTCGACCCGTTCGCGACGACGTCCTGCTTCAGATGACCGCTGTCCGGGACTGGGCTCCGCTGGGCTGGCACTGGGAGGTGCTACCTTCAGGGGCGCGACGCTTGGTGAGGAACCCGGCCCCGGGTCCCGTCATCGACCCTCACCTCCTTTGGTGGCGTTCGCGTGGGCCACTTTCGGTGCGGAGGGAGCCGGCCCCGTCGGAGGTGGTACGTCGCCGTGTCAGGGAGGAGGACGAGCACGTCCATCGCTACATGGCTGATATGGACATCAGGTTCTCCAATACCTGGCAGGTTCTTTTGGGAGATCACCCGAGCTATGATCCAGTGATGGTTCCTTCTCTTTGGGTGTCCACCACCCGCACCTCAGGAACCGCGAGTGGCCTAGATTACTCTGTAGTATTCGATCTTTATTAGCTTGCTAGCTAGCTAGTGATGTATTCGATATTATATCTATTACTCGAGACGATGTATTCGAGATTATATCTATTATTCGAGATGATGTATTCGAGATTATATCTATTATCCGAGACGATGTATTCGAGATTATATTCGATGATGCTTATTATGTACTATGATTGATTCAATTTTTCCTTATTAATTGATTGCATCCATGCATTGTAATTTGAATATATTTCTTTTGGATTAGTTAAACAAAACTATGGCGGACAATACTGTCAGAGAGGGAGAAGAGGCCCTGTTCAATATCATACGCAATCCTCGCGGGCCAGATGATGATCAGAATGAAGAAGATTATGACGGCTCCAAATATCTAAAAACACCGGGGAGGGTGATAAGATATTCGATCGCGACGACCGAATTGATGAAGTCATGAACTATGAACATGACGAAGAAAATGTTGATCTTGAAACAACAAACACCGGCGAGGTATATATATTTATATAAGCAGGCATCTGGTGATCATCACATGTTTTAAATGACTTGAAGGTATATTAACGAATCGATCTTTCTTCTTTCAGCCATCCGGATCGAGCAAATCTTCAGGCAACAGGAAATGAGGCCCGAACAAAAAGTTGAAGGAGGGCCTAAAGTACAATATCGAGGCCATCAAACCTAATGTCGAACCATTTGCGCCTAAGAAGATTGCGGACAAGTTCATTCGTCAGTGCGGAGTTCTTGTGAAGGACCAACTCCCGGTCTCCCTTCAAGAATGGAGAGAGCCAACAAAGCCACGTCCAGGAGTTACTTTTGTCGACGACAGACAAAAACTTCTGCTTTGGGAAACTCTCATGGAACATTTCACCCTACCAGATCATTTCACAGATGCAGATGTGGAGAAAGTCAAGGATGCTGCTCTTAGGAAGATGGCGGTTGCATTCAAGAACCACAAGATTCGTGAATGGTCCAAGTACGTCAAGGGAGGAAGGAAGACTCCAGTATTCGAGGGAACACTAGAGAAGCAAAGTGCTCATGGGGACGATTTCGTGAAATTCAAGGATTCAGAATTATCTATGGAACGGTCGAGAATAAACAAGGCCAATGCCGCAAAAAAGGATAAGTTCCATAAGCTGGGGCCAGGTGGCTTTGTGGTGGGAATGCCTAAGTGGGATAAGTCTGAGAAAGAGATGCTGGATGCAGGTGTCACTCCAGAAACATTGAGCTCGCCCCCCAGGTGCAGGACTTGGTTCTATGCGCATGGGGGGAGTTGGACCCGAAGACAGGCAAAGTTTCAAAGAAGGCATGTCTGGACGGAGCCGAAGATAAGCTACTTGTTGCAATAGAAGAGGCTCGATCGGGGGTGTTCGAGCCCAACAGAGAGAACGACGATCTTACGCGTGCCCTGGGAAATCTTGAACACCCGGGAAGAACACGAGGCATGGGCGCTATTCCGTGGTATGAGGGGTTTTTGGACTGGAACGCCGACTACAGAACCCGTGCAAGAAAGAAGATTGCGAAGGAGAAGAAGAGGAAGATGGAGGAGGAGCAGAGGAAGCTAGACTATGAACACCTTCAAGGCCAAGAATCAGCGCATGCAGACTTGGCAGTCAAATTCCAGCGGCAGCAGGAGCAGATCGACTCACTTAGCCAGCAAAGGGGGTCTCAGCAGCTAGCAGATGATCCACCATTGGATAGCATCATCCCATCCATGCCGAGAAGCAGCGTGGGTTCCACCCCGGGCGACGCATTGCTAGATAGCTACCTAGTGGATGACATCATGGAGAACACTAACTGCGAGCTACACTTCAAAATGAAGAACATATCCATGAAGGTGGCGGACGCTCTTGCTTTTACAAATCCCCCCGAGGCAACCTTCCATTGCAACCCGATTCCAGCGGGCTATGCTTGTGTCTTGGTTGATGAGGTGGTGGACCAATATTCGGGGCTAGAGCTTGACATTCCTGGAGGTGATGATGAGCACACACTGGGAGAGGCCAACCATCGTATCATCCTATGGAGAAAGGATTGCATCATCTTTCGAAGGCCACCGACACCGGGTCATCCGACTCCTTGTCAAAGTCCGCCATCGAGTCAGCAGACTCCCGCTCGTCCAAGTCCACCAACGTGTCAGGCCACTCCTCCTCCAAGTCCGGCACAGCTTCAGGCCACTCCTCCTCCTCCAAGTCCGGCAAAGCGTCAGGCCACTCCTCCTCCAAGTCCGGCACAGCTTCAGGCCACTCCTCCTCCTCCAACTCAGCCACGTCAGCCTTCTTCGCCGCCTCAGCAATCACGGAAGAGAGCCTCCTCAGCTATGGTGCGCAGCGGTATAAGTCGAGGTAGTACTAGAGGTACAGGCGGAGGCAAGCGATTTCAATATGGTCCAAGCCTCGCGCCTCTTCCGCAGAGGCCTTACGACAAGTCCGAGGAGGAAAACGTAGCCATATCGAAGGCCGAGGTGGAAGCCCATTTTGCACCAAAACCACCACCGCCACCAAGGGAGAAAGTGCCGCTGGAAAAGATTGACCACTTCATTCGTATGGCTAGAGCACCAGCTCCCAAGCCTGTTGACACAGACTATGAGCGCCACATCAAGAAGTTAAATCGAGCAGGTCTACAGAAAGAGGCAAGCTCGAGCTCGAGCAAATTAGCTGGCAAAAGGAGCGGTAAAACCATTCCCCAGCTGGGAGAACAGGCGGCACAATCAATCCCCCCTCTTGTTGTGCTAACAACACATGAGAGTAGGCGCGCCCAATATTATTGTGGGCAAACTGTTAACGTTCCCGGGGTGGGCAATGTGGTAAAAATCGAGGAGCATATTGCGCAGGCTGAAACGATCGGGATCACTGTTGGACAACTCCTCGATATCGAGCCCATGTCTCCGACTAGAGAGGACGAAATAAAATGGAAATATGTCCGGGGCCAACCTTTGGTCGAGCCAGACGAGGTCAATAAGCTCCCAACGAGAATGTATGAATTGCATCAATGGTACATCGACATTAGCAAGATTTCCAATCGAGAGTCCCTCATGGCGAATGTCAAGAAGGATCATTACTACCATGAGAAAGCTGTGACCATTGAGTATTCAGAACTATTTCAGCTATACAATCAAGACGCACTCGAAAAATCTATCGTCGGTTGCTATTGTTTGTAAGTGATTTCTTTCTATAATTTAAGTCTCAAGCTAGCTGTAGTGATCATTTTGATCAATCATTACCTGTAATTATCCTCACTATATTCTTTTTTGTGGTATTATGCAGGATGAAGATTTATGAAATGAAAAAAGGTGGACGCTATGGCATTGGGTTCATTGACCCAAATACCATTAATGAATACACATGGAAAATAGATTCATATTACAAAAAAAGTGTAGAGGAAAGCATGCTAGAGTTCTTCAAGCACCTCAAATACAATGAAGATATACTACTTCCTTACAACTTCGAGTGAGTCACACTGTCTTGTACTACAAATTCTGTTTTTGCCTACTAGCTAGCTACATGTTTTTTCTTAAATATGCCCGCTTAATTAAGACATGCAACGTGTGTGCATGCAGATTTCACTGGATCTTGTTAATCATTAAAGTTGATGAAGGAACAGTTGAAGTACTAGACTCACTACTTAAGAAAGCAAGTGACTACACCATCGTGAAGGGGATAGTCAACAGGTAATTTCAATCATTATTAACTATATCTCGGCCTATTTAATTTCCTGATAACAACTATTTAATAACCCATTTATTCATTTTCTTTGTCGGCGGGCAGGGCTTGGGCAAAGTTCATCAGGGTCACTCCAGGCCCATGGAAACAAAATCTGAAATGGTATCGACCCCAGGTAAGTAATTAAGTAGTACTAGCTAGCTGCCATTTCTTTAATTATCATGCTTGTTTAATTATTATTTGATCAAATTCCATTCTCGTAAAGGCCCTGAAGCAGGTACCGAGGAATAATCTGTGTGCATACTACGTTTGCGAGAACATTCGCATGATGGCGTCCGAAAAGAGCAAATCTCAAAGACAGGAGTGGGTACGTTTGTCAAAACACTATTCACAATTTTTACACCATTATCGATATCTAGTCACACAACTAATACACAAGCATATTGATCTCCTTCTTAACAGTTCAAAGAGGTGCGGGAGAAGCTCCTAACAGAGGACCGCATAGAAGCAATTCAAGAGGAAATAGCGGGATTTTTGCTCGACCAGGTCATAGATCCCAAAGGAGAATACTATTACCCGCTACCGCCCCCATGAACCACTTCCAATTGTTATCGTGCTCCGAAGGCACCAATTAATTCTATATATATATATACATGTTTGTATATATGTGTGAATTAATTAATGGTGGTTGTGAGACATTCAATGATATATATATATATATTATGATCGGTTCTACTAGTAATTCTATTTATATATATGCATAACATGTACAATATATAGTATCATAAAATACCAGCAAACGAAAAAGAATTAAATGGAAAACACAAAATTAAATGAAAAACAAATCATAAACCCAAAACCCCCCAAACCTTTTAATACCAGTTGGTGACACCAACCGGTACTAAAGGGCTCCCTGCCCCCGAAGCTGGCTCGTGCCACGTGGTTGCCCTTTAGCACCGGTTCGTGCTGAACTGGTACTAAAGGGGGGGCCTTTAGTGCCTACACTTTAGCGCCAGTTACCAAACCAGCACTAAAGGGCCTTATGAACCGGTGCTATTGCCTGGTTCTACACTAGTGAAGGTAGAACAAATATTCCCTCAAGTTCTATCGACCACCGATACAACTCTACGCACACTTTATAGGTGTGATAGGATAGGTTTGAAAGATAATAAAGAGCACGTAAAAAAGATAGGGGTTGTTTAGATGAAGAAACAACTAAGTTAGTTTTAGTGGAGAGCTTTTTGTCACAAGAAAGTTATTTGTCCCTACGTAATCGATAACTAGACTAGTAATCATTATTGCAATTTTATATGACGAAGAGGCATAAGCTAACGTACTTTCTCTCCTTGGATCATATGCACATATGATTGGAACTCTAGCTAACATCTGTAACTACTAAAGATCATTAAGGTAAAACCCAACCATAGCATTAAAGTATCAAGTCCTCTTTACTCCCATACGCAAACAACCTATTTACTCGGGTTTAAGCTTTTGTCACTCTAGCAACCCACCATAAACAAACCATGAGAATATTGCAAACCCAACAGTGGGGATTCCTCACCCTTGCGCGACACGGAGAGTACCATAGGATGACTAATAAAACATACAACTCAAACCAATCACAATCATCAATTAACCCATAGGACAAAACAGATCTACTCAAACATCATAGGATAGTCATACATCATTGGGAAATAATATATAGCATTGAGCACCATGTTTAAGTAGATATTATAGGGGGGAGAAGAGGTGTTACATCGCTGCATAGAGGGGGAGAGAGTTAGTGATGATGGCGGCGAAGTTTTTGGTGTAGATTTCCGTCACGATGATGGCCCCGACGGCATTCCGACGCCACCGGGAGGGAGGGGGAGAGAGCCACCCTCCTTCTTCTTCCCTGGCCTCCCTCCTAGATGGGAGGAGGGTTTCCCCTCTGGTCCTTGTCCTCCATGGAGGTGGAGGGGCGAGAGCCCCTTCGATATTGGATCTCTCTCTCTCTCTCTCTCTGTGTGTGCGTGTGTGTGTGTGTGTGTGTGTGTTTCCTTCTATTTCTGCGCTCCCAGATTCTTGCCTTTCACCGTTTCTTAAATTCCTGGAGATCCGTAACTCCGATTGGGCTGAAATTTTAAAACGATTTTTATCCGGATATTAGATTTCTTGCGGCCAAAGAAGGGCACCAACCAACTTATGGGGTGGACACAAGGGCCCTGGGCGCGCCCTACCCCATGGGGCGCGCCCCCCTGCCTTGCTGCCGCCTCGGGCATCATCTCGCGTTGATTCCACTTCCCAGAATTCACATATATTCCAAAAAAATCTCCATATGTTTTTATCGCATTTATACTCCGTTTGATATGGATTTTCTATGAAACAAAAAACATGCAACAAACAGGAACTGGCATTGGGCACTAGATCAATATTTTAGTCCAAGAAAATCATATAAATTGTTGCGAAAAGTATGTAAAACTTGTAGAATAGTGGCATGGAACAATCAAAAATTATAGATATGACGTAGACGTATCACATCCCAAGCTATTATCCAAAAGAGAAGCACGCAACTAAGCTTGGGGATGCCCAAGTGGCATCCCCTCTTTCTTCTAACGACCATCGGTATTTTACTTGGAGCTATATTTTTATTCATCACATATCATGAGTTTTGCTTGGAGCGTCTTGTATGATATGAGTCTTTGCATACGACCATCTCCATATGAACAACGGAGCAGTGGAACCTTAGTCAAAGATGACGTTACATACGACCATCTCCACTCATATGGATGGTTGTATGGCCTGCCAATGTAGCCCCCTAATCCACATGAACAACCTTTATAAAAGGCCCGACGCCCAATGAGCAATAAAACATCGCCACACATTGCCATATTTGCAGTAGTAATCTCCATCAACCCAAGCTACCGCCATTTCCCATCTACATCTCCATATCCACCAACTTCATCACCACCATAGTGCTTAGCTATCTAGACATACCTTGTAATCGCATATCACATCCGGCATCTATTTTAAGACACATATTATCAATCAATCTTCATGATGTACGTTAATGATTTATTTGTGTGCACGGGGTGCCGCGCTACTGCTACGGCGCTACAGCTAAACTTTACTAGTAGCATGGGTTTACCCGCGCTATTGCTAACATACAAAGAAGTAGCGGGCTTGCTTGCCCCGCGCTACTGCTAATAGCAGCAGCGCCGCTTTGATGAGCACGCTGCTGCTAAAAGCACACTGCTACTACGTGTATTCCCGCGCTCCTGCTAAATTATCCTTTAATTTTTTCTAGCATATTGGCTCTGTATTTGTATAGGTTTTATACAATAGTTTCATCATATGATTTTATCATCATGATGAGTTATTATATATATCAGTGGGTGAAAGAGACATGGATTAGATCCAAGTGGAGGCAACATGGTGTAGATCCAAAGTACTACTAATCCAAACTTGATCACTTTAGTCTCCATTATGAGCATTATTTTTATTTTAGTCTCCATCTTCTTTTATAAAGCACCAACTAAGGGGCACTATGATCATACTTGAGCATTAGGTGTAGCTAATATGGGAGTGTGTTTCATGAATGGATCAATGATTGAGCATAATGGGCTAGGGATAACTTGCTTTAGTGTTGATATTTTGAAAGACATGGTTGCTTGTTGATATGCTTGAGTATTGGAGTCTTCAGGTCAAAACTAGACTATTGCTTTGAATCATATAAATGTCCAAATGTCCATGCTACAAAGAAAAGAATATGTGATGAACATATTAGGCAGCATTCCACATAAAAAATTCTGTTTTTATCATTTACCTACTCGAGGACGAGCAGGAACTAAGCTTGCGGATGCTGATACGTCTCCAACGTATCTATAATTTTTGATTGCTCCATGCTGTTATATTATCGATCTTGGATGTTTTACAATCATTTTATAACAACTTTATATCATTTTTTGGGACTAACCTATTGACATAGTGCCCAGTGCCAGTTGTTGTTCTTTGCTTTTTTTACTTCATAGAAAATCAAGACCAAACTGAGTCCAAATGCAGTGAAACTTTTTGGAGAATTTTTTTGGGCCAGAAGACACGGGATGGGCCAAAGAAGTACCAGAGGGGTGCCCCGAGGGGGCACAACCTACCCGGGCTTGCCTGGGGGCCCAGGCGCACCCTGGTGGGTTGTGCCCACCTCGGTGGCCCCCCGCACCGCCTCTTTCCTCTATAAATACCCCAATATTCCAAAAACCCTAGGGGACTCGACGAAACACAATTCTAGTCACCATAAGTTCCAGAAACCACAGATCCAATCTAGACCCCATCATGGAGGGGTTCATCATCCTCATTGGTGCCTCTCCGATGAAGCGTGAGTAGTTCATTGTAGACCTACAGGTTCGTAGTTAGTAGCTAGAAGGCTTCGTCGCTCTCTTTTGATCTCAATAGAATGGCCTCTTGGAGATCTATTTGATGTAACTCTTTTTGCGATGTGTTTCTTGGGATCCGATGAACTTTGAGTTTACGATCAGATCTATGTTTTTATCCATGAAAGTTATTTGAGTCTTTTGATCTCTTATATGCATGATTACTTATAGCCTCGTATTTCTTCTTCGAATATTTGGTTTAATTAGGTCGACTAGATCAATTTTTATTGCCATGGGAAGAGGTGCTTTGTGATGGGTTCGATCTTACGGTGCTCAAACCTAGTGACAGAAGGGGAAATGACACGTATGTACCGTTGCTATTAAGGATAACAAGATGGGGTTTAATCCTATATGAGTAGATCTTGTCTACATCATGTCATTGTTCTTATTGCATTACTCCGTTTCTCCATGAACTTAATACACTAGATGCATGCTAGATAGCGGTCGATGTTTGGAGTAATAGTGGTAGATGCAGGCAGGAGTCGATCTACTAATCTTGGACGTGATGCCTATATAATGATCATTGTCTGGATATTTTGATAATTATTTGAAGTACTATCAATTTCCCAACAGTAATTCTTTTACCCGATGTATGCTATTTTTCTCGAGAGAAGCCACTTGTGAAATCTGCGGCCCCCGGGTCTCTTCTTTATCATATTTGCCTTCGAGATCTATTTTTATTCGCTTTTATTTTCAGATCTATTAATCCAAAAGGACAAAAATACCTTGTTGCAATTTTTAATTATTTATTTTTCCTTGCGTTCCCGCGGGATCTATTTATCCAATCTACTACAATTTTATCTATCTTTTTACTCGGGAGAGATACACAACCCCTCTTTTACGTCGGGTTCCAAGTATTTGTTCTTTGTGTGCAGGTGTTGTTCACGTAGTGCTGCGTGGTTCTCCTACTGGTTCATAACCTTGGTCTGATCACTGAGGGAAATACAAACCGTAGCTGTGCTGCATCATCCCGTCGTCTTTGGGGAAATACTGACGTAGTTCAAGCCGCATCAGCTATCAATGAAAATATATAAGTTGTCAACTATTTTCATAAAAAACTATATAAATTACTTAATAAATATAGTTGAGAAACTCCAATAGAGGTAGAAGTGGAAGCGTATCAACATCGACCCAAATGTCGATATTAGCTTCGTCAACATTATCTTCGTCAATGTCATCTTTAGGATAACCTAGATCAAAGGTGACATACATACCCTCGTGAGAACCATACACCTTGCATAGTGCTGCCCAATCCGAGCAACCAAAATGGGAGTAGGCCACCGCATTGTATAGCTTTACGTGAAAAGCATAACCATGATGGGTCCTGAGGTTAACTCTCTTTGTCTCCATATTCTCATGATCTTCAAAATCCAGCTTCTCCAGGACATAACGTCTTGCATAGTAGGGGATGCACTAGTCGAATTATAGAAAACAAAAATTACACGTTGAAGAAGCAGAAGTCATGCTTAATTACGAAAAGACTTGTCATCGTTGCGTACAATATAAACATCGAAGGTCTCGTAGAGCTTAATACTAAAGCGTCGACCGTCTTGCAGCTGAGGCTTGTCGCACAGACCCCGGTCGTCACCGTAGTAGTCGCACTCAGGGATCCTATCATCGTCAGACATTTCCTATGTTCATAATTCAAAGATTGAACTTCTGAAATTCAATATATGTACTACAAAAACTAAATTAGATTATTATTATTCATGGCGGTTTGATTCGAATCTTTTATTGAAAACTCTCAGCTCATGTGGTGTATATGGTGGGTGCTCCCTCTCTGATATATTCAACTTTCGGTGATGGTAGCTCCTCCATTCGTCCCCAAGTGCATTACACCAAAATGTCTAGCATATGGGAACGAAGGAGAAGCTACCCCCATGACAACAATCGGTATTCTTCTTCCTCTCTCATATATGGTGGACACTCCCTCACTGATTTTTTTCTCCGTCGGTGATGGTCGCTACTCCTCTGTCCCCTACTGCATAACAAAGGTCTACCACAAGGAGAAGAAGGAGAAGCGACCCCCACGACAACAGTTGGCATTCTTCTTCTCTCCTATATGGTGGACACTCTCCCTCACTGTTTTTTGATTGTCATGTATGGAGCCCCAATAGACTTAAATTCAACCCAAAATGTCATTTAATTCTCTTTCCGACAAATTCAAGGCACTCAATATTTCCTACATTCTACCACAAGCCATGCTAAAATCCACAGAAAAATCCTGCATGACCTTTGCTAAAAAGGACATATCGAGCGCCTGAAATTTGCCAGAAAAGAAATTAATCAACACTCCTGCAAAACATAGGCCACTCGAAGGTGTTGTCTGCATTGATAATGAAACCAAAGAGCATATAACAGGGAGTAGCCTCATAGATACTTTCTCAAAAAGCCCTAGCTTCATCGCATTGTCATAGCTACTCATCTACTACTCTACTACACACCTATGAAAACATGTACATCATTGTCAACATCAACGACATGGGGATTTGGTTGGTCTCACCTCGAGGTCGGAAGGGGTCGGTGACGAGGACAACGGCAGGGATGATGCAGGGGCTCCTTGATTTATGCAAAAACAAAATATAAACAAAAACATTATTATGCTTATCTTAGGAATTAGTGAAACCCTATAAGCTATAAACTAAACATTATTATGTTCATTAAAAAGACCTACATTTACTAAAGAATGTAAAACTAGTGTTTTTACTAAAAAATTTACCAAATATACCCTAGTTCTAACCCTAACAACTATCCATCCATTCATCTATCTATCCAAAGCATTACTAAAAAAGCTAGTTTAATCCATCTGACTATCCATCTATCTATCCAAGCATTACAAAAGAACCTAATTTCATCCACCCATTTATCTATAAGCTTTGTCCTAGTAGTGGTTCATATATATGAACACATAGGGTTACATATATCTACAATCTATTGTACTCCAAAAACCTATTTAGTGCTCTAATGATGAAATGGACTCATATATATATGAACACTTAGGGTTCATATATCTCTCCCTAATAATAAAGCACGGATTGAGTCTCCGGGTTCACCGTCGCGCATCTTTTGCATAATAGTCCCTAGGTTTTAGTGTATCAAACCCGTAGTACACCGACCAAAAAATGATTCGCCAGGTAATTGACCCCCAATTTTCCCCTCTGCGCCGCCACCCCCAATTTCCCCTCTGCGCCTCCAAGCGCCAGAGATGACCGCGCCGACCACTCGATTCCGCGCCTCTCGCAAGGGACCGCCGCCGATGAGGGCCACTCCGGTGATCTCCCCTCAGCCCGCCTGACTCCTCTTTCCTCTCTGTTCTCCTCCTCTCTCCGCCCCCTGTTCAGCAGCAACCGCCCAAACTCGCCCCGATCCATGGCCATCTCCTTCCGCCCAGCTCTGGTCCATCACCGGTCGTCCGTGGCACGAGCGCTGCGCCTCCTCCTCAACCTCCTCATTCTGCTCCACTCCTCCTGGACTGCCCACGTGCGCCTCCCGAGCCCCCATGGACGCCTTCTTCGGAGCTGGGGTATCGATGGTTGACCGCTGCCATGACCGGCCTCGTGCGCAGCTCCATGTCCCCATCCCCTACGCCTCCTCCCGCGTCTCCCCCATCTCGCCTATGCAGCACCGTGGCTGCACGATCGCCAACGCCATCTGCTGCAGACCCGCTCTCAACCCCCTGTGGTATGGAATTTCTCTTGCTGGAGCGTTTCAGTGAAAAGGAATTTCGTTCTGAAGCTTACGATCTGAAAAACATAGGAGAATTATTTTGCTCTATGTTGTGTTGTCGTTCCTTCTCAATAGGTGTTTATATTTGTGCCTAAAAGGAAGTATGTGCTTTTCAGAATAAGCTCCATATATGTATATATGCATTGCCTGTTCTTTCCACTAACTGAAAGGAGCTTAGTTAGTTTCAACATTATTTATTCCATGAAGAGTGTATAGTGTATTTCTTTCTTTCCCGCTCCATCTCAAAGGAAGAAGAAAATATCTGAATTATGTGTTTGAGCTATGAGGAACGCCTGTTATATCATTTATTCTCCTACAGGACATCTTAGTAGCTTTTCTTCTTGAAGTTGTATTAGAAATAGGTAACTAGCTTCATTTCGCGTAGGACATTCAAGAGTGAGTTGTTTTCTAAGGCTGGAAGGGAAGGAAGCAATGCAAGTGAGACACTTATATAATTCATTTGACCGCTCTTCTTTTCTTCAGGTTCTTATTGGTCTCTTCTTTGGATGAGCTTTCTGAACACAATTTGAAGCTTCCAAGAAGCAAATTCCATACTCTACTACTGACTTGCTTTCCAGTGTTCTGGTGAGAGAAAATTTAGAAGCCAAGTTGTGCTATAGGACATAGGTAAACCTGCTTATCTCATTTAACTTATGTTCTTGGAAATTATACTAATATCCTCCTGATAATTCCTATTATGCATACCACTCTATGGCAACGTGAAGATATACTATGCCAAGGAGCTAAAAAGGCCCTTGTTTTATGAGTGCTATTCCCATAGCCCTGAATATGAATTCTAGAAGCTATGTATTTTAGGCAAGATCCGTCAACGACAAGGTACCTGAGTCTGATGCAATTCAGGAGAAGTTGATGCGTGAAAAGTACACCACAACAAACGTCCAAGTGATTCTCCTGACCACGGCGGGGTACCCAGGACAATGTGATTAAGAGGTAGACACGGCAGTAGCAGAGTTGATCAGCTCCAAGAAGCTTTGCAATTGTATACATATATTATCACCACAATTAATTAAACGTAGGCTCTATCTCCCTCCTCTCCTGAGAATTTGACAAATGTTGTTATCAAGGCATTTTGTTCTTCTAATCGATTCTAGAATAGATAAACATGTACTATGTGTTTCATATGAACTGTTAAGAACCCAACAATGCATGGTTATTTCATCAATCTTATCAACTTTTAGTTAATGGAATTATCTATTGATTGTAGTATTAAGTTTGCTTGCGTTTTCAGCTAAAAGAAAGGAAAAAAGGAACAACATACATTTCTGCATTGCTTCACCCTGGTGACTGAGAGAGGCATGCGTTCTCCTGTGAAGAGTGCATAAATTGTTTTCATTGGCTTGATATTTATTTATACCAGCTAATTTGCAGGTCTTACAATTAGTACTAATCTTTAGGCACATGACCAGGACCATGTGGATTGCATCATATGGTATATCTAAATGGATTATGCTTTTCTTTTTTCCATGTTACTTGGTGTTACGTTTTGTTTCTTTCCTGACAACCATTTTCTTTTGGCATATCCTAGGTTTATGAAATACTGAATAATGTTGTTGATGAAGCTCAAGCAGGCTATGCTACTGAGAATAATGAAGTCCTTCATGATGACAATTCCGTTAGTGTAACTGACAACTGCCGTGGGGTATGTAGTTCCTAAAACCTATGAAAGACTTCCTGAATGTTCATTGGTTCTATAAATATTGTGGAAAAAGGAACTATTATCTGTTCAGTTTTGTGCTGCTGCACGGTGTTGAACACCCTGAACATGGCAATTTCGGGGCCTATAGGATGGTAGATGTCTGGGCCCATGGCTGTGAGCTCGGCCATATAGGCCCTTGAAAACTGACGGCGACACCTCTCTTCGGGCAGAATGTTATGCACGAGCACAATGCGCGACAATTTTCAGAGTCATAGACCCGCTGGGAATTAGTGTTTGCATTTTTGTTTTTATGACGTCTGAACTTTAGCGGACAATGTTCACTCACACATGGCATATGTGCTAAACCAGCCGGCTGTTCGTTGGAAAGTTATACGAAATCCGAAGGAATCCAGCCTTCAAGTGTATCACCCATTATATCTCTACTCTGTTCTTCTTTGCTCTGCTTTTCAGGAAGAAGGTGGATTGGTGGCCATTTCATGTATGCAGAGGGGATGGCAACGACTGTTCCTTGGTTGAAGGATGCAATGCATCTCGCTGAATTTTAAGCTGTACGATTTTGGGTCTTCCTAGATACCTATGCAGGGGAGAAGAAATCTGCAAGTTGGGTAGAAAGCTAGGCATGATTCTTAGTAATATTCTTTACTTGGTACTTGATGATTACTCTTTACTTGGTATAAGGTACTTGATGATTCTAATATAATCGTACCCTGCTGCAGATAGTAGTTTACATACATGCCTAAATGTGTTGGAGATGCATTGCACTGTGTTTCATAGGTGGCCGTGACCGTAAAGGGTGACTAAAAGTAATCCATCATCACATCAAGTTTCTGGAATTCCTTGGATCAAAAACAGATCAAGATGCATCTGGTCAAATTTCAGGGATCAAAATCGATACAGATAAAAAATGGCTCAATGAAAGTTGTATTATCTGCATACTCTTTGTTGGTATATAAATCATGGCTCCCCTAATACTTTATTCCCATGTAAATTATCTAATTCCTGCATTACTTTGGAGTGCACACGTCAGTTAATAAAGGAGACTGCATGTTATATATAGTGATCTGTATTGCTTACATCTAATATATAATCTATACATGATGGATTCGAATTATGTGCTAATTGTTGTACAATCGTCTTTCAACTGAATTACAGCCAAAGTGTTCATCTTGGCTACTTCTTTACTTCTGTACAAATTAAATGGTGGAGTATGGCCACTACCAGCTACATGGTAAAATGTGGTAGCCTTAAATTGTCTTCGGTTTAGTCTCTTCTGTTTTCTTGTGTTCTACATAAGTCTATGAGCCTTATGTCTCAATAAAATAAAATGTGCAAGAATAGGACTGAAAATCAAAGCTATTCATCATTTCGTGTGGTTGAAACTTGAGTGTACCAACTGGAATTTTGCTATTCGACAATTGGAAAAATAGCCTACTCGACTAAAACCACGATGAGTAATTTGGAACGGAGGGAGTATTAAACAAGAAATTCAGGCATTTGCCATTAACCAAAAATTAAGAAAAATGAATAAAGGCCTAATTTGCCCCCATTCACAGTTTTATCTAGTCCAGTTTGGCAATGTATTAGATATTGTTCTACTGGCCATGAAACAAACCATGTATAGAGCTAGGTCCAGGCGAGGTGGAGGATTCATTAGTATAAGTCAGGAAATGCCCATCAAAGAAATGGAAGCTGCTTGGCCAAAGAAGTTTCAGGGTGGTGCCTTAGAGCATCAAGCGGTGATAATGTCATCACATCTTGAAATTTCCAAATGGTCTTCTAAAAATTCTTATCTCATCCTGGACTATTTTCACCAATGAATCTCAAGCACGACCTCATCATCAATGCGGCAGGTATGTGGTTAGCAGAAGAAAAAAACACTAAAAGTGCCTTCCTTCAGGCCATGACCCCTGCATGGTGCATGTCCCTTATGTCTTTACCAATGGCCAATGAGGGCCATTCAATGCAGTACATAACATACAATGATCTTCCACATTAAGTCTTACACATAAAAAAATCTAGGCAACAGTTCATTATTTATATTGTGCTAGATTTTTTTGCGTTCTGGTTCAGTATTGTTATGAAAAAAGAAATAGTACTCATGGCAACATACTACGTTTTGGCCAAAGAATATTTCAGATGTCCCTTAGGAAATCAAGAGGCGACAACACCATCAAATTTAGCTTTTCCAAATGGCTTTTTAAAAGTCCTTATCTCATTCTCACGTATGTTTGCACGATGGATCTCAAGCACAACTCATCGATGATTTTGCAGATAAGCTTGGAACCAATTAAGAATTGCATCGTCTGGACGCACGAGGGAGTCTGTTGTTACGAGAGCACATGAAGACAAGGCAGCTAATGTTCCTGCTCAAGATGTCAATCACATCTTCATAGCCTGATTCTGGTGCCTTTCATGTTGTGTTCTCCCGTTGCAACGCACGGGCCCTTTTGCTAGTATGAACAAAATTAGTATAAAATCTAAACATATTGCATTTGCTAATTCATCCAACACATTCAGAGATACCTAGCTTTTGGGTGAATTGAGAGGGGAAGGAGGTACTCACGGTAGGCTTCCCGAGGCCGAGAAGGGGATGGAGAGGGAAGGCGTGGGGGAGGGCGGCCGCACATGGTGGAGGGCCGGCGACGGGACGTGCGACCAAAGTGCAAGGGAGGGCTAGTGCGGGGGAGGGCAGGCGCGTGTGGGGAGGGCGGGCACGGGGGAGGGCGACCGGAGCAGTGGGTGGGCGGGCCGACGAGGGTGGGAGAAAGAGAGAGTGGAGATGGGGACTGAGGAGGGAGAGTGGGAGGTCAGGCGGGGAGGACGATGATAACATCGGCTTAGTAGTAGTGCGGGTCTCAGCCCAACGCCACTTCTAAGTGGGGCAGACATGTGTCACAATACAAATTTATCTGTAGCGCGTTACCTTGAAAATGCGCTACTCCTATTCTCTTAGCAGTAGCGCCCGATTTCAAACCGCGCTAGTACTATACCTAGCCTGTTGGCAACGGTGTGGCCATGATAGGCGTAGCACGGTTTCGTGGACACACGCTACTGCTATCTAGATAGCAGTAGCGCCCTAAGTAACCCCGTGCTACTGTTAATTATCAGTAGGGCCCCTTTATAAGCGGCGCTACTGGTAAGCCTCCATGTATAAGGTTTTCCCTAGTAGTGATCTGATCTCCATGTGTGAGTAGTTTGTTAAGGTCATGGGTTGAGGCATAGCCCTACAACCATATGTATTTGTTGGTGGGATTGATGGTAGTACTTTGAATTAATGTCCCATATGTGTAACATAAAATTTCCTCATAGTCGTCTCTTGTCACATTCGTATTTTTCATCCCTGCAGGTATCCAAGATCATGGAGAACGAGCCACAGAGAGGATAAGGGCGGGGAGACTGTGATGTGTTATTCTGAACACTAGTGATAGAAAGGTTTAGTATAGTCACACGGGTCCTATCTCTAGGGATACAAGAGGTGTATTTATTAAAGGCCCAATGCGTTTCTCTTATTATTACTATCTTCATAATTGGGGCAGCCCCATGCGACAAATAGGGCCTTTGTTGGAAAATTGACTCTTGTTGTAGGACACGTGCCGGTCAAGACATAATTGGACACATCCCCCACTTCGATACGTAGCAGGCACATCTCGATTGATGACTTCCATGGCACAAATTAAGATTATAATGGTCCCAACACAAATATATGGTTGTAAGAATAAGTCCTCATACCCATGCCTATTTTTATTATAAGTGTTTCTAGTGTCAACTTGATTCCGATCCAGTCAAAAGTTGGAATTTAATTCTCTTGCAAAAGCTTGTTTGAAACCCTTGACTTAAAGGGCACCGTGCTCTCATGGGTTCAATAACTCAGGTTCACGTCTAGGGAAAAGGGCGAGAATCCTTTCCGCTCCTTTACCGAATCACCAAACATATTAATCATACACTTAGTCTCAATGATGTTTTACTTGTTGCTCAACCGGTCTTATCACTGCACCGGCGGACTCAATGGTATCCCTTGAAGGACATCACCGCCTATGGCGTGCCTCCTCTCTGATTAATAGGGCTGTTGCATCACCTTACCTCATCAGTGCATCACCGCTAGTGATAGTCACCACCTTCCACCGTGCCTTCAACACTAGTGGCCCCTGCCATTGCAGCTTCATCACCCGGATTTCATCCTCGAAAAATTCTATGAAATCAACCTCGCAGCATCTCTCGCTGCATACTATTTGGTCCTCAGTAGGTTATTAATGTTATTTGCCATCTACTCCAAGCATTATCGCAGAACATCCAAACCATCTAGCCTCGCACCAGATCATCTGGACCTACCACCTCCTTCTTCATCAAACACAACCTCGTTGGAAACATCATCATATCTTCCTTGACTATGTTCCTCTATTGTGGCAACCACAAGCTGCATTGACACCTCCCCCTCCCACGTCATTTACATCGCAATAGTCGTGGATGCCTTCTCTGCATCTGGATGTGACTGACACATGGTTATCCCTCTCTCTCATACATTTGGTACTGGCAACATCGTTGTGTGCCTTCATCCTCTATGTGTTCCCAGGCTTGACAACCTTTGTCCACACCTCGCTCATGATAGCCTCGGTTTTGTCTTTGGCATTGACTTTCTCCTCGATGATTACCTAGGCGTGTAAGCATCTATGTGCCACCATCCTCGTGGAGCCCCTTTGTGCGCCAGTGGTCCTTCATTTGCGGCTGCTTCGTCTTCGGCAACCCGACCTTGACTTCGACCATGGCGTCCTCTCTGTCGGCTTCCTCGACAATGGCTACTCAACTGTGCGCTCGGCTACCTGAACATTAGCATAAAGTATTACAGCATTCTCTGAGTAACCTCGTCGGCATCCAGCATCCACATCATCAGTGACACACCGACTATTATGGCTACAGGTGGTTGTCAACTCGTCAGCTTACAACCTTTGACTTCTGCTTTAGTCTCACCATCCATGCCCCTACCACTGTGACTATTGGGGAATGTCAGAGTATTTTTAGCATACATGTATTTGGTAGTACATGATTTATCATAGGAATAAATATGCGGACGACACTTGATAGCCGATTCCAAGACGATACGATTTGAAGCCGTACGGCTTAAAGAAATAAGCCAATCCAATGGCGTGTGTGAAGTGAAGTCCAAAGATCGTCTAGAATTTTTTTCATCTACACAACATTGCTCATTTGTAATCCTACCTTATCTCTACACGAGGCATATTATTCCCCACAAGGTCTGGCAATAAAAAACAAGATTATACCAATTCGTCCTCTTAACTAAAAAACGCATGAATGACATACAACTACAATTATAATAACATAAAATTTTGAAGTTGTCATGATGTTTGTTCGTGTTTAAAGATTTTTCCACCACATAATGGAAACCTATAAATCAACATTCCAGCTAGCTGGTGCAAGTACAGTTGCTTCACCCACAGTATAAACAAGAAATCCAGCGAGTATGCAGATATGTATCTTTATTGTTTTCCAATCACAAGCTTGGCTACAGATATAGAATCATATACGTATTAGTGCATCTCCAACACCGACCAGCAAACCTTGTGCATGCGTCCGGACCGCGCTGTCACAACCGTGGAAGCCATCCAACACAGGCATGTACCGGTGCGCGGCATGATCCAGACGTGTTTTCTCCCACAAACCATAGACCAACGTGGGGGAGTGGGCTTTGCGGGAGTCTGGACCGCTCCAAAGCCCTCTCCCAACCGCCCTGGCCCACCAAAAACCCCTTCTCCTCCTGGCCGTTTTGGTCAACACCGCTCCAGAGCGGCAGCTCCAGTGTTCATGCCCGGCCAGAGCGAGCGCAATCTCTGAATGGCACCGACATTGAAGCGACATGTTGGGGAACGAAGCATGAAAATCAAAAAATTTCCTACAAAGACCCAAGATCTATCTTGGAGAAGCATAGCAACGAGATGGGAGAGTGTGTGATAGAGGCAAAGGTGTGCCATCTTTCAATGAGATGGTGTCTATCAATTTTGTGGAGTATACTTTGACGATCCGACTACGAACATGCGAGGATGTCGCGCCTTAGCAATCGCTAAACCAACTACGAGAGGTTATTGACCACGCCGGAGCACGACCAACTTGACCAGGAAGGTCAGTTTCCTGTAGGCAAACAAATATAAAGCAAGAAACTGAGATTGCAATCTGAATATTGCGAATTTAAGAGGAAAGCTTTATTGCAATCTGAACACAAACGAAGTACGCGAAATTGCAGCTATGGCGAACTTTAATCTAAACAAAACCCAAAGTCTAAACGATGCCCTAAGGGTTGTATATATGGAAAAATAGGGGGGAATTTCAATAGCCCTTGGAGGAGGGGGTCCGAAACCAACCCTAACTCCGTTTCCCCACACATATGGAGTCTAAAAAAATCCTATACTAAAGTATTTCGAAATTACATGGCCCTGGTCCAATAATAAGGTGACACAACACCTATAATAGCCTCTAGACGATATTTATGAAGTAGCATCTTGTATATTTCGTCCAAGCCTTCACGAACTCATTACGGTGGCTTCAAAGCCCTGAAATCATCACTTGAAACTCTGTTCTTGTTCCCCTTGTGCATTCTATCATCTCCATGCTTGATCTAGCTCGCTCCAATGTTCATCCTTCTTGTCCAATCTAGGCCCTTCATTTGTAAGCAAAATAAATGTACCCAATTTAGGAAACATCGTATTCTCATGAACACTAGAATTGTTACCAAGAAATGAAAGTACCTGATAATTTAATTGGCCTGCGCGAGTTCTACTAATTGGTCCAGTATATGTACCTGCAGGGATCGTGGGTGTAACTATAGTATTGATGTCCTCATCATCATTCCCTTCTTGAATTGAAGTCATCCTCGACGGAAGCTCATATTCCTCACCGTAATACGGCTTTAAATATGCAATGTTAAAAGTGGGACTAAACCCAGAATCTGCAAGCAGCTCAAGTTTATATGCATTATAATTTATTTTCTCTAACACCTTAAAAGGACCATCAGCACGTGGCATTAGCTTTGACTTGTGCAAATCGTGAAACCTATCCTTATCTCCATGTGCAAAGACAACATGTTTTCTACCCTTATCTCCAGCAAGTTTATATTTAGCATTCATGCGCTCAATATTTTATTTAGCTAACTCATGCATTTTTAATATCAATTGAGCACATTGTTTAGCATCAAAATTAACCTTCTTTGAAGATGGAAGAGGCAACAAATCAATGGGTGCACGAGGTAGGAAACCATACACAATCTCAAAAGGGCACATCTCAGTAGTACAATGTAGAGGACGATTATAAGAAAATTCAATATGAGGCAAGCATAGTAGACAATGTTCTATTGACTATTTCAGCTTGTCCATCCGTTTGGGGGTGACATGTAGTACTAAAAAGCAGTTTAGTTCCCAACTTAGCCCATAAACATCTCCAAAAGTGGCTAAGAAATTTAGTATCACGATCTGAAACAATAGTATTTAGCACACCATGCAAGCGAATAATTTCACAAAAGAACAAATCAATAACATTAGCAACATCATCGCTTTTATGACATGGTATAAAATGCGCCATTTTCAAAAATGTATCTGTCGGTGTCAAAACCGGCGGATCTCGGGTAGGGGGTCCCGAACTATGCGTCTAGGCCGGATGGTAACAGGAGGCAAGGGACACGAAGTTTTACCCAAGTTCGGGCCCTCTCGATGGAGGTAAAACCCTACGTCCTGCTTGATTAATATTGATGATATGGGTAGTACAAGAGTAGATCTACCACGAGATCAGAGAGGCTAAACCCTAGAAGCTAGCCTATGGTATGATTGTTGATGTTTATGTTGTCCTATGGACTAACACCCTCCGGTTTATATAGACACCGGAGAGGGTTAGGGTTACACAAAGTCGGTTACAATGGTAGGAGATCTTCATATCCGTATCGCCAAGCTTGCCTTCTACGCCAAGGAAAGTCCCTTCCGGACACAGGACGAAGTCTTCAATCTGGTATATTCATAGTCCAGGAGTCCGGCTGAAGGTATAGTCCGGCTATCCGAACACCCCCTAATCCAGGACTCCCTCAGTAGCCCCCGAACCAGGCTTCAATGACAATGAGTCTGGCGCGAAAATTGTATTCGGCATTGCAAGGAGGGTTCTCCTCCAAATTCCGTGTACTTGTTTGAATAAAGTCCAATTTCTTGTAGATGTTGCGCTCCTTGGCTTCTATGCCCAATAATGGTTGTATCCCACGTGTCAAACGAATATGAAAAGTCTGAGTGTTTTTACATTCACACCCCTAGCCGCGTAAATGAGCTGCCCTATTTAAGGGGACGAGGATTTAGATCCAATCCAGACCTTCTCCCCTCCGCGAGTGTTCATTAGAGTGCATCCGACAAAGGTCCATTCCACCATGGCCAGCCACCGCAACTCCTGCCCTCGCCCTTCCAGCCCTAAGCCTGGATATTGGGAGAGATGTTCCACCCCGCATAGCGAGCTAGTGACGCTCCAGACCAAGGGATTTCTCCCCCCGGCCTACATGGTCCCGGTTCAAGCCGGTCTTGCCGTCTACAATGGCGGAGAGCGAGCAGAGAATGCCCCTAATCCCTCCAAAGGAGAGCGGGTGTGCCTTGTCCCTTACTTAATAAGGGGGCTCGGATTTCCCGTCCACCCATTTCTCCGGGGGCTGCTGGAGTTCTACGGCCTCTAGCTACATCATCTCACGCCTGCCTCAGTATTGCATATCGCGGGCTTTGTAGCCCTCTGCGAGTTGTTCTTGGGTGTTGAAGCTCATTTCGGACTGTGGAAGGAGCTATTTTGCCTCATGCCCCGTTCCAAGAAAGGGTCAATGTATCAAGTGGGCGGAGCCGAAGTGTGGTGCATCGCCGGGACCGGATATCTGTCCGGAACCCCAAAGAAGGCGTTCGAAGATTGGCCCTCGGAATGGTTCTACATAGAAGACGTCCCGCTGCCGGATCCTGTCCGGATCAGCCTCCCAGAATTCGATGGTGCTCCCTTAGAGAAGCGCCTAAGCTGGCATCCATGGAGCCCTCAAAGGGAAAGTGACCGGGACATCGTTTACCTGATGGGCCGAATAAAATTGTTCGCCCATTCCGGGCTAACCATGATCGGAGTTATGGCCGAATGCATCATGTGGGGGGTCCAGCCGCTTCAGTATAGAAGCCACCCCATGTGGGATTTCAACGGGGAGGACGACGCCACCCGCTATGGCCGTAAGGGGCCAGATTCAGTTGCCGCTCTATTAAAGATCTTGTCCACTTTGTACAAGGAAGAAGAGGAGGAATTTCTCCGCGTCAACCCACAGGGTGGATTCTCTATGCAAAATCCCCCAAGCTGGGTAAGTGGTCGCATTTACTTGCTCATCCGTTTAGTATTCCCATTGTTAAATATTTAGTCTGATGACTTCAATGCAGGAACTGCGCCGGGCGGTTAAGGAAATAAGCAGCCCGCCTCCACAACCCGAGGACCCAGGACGGTCCTTCGACCCGGCCTCTCAAGAGGATCCGGACATATCTGTGGAGCTGATTGATGGAGTGTTCCATCAATTGAGCGAGGACAACGCCTTGGTGGCCATTACAGCCGATTACCCAGGGCTAATCCTGAAGCCCTAGGTACCTGAGATGGAAGTCCCAGTACCCCGGGTAGGTGTCCGCCCACTCGTGTTCAGTTTCCTGATTGCAACCGAACTTTGCAGGGGAGGTTTTTAAGGTGGAAGGCCGAACCTGCGGCGACAAGCCAACGAGGGGCCGTGGGGCCCCGTGGGACGAAAAGAAGCGCAGTCCGGACCGAGGCGTCAGCGCAAAGGTATCGCGCGCCCCCTTATCCCAGGTGTTATACCTTCGAGGCACATTGACACTCGTGCTCTCTTCAGGACAAAGAGACCTCGCCGGACTATACCCGGAGAGGCTGCCAATCGCACCTCCACCAGCTAGGCTCCAAAGCCTGGTCCGGAGGCGGAGGCGAACACAAGGCGCGCGCCAGACGCTCCTCCGACGGACGATGTGGATGGGTTGTCTGCCACCAACTCTGAGGTGGAGAGTGCCATGAGCCACAGGCGTCGCCGGACAATTCTTCGCGACGCTTGTTTATCCCAAGGGGCGTTAAATGCCTTCAACTCGGGAGATGCGCACCTCCGTGCCGCTCAAAATGGTCTAGCCAGAGCCATGGAGCAATATGTAAAAGACATACGGGTAAGAAAATGTTGGTAAATATATATATATATATATAGCAGTAGCCCCCAAGACTTGGAACAGTTAGAATAACTGATTTAAGGATCATTTGATATGCAGGTTCTTGCAGAAAAGAATTCCCTACTATCCAAGGAGCTGGAAGAGTGCAAAGCCCAACTGGAGGCCGCACTAGCCGCGGCAGGGGAGCGTAAGGAGACCCCCTCTGGTAATATACATTTCGAAAGATAAGTACTTTGCGAAGCACGGCTTTGGTGCGAATCTGACAAATGAAATTGCAGATGGCACCGGATTGAATCTGGAAAGGCAACACCTCCTACGCCAGCTAAAGGCTGGTTAGAGGGTGCTATTAAAGGTGATGGGGGAGAAGAACGTTCTCCAAGATGCCAACACCCGGCTGGGCGTCGAGCTGAAAGATGTTCGTGCCCAGCTGTCAGACGCCATGAAGGAGAATCAGCGGCTTCGGCGCGGCATATTTAGTAAGTGCTTGAACGAACCTTTTGAAGGAAAGTTCAGCAGGGAAGTCGACTAACAGAGCAATGTCTGTAGGTGTGCTAATAGGTCGTCCTGCAGAGGAGATGCCCGGTTCTACAGGTGACCTTCTTCCCGAGCTCTCGCAACTGCTCGAAAGAGTTCGGCAGGCGATGCGAGGCATCGCCCAGGCCCTGTGGCCATCCGTCTCCATGCCCGAAGGTCTTGGAGAGCTTGCGGAGAAGCTAAAGGGAGCACGGCGGCGCTTCCGATTGTGGAAGATATCAGCCTGCCGTCAAGGCGCTAGGGAGGCCTGGGCCATGGTGAAGACGCGGTATGCAAAGGCTGACCCCAACCGCATGGCCGAGGTCGGTCCTGTAGGGCCCGATGGAAAGGAGATCCCTGTAAGCTTAGTATACGGCCAAGTAGAGTTGGCCGCAAAGTATTCCCAGCAGGACTGTAAATTAGAAAGGATGTTAGATGGTATTGAAGAGGAATACAACCAGTCGAAATGACTATGTAATTTAATTGACATTTATGATGCCTTCTAGGGGGATTGTAGATCATTTGTCATGGCCGACCTTTTCGCTTCAGCCTCGGGACCTGACGGTCCGGAGTGTGTCCGAATTCCCATGCGGTTATATAGGAACCGGGGAATGCATGGAGACCAGGCATAGGGGTCATTAGGGCGTGAACAGACAAGTGCCCGACTAGGTATGTTATATTACATGGTTAGTAAGAAACTTCTTCCAGGGAGAATAGTTCCGTTAGGGGTTCCTTTCTCTGGGAGGCATGCCCTAAGGTGCATGTCCATGTTGCGAAAAGAAACGCAGGAAAAACATCTGGGCGCGTATAGATAAAAATAAAAAAAGATCATCTTTAGTTCACCGACTGAATATTCCCTTAAGAATGCTAGCTTTTGACTTCACCCAGTCTGAGGTACACGTCCGGCTGACCCGGCAGTAACAATCGCATAGGTGCTCCCTTTACCACCTAGCCGAACAATCGGGAACGTAGGGGTAAGAACAGGAGCCAGGCAACCCAGCTTGGCCAAAAATTAAGTCATATCGATGCATATAATGGTGAATCAAAGGTACATGCGGAAGTGTGACACATGTGTTGGGCATGAAGCCCGCATGAATAAGCTTCTGTTTTAAAGAAGCCCCCAGGTTTAATGAGCGCGGATAGCACGTCACTTTATGAGCCTTTAGAGGTTATAAGAGAGAGAGAGGGAGGGAGAGAAATGTAAGACAGAAAATATACAAAATTGACAGAGGAAGGAGATGAACATAGAGTCCGACGCTAGGCATAGAATCTTCGGAGACGGGCTGCGTTCCATGGGTTTGGCTCGAGTCGGTTATCCGATGCATCCCACAGGCGGTACGCTCCACCAGTCAGGACTTGGTCAATTATGAAGGGACCTTCCCACTTGGGCTTGAGTTTGTCCTTTTTCTTGTCCGGTAGTCGTAGAACTAATTCGCCAACGTTGTAATTTTTGGCCCGTACTTCTCTGCTTTGGTATCTTCGAGCCTGCTGTTGATAGAATGCGGAACGGGCTTTTGCCACATCGCACTCCTCCTCCAATGCGTCCAAGCTGTCCTGCCGATCGAGCTCGGCTTCTCTTTCTTCGTACATGCGCACTCGAGGTGAGTCATGAATTATGTCACAAGGCAAAACTGCCTCTGCGCCGTACACCATGAAGAATGGTGTCTATCCGGTGGTGCAATTCGGCGTGGTCCGCAGCCCCCAGAGTACGGAGTCGAGCTCCACTACCCAGTGTGTGTTAGATTCCTTGAGGGACCGCACTAGTCTGGGTTTGATGCCGCTCATGATAAGACCATTTGCCCGTTTGACCTGGCCGTTAGTTTGTGGGTGATAGACGGAAGCATAATCAAGCTTGATGCCCATGTTTTTGCACCAGAGTTTTACCTCGTCGGCCGTGAAGTTCGTGCCGTTATCAGTGATGATGCTGCGGGGGACGCCGTAACGGTGTACAACCCCGGATATAAAGTCTATCACCGGTCCGGATTCGGCCGTCTTAACAGGCTTGGCTTCTATCCATTTGGTGAACTTATCCACCATGACCAGTAAGTATTTTTGCTTGTGGGTTCCGCCTTTAAGGGGTCCAACCATGTCAAGCCCCTAGACCGTGAAGGGCCAAGTAATGGGGATGGTTTGGAGGGCGGTGGGTGGCATATGGCTTTGGTTTGCAAAGAGCTGGCAACCGGTGCATCGTTGGACTCAGTCCTGAGCGTCTGCCCGGGCCGTCGGCCAATAAAAGCCTGTATGGAAGGCCTTGCTTACAAGGGACTGGGCTGCAGCGTGATGACCGCCGAGTCTAGCATGAATTTCAGCCGGGAGATTTCGCCCCTCCTCTTCGGAGATGCACCTTTGAAGGACTCCGGTAGTGCTTTTCTTATAAAGCTCTCCCTCGTGGACTCTGTAGGCTTTGGATCACCGCACTATGCAGCGTGCCTCATTTTGGTCCTCGAGGAGTTCCTGCCTAGTAAGGTAGGCAAGGAATGGTTCTGTCCACGGGGCGATGACGGCCATTATTACATGGGCTGAAGGTGTTATTTCATTGGCAGAGCCTCCGATTGTGTCAGAATGTTCGGTGTCAGGCAGTGTGGTTGGGTCCGGGCTGTTACTGTTCGGCTCCCCTTCCCATGCCACGGATGGCTTGAACAGCCTTTCCAAGAAGATGTTGGGGGGACTACATCGCGTTTTGCGCCGATGCGTGCCAGGACATCTGCCGCCTGATTATTTTCCCGGGCTATATGGTGAAATTCAAGCCCCTCGAACCGAGCTGACATTTTTAGGACGGCGTTGCGGTAAGCTGCCATTTTTGGATCCTTGGCATCGAAGTCTCCATTTATTTGGAAGATTGCAAGGTTCGAGTCCCCACGCACCTCTAGGCGTTGGATGCCCATGGATACTGCCATCCGGAGACCATGTAAAAGGGCCTCATATTCGGCTACATTGTTGGAGTCCATGTACATAATCTGTAGTACGTATTGAACTGTGTCTCCTGTGGGGGACGTCAAAACGACGCCATCCCCCAGTCCGGCCAGCATTTTGGAGCTGTCAAAATGCATGATCCAATTTGAATATGTGCCGTACTCTTTAGGGAGTTCGGCCTCCGTACATTCTGCGACGAAGTCGGCCAAAACTTGTGACTTGATGGCTCGTCGTGGCTTATAAGTTATGTCGAATGGGAGGAGATCGATGGCCCATTTTGCAATCCGGCCCATTGCGTCACGGTTGTTTATAATATCGTTAAGTGGTACTTTCGAGGCTACTGTTATTGAACACTCTTGAAAGTAGTGTCGTAGCTTCCAGGATGCCATGAATACCGCGTACGCAATCTGGGGGTACCGTGATTTGCAGGGAGTGAGGGCAGTGGACACATAATAGACCGGCTTTTGAAGGGGGAATTTGTGTCCATCCGCTTCTCGTTCGACGACGAGCACTGCGCTTACAACCTGATGTGTTGCTGCAATGTATAATAGCATTGGTTCGCCAATGTTTGGCGTGGCCAGGACTGGGTTTGTTGCCAGTATGGCTTTTATTTCGTCGAGTCCGGGCGTGGCTGCGTCCGTCCATTTGAAGTGTTCGGTGCACCGAAGGAGGTGGTAAAGGGGTAGGGCCTTTTCTCCCAAGCGGGAGATAAAGCGGCTTAGAGCCGCCACGCATCCGGTTAACTTTTGTATTTGTTTGAGATCCTTTGGGATATCCAGTTGTGACAGAGCTCAGATCTTGGCTGGATTTGCTTCAATTCCTCTACAGGATACAATGAAGCCCAAGAGCTTTCCAGTCGGAACGCCGAAAACGCATTTTTCCGGGTTGAGCTTGATGTCGTATGTTCGGAGATTACCAAATGTGAGCTTCAAGTCATCTACTAGAGATTCAACATGTCTTGTTTTGACGACCACATCATCTACATATGCCTCCACTGTTTTGTCGATCTGGCTTGCTAGACATGTCTGAATCATGCGCTGATATGTTGCACCGGCGTTTTTGAGCCCGAAGGGCATCATGTTGAAGCAGAATGGCCCGTATGGTGTGATAAATGCCATTGCAGCTTGGTCTGGTTCTGCCATCTTGATTTGATGGTAGCCAGAATATGCGTCGTGGAAACACAACGAATCGTGTCCTGCAGTAGCATCGATAATTTGATCGATGCGGGGGAGGGGGAAGGGATCCTTTGGGAAAGCCTTGTTAAGGTCTTTAAAATCAACACACAGGCGCCAGGATTTGTCCTTCTTTGGTACCATCACCAGGTTTGCTAGCCAGTCCGGATGTTTTATATCTCTGATGAATCCGGCCTCCAATAGCTTTGCTAGCTCCTCTCCCATGGCCTGTCTCTTAGGTTCGGAAAAACGCCGAAGAGCCTTTTTGACAGGTTTGAATCCTGTTTGGATGTTTAAGCTGTGCTCAGCCAGTCTGCGTGGGATTCCTGGCATGTCTGAAGGGTGCCAGGCGAAAATGTCTCAGTTCTCTCGTAGGAACTCTCGCAGTGCGGCGTCTACGTCAGGGTTTAATTGTACCCTGATGGAAGCTATTTTATTGGGGTCCGTTGGATGGACTTGGAATTTGACTATTTCGTCCGCTGGTTTAAAGGAGGTGGACTTGGATCTTTTGTCGAGTATCACGTCGTCCCTATTCACTGTAGAGTGCAGCACAGTCAGTTCTTCAGCCGCTAGGGCTTCGGATAGTGCCTCGAGGGCCAGTGCGGCTGTCTTGTTTTTGGTGCGGAGTGCTATGTCCGGATCACTAGCGAGAGTGATGATCCCGTTGGGCTCGGGCATCTTGAGCTTCATGTACCATAATGGGGTATTGCTTGGAAGATTGTAAATGCTTCCCGCCCTAGCAAAGCGTGATAACCGCTGCTGAACGGGGCCACATGAAACGTGACCTCTTCGGACCTGTAATTATCCGGCATGCCGAACACCAGATCTAGTGTGATTTTTCCTGTACAGCGCGCTTCCCGACTAGGGATTATTCCTCTAAAGGTTGTGCCGCTTCGCACGATGCGGTTCCAGTCTATTTCCATTTTTTGAAGAGTTTCCTCATAAATGAGGTTCAATCCGCTGCCGCCGTCCATGAGTACCTTGGTAATACGAAAGCCGTCCACTATTGGACTGAGGACCAATGCAGCTGGTGCTCGGGCTGTTCGGAATTTAGGTTCATCACTGGCATTAAAGGTAATAGCTGTGTCACTCCATGGGTTTATTGTTGCTACTTGGTAGACTTCGGCAAGGCTGCGGAGTGTCCTTTTTCGCATCTTATTTGATGCGAAGGTCTCGAAGACTGTTAATACCGTATTGGTGTCTTTGGGGTGGCTTTCTGTGGCCTCCGGAATTAGGAGGTTTTCGCCAATTTTGGCCACC
This sequence comes from Triticum urartu, assembly GCF_003073215.2. Classification (NCBI taxonomy): domain Eukaryota; kingdom Viridiplantae; phylum Streptophyta; class Magnoliopsida; order Poales; family Poaceae; genus Triticum; species Triticum urartu. The sequence continues at coordinate 359,137,976 of NC_053023.1, forward strand.
TGCCGGAGTATCCAACATACTCTAAGGCTGTGAGTTGGTGTGGCATCCTCTGTACTATGAATTTTACAGGGTCCATTATGCCATCCTTCCAATACGGTTCCATGCCCTGTAGAGGGTTTTTGCCTTTTGGCATTTAACCCGGGTGTCTGGCGATGATGCACCCTTTTATTTCGGACTGGGTTTGCATTCAGGGCCGGATTGTCCCAATATTTTGTTTCGGTTTTTCGGGCGCTTTCCATCGCACAGTACTTCCGTACTATGGACGCCAAGTCAGCAAAGCGTGTAATATCATGGCGACTTATGGCGTTGAGGATTCCCTTGTCCATGCAATTATTGCAGAAGAATGAAATTGCGTCATCCTCACGGCATTCCTTTATCCTGTTCATAACCAGGAGGAATCTGACCCAGTAATGATGTACTGTTTCTTCGGGCTCTTGCCTGATTTGGGATAGATCGCTAATGTTCGGGTGGGTGGGTGGAATTAAATCCGAAGCCTCACCCCATCTAAGGCTCAGAGGCCGAGGTATTTCCGAACTTGAAAATTTGGATTCCTGGATGTCGTCCAATGAATCCAGTCCATCGCCTGACTCTAGGTTCAGGTCTTGAGTGATGTCCTCCCCTCCGCGAATATACGGCTTGGAGGGATCGGGAATCCGGATGTAACGAGTCCTTAAGATAGATGAGGGGTCGCCGCACTGTCCCTCTACAACGGCAACGTGGTGGGTTACTTAGGGAGAGTTAATCTCTCTCAGATCGGGTTTAGGCCCAATCTGGTCGTAATCTGTAGCGACTCCCAGGGCGGCGAAGCGATCCAAGAGCTCGTTTATGGAGGAGAGCTCCATTGGATCTAACTGCTCGGCGAGTTCCGAGCTGACGTGAAGATTGTTTTCGATGGCTCGAGAGGTCATCGTCGGCGTAGAGGCTGAACAGGCGGTCATAAGAAAACCACCTAGCCGGAGGGTTTGGCCGATAGCCAAAGCTCCCTTAGCAACGATGCCGTCTTTAAAGACGGGGCGAGGCATCCTTCCTAATGGCGATGACACAGAGGAACTCTCAATGAAAGCACCAATATCGGTGTCAAAACCGGCGGATCTCGGGTAGGGGTTCCCGAACTGTGCGTCTAGGCTGGATGGTAACAGGAGGCAAGGGACACGAAGTTTTACCCAGGTTCGGGCCCTCTCGATGGAGGTAAAACCCTATGTCGTGCTTGATTAATATTGATGATATGGGTAGTACAAGAGTAGATCTACCACGAGATCAGAGAGGCTAAACCCTAGAAGCTAGCCTATGGTATGATTGTTGATGTGTATGTTGTCCTACGGACTAAAACCCTCCGGTTTATATAGACACCGGAGAGGGTTAGGGTTACACAAAGTCGGTTACAATGGTAGGAGATCTTCATATCCGTATCGCCAAGCTTGCCTTCTACGCCAAGGAAAGTCCCTTCCGGACATGGGATGAAGTCTTCAATCTGGTATCTTCATAGTCCAGGAGTCCGGCTGAAGGTATAGTCCGGCTATCCGAACACCCCCTAATCCAGGACTCCCTCAGTATCCAGGACAAAAAATATGATATCCCTCCCCTTCTTTGTTCAAGGTAGACCTAAAACAAAGTCCATAGATATATGTCCTCCCATGGAACACTAGGTAGAGGCAAAGGCATATATAAACCGTGAGGGTTGAGTTCATGACTTAGCTTTTTGACATGTAGTACAATGAGCAACAAAATGCTCAACATCCCGTCTCATCTTTGGCCAAAAGAAATGTGTAGCAAGTACATCCTCCGTCTTCTTAACACCAAAGTGTCCCATTAATCCTCCTCCATGTGCCTCCTGCAACCACAAAAGATGAATGGAGCTAGTTGGAATGCATAGCTTGTTAGCTCGAATTACAAATCCATCATTAACGACAAACTTGTTCCAGGTTGTCCCTTCTTTACAATTTTGCAATACATCTTTAAATTCAGCATCATGCACATACTGATGTTTGATGGTATCCAAACCAAATATCTTGAAGTCAAGTTGTGAAAGCATTGTATAAAGATGAGACAAGGCATCAGCAATAACATATTCTTTACCCTTCTTGTGTTTTATGACATAACAGAAAGCCTCAATGAATTCAACCCATTTCGCATGTCTATGGTTTAGTTTTGCTTGACTTCTAATATGTTACGAAGATTCATGATCAGAATGTATAATAAATTCTTTGGGCCATAAATAATGTTGCCATGTTTCTAAAGTCTGAACAAGAGCACATAATTCTTTATCATAAGTAGAATAGTTTAGACTAGGTACACTCATTTTTTTAGAAAAGTATGCAATAGGTTTACCATCTTGTAATGACACCCCTCCTAACCCAATTCCACTAGCATCACATTCAATCTCAAAAGTCTTATTAAAATCAGGAAGTTGGAGTAATGGAGCATGTGTGAACTTATCTTCCAATACTGCGAAGGCTTCTTCCTGTGCGGTACCCCAAACAAAAGGCACATCCTTCTTCGCAAGCTCATTGAGAGGTGCAGCAATGGTGCTGAAATATCTCACAAAACGCCTATAGAAAGTAGCGAGGCCAAAAAACTCCTCACTCGTGTGACCATTTTGGGCTGCGGCCAACTCTCAATAGCTTCAATCTTGGTTTTATCAACTTCAATTCCCTATGGAGTAACAACATAACCAAGAAAAGATACACGGTCGATGCAAAAGGTGCACTTACCAAGGTGACCAAACAAACATGCATCACGTAGTGCAATAAAAACAAAACGTAAATGTTCCAAATGTTGCTCCAAAGATCTGCTATAAATCAGTATATCATCAAAATAGACTACCACAAATCATCCAATGACTGCACGTGAAACTTCGTTCATTAATCTCATGAAATACTAGGTGCATTATTTAACCCAAAAGGCATGACTAACCATTCATATAATCCAAACTTAGTTTTAAGTGATGTTTTCCATTCATCTCCCAATTTCATATGAATTTGATGGTATCCACTACACAAATCAAGTTTGGAGAATATTGTAGAGCCACTCAATTCATCAAGCATATCATCAAGCCTAGGAAGAGGATGACGATAACGAATAGTAATATTATTAATGCCTCTACAATCAACACATATACACGATGTACGATCCTTTTTTGGAACTAGTACAATAGGAACAACAGAAGGACTAAGAGATTCGCGTATATAAGCTTTGTTGAGCAGCTCCTGTACTTGACGCATAATCTCCTTCGTCTCCTTTGGATTGGCACCATATGGTGCACGGTTGGGTAGAGATGCACTGAGAATTAAATCAATTTGATGCTCAATCTCTCGAATAGCTGGTAATCCCGGTGGCATGTCCTGTGGAAAGACGTCAGCGATTTCCTGCAAATTGTTAGTGATATCAAGAGGCAAAGAGGCAGGCACATCCTCGAAAGAAATGTTGTCTCTTTGCACACAAAAGCATAGCAAACATATTTGCTGAAATCTAAATCGTCATTATCAGATTTGGTGGCAAGTAAACATCCACTTTTCAATTTAATTTCAGAGGCAACATGAGATGATGGTTTGTTATTAGGCTTCATTTGTTTCTCAAATTCTTTATCCACAATCTGATTTTCACTCTTTTTTTGCTCCTGTTTTGCTTTACCATCTCTATTAATATCATCTTCCCAAATGGAATCAGGAGACTTAGGAAGTAAAGTAATATGTTTATCCTTATGAACAAGAGTATAATGATGGTTTCTACCATGGTGTACATATTTTTTTTTATCAAATTGCCATGGTCTACCAACTAATAAGGAAAATGCTTGCATGGTTACCACATCACAATCAACATATGTGATACGTCTCCAACGTATCGATAATTTTTTGATTGTTCCATGCTGTTATATTATCATTCTTGGATGTTTTACAATCATTTTATATCATGTTTTGGGACTAACCTATTGACATAGTGCCAAACATCAGTTGTTGTTTTCTATTTGTTTTTTACATCACTGAAAATCAATACCAAATGGAGTCCAAATGCAGCGAAACTCTTTGTGGATTTTTTGGGACTAGAAGACACCAGATGGGCCTGAGAAGCACCTAGGGGGTGCCTCACGGGGGGCACAACTCACCAGGGCGCACCTGGGCCCCCGAGCGCGCCCAGGTGGGTTGTGCCCACCTCGGTGGCCTCCCGCACTGCCTCTTCGCTCCATAAATACCTCCTTGCCCTAGAAACCCTAGGGGAGTCGACGAAAAACAATTCCAGCCGCCGCAAGTTCCTGAAACCACCTATCCAATCTAGACACTATCATGAAGGGCTTCATCATCCTCATTGGTTCCTCTCCGATGATGCGTGGGTAGTTCAACTCAGACCTACGGGTCCGTAAGTAGTAGCTGGATGGATTTCTCTCTCTTTGTATCTCAATACAATGGTCTCTTGGAGATCTATTTGATGTAATGACTCTTTGCGGTGTGTTTGTTGGGATCCGATGAATTGTGAGTTTATTATCAGATTTGCCTTGATTTAATATCCAATCTTGATTGTTATAGCCTCGTATTTCTTCTTCAATATTTGGGTTTTGTTTGGCCAAGTTGATCTATTTATCTTGCAATGTGAAGAGGTGCTTTGTAATGGGTTTGATCTTGCGGTGTCCTTTCCAAGTGACATAAGGGGCAGCAAGGCACGCATATATCGTTGCTATTAAGGATAAAAATATGGGGCCTATTCCTACATGAATAGAACTTGTCTCAATCATGTCATCGTTCTTATTGCATTACTCAGTTTTTCCATGAACTTAATACACTAGATGCATGCTGGATAATGGTCGATGTGTGGAGTAATAGTAGTAGATGCAAGGCAGGAGTTGGTCTACTAATCTTGGATGTCGTGCCTATATACATGATCATTGACATGGATATCGTAATAATTATTTTCTTTTCTATCAATTTCCCAATGTAATTTGTCTTCCCACCATTGCTATTTTCTCGAGAGAAGCCACTAGTAAAATCTACGGCCCCCGGGTCTATTCTCCATCATATACTTTTAGATCCATATTGCTAATTGCCTCTTCTTTTATTTGCTTATTTTATTTTTAGATCTATATTATCAAAAAACCAAAAAATGCCTTGCTCTATTTTATTTACTTTTATTTGCATCTATCAATCTACTACAATTTTATCCTATCCTTACGTCACTTTTTGGCACCGCTACATGAAAGGGATTGATAACCACTTTAACGCGTCGGGTTGCAAGTATTTGTTATTTGTGTGTAGTTACTGTTTACGTAGTGTTGCATGGTTCTCCTACTAGTTCGATAACCTTGTTCTCATCACTGAGGGAAATACCTTACCGTTGTTGTGCTGCATCCTCCCTTATTCCTTGGGGAAACACCGATGCATCTCAAGCGACATCAACGGAACTTTCTAGCACCGTTGCTGGGGAAACATCATCAGCATCTACCAGGTTCCTAATCACAAATCTGATCTCCTTGCAATTTACATTATTTGGCATTTGCCTCTCGTTTTCATCTCGCCCACTTCACAAAAATCCGCCATTTTATTCGCCCTCTTTTTTGTTAGCCATTTTCTCGTCAGATCTCTTGTTTTCTTGTGTGCCAGGTGTCTTCTATTTTCTTGCTAAAATCTCTTGATATGGATCCTCATCCACTTGCTAATCTTTTCAAAGGATCCAATTATGATGAACCAATCAATAGTGAATTGAGTTCACTAGATTATCTTTATGAAGTTTTGCCTGAGATTTATGAATTTGAAAATTGTGATGAAGTGTTAAACGAAGAAATTTATGAAGTGATTCATGATAGCTCCTTTAATGAAAAGCATGATTGCAATGATGTTATTATAAATTCTATTAATATCAATTGTGCTAGTAACATGCAAAACCCCAAGCTTGGGGATGCTAATTTTGATATGTCCACTACTTATTGCAATGATCATGATTGGGGTGATTCTCCTTATGATCTCGATAATTTATTTAAGCCTCATGATGAGTATGTTATTGATAATAATGTTTGCAATAATATTGAAAGTGGGTTTGGAAGAGTGTAAACTTTAGGTAAGAATAACCCCACATATTTGGAGAGTGTTCATTCTTATGAAATTTTTGATAGAAGTGGGCTTGGAGAGGTCATGACTTTATTCGATGATAATCCCACTACTTCAGAAGAGTGTCAACTTTGCATGCATGTGTATCATGTATAGAACATGTTATGTGATTGCTATATTGTTGAGTTCTAATAATACCCCACATGTAATTTTTATGAGAGAGGGAAATATGGTTGTATAAATTTTCATGTTACTAAATTACCTCTCTTCATGTTGAGATTACTATTGTTTTCTTGCATGCATATGCTAGATCTTGCTTATCTTGCTAATTTCCTTTCCTATGAAATTCCTATGCATAGGAAGTATGTTAGACTTAAATGTGTTCATCACATGTTTTATGATGCTCTCTTTGTGTTTCAATTATTATCATCCTTGTGAGCATCAATAAAAAATATGCCTAGCTAGGGGCGTAAAATGATAGCACTTGTTGGGAGGCAACCCAATGAATGAAATTTATTTTGGTATTTTTCTTTCTGGTCTTGAGTGTATGCACAATTATTGTACTGTTATGATTGTGTATTTTGTGTTTTAGTTAGTGTTTGTGCCAAGCAAAGCCTTTGGGATCATGTTGGGTGATAGTTGATTTGATCTTGCTGAAAAATAGAAACTTTTACCCTCACGGAAATAATTTTCGTTCTTAACAGAAGCACGATAAAATACTTATTACTTTTTAAAATGATTCATACACAAATTTCCTACGTTTTCCTAATTTTACAGAATTTTTGGAGTTATAGAAGTATTCGAAATATTCAGATTGCTACAGACGTATCTGTTTTTGACAGATTTTGTTTTCGTTGTGTTATGTGCTTGTTTTAATGATTCTATGGTTTCATTTGAAGAGTTTTTGCCTTGGAAAATTTAAAATAGAGTAGATATAATACAATAACAAAATATCAATGTGTTTGCAACAATACTTGAAGTAGTGATTTGCTTTCTTATACTAATGGATCTCACAAAGTTTTGTTGAGTTTTGTGTGATTGTAGTTTTCAAGTTTTGGGTGAGATCGCAATGGATGACGGAATAACGATTAGCAAAAGGCTAAGATTGGGGATGCCCGAGGCACCCCAAGATAATATTCAAGAAGTGTAAAGCAAGTAAGCTTGGGGATGGCCCCGAGTTGCACCCCCTCTTTCTTCTAACAACCATCGGTATTTTACTTGAAACTATATTTATATTCGTCACATATTATGAGTTTTGCTTGGAGCTCTTGTATGATATGAGTCTTTTCTTGTTTTTATCTTTTATTTTTAATAAGAATCCTTTCTGTACACACCTATTTTGGAGAGCCAAATTGTGCTATGCTCGCTCCTATGCTTCACTTAAAATTTTAGAGCCTTGGAATTGCTCTGGTGCTTCACTTATATCTTTTTGAGCACGGTGTGCTATGTTATCTTTGCAGAAATTCTCTCATGCTTCACTTAGATTAATTTGGGAGAAAGAAATATGATGCTCATGTTCCTCACTTATATTTGTTTGATCTTATTAAAAGCAAGAAATGAAACTAGTTCCAAAGTGATAGATATCCAAGGAGGATATAATAAAAACTTTCATGAAGATTATTGGACAAAATAAACTTGATTCTTTGTAATAGTTTTTGAGATATGATGATAGTGATATGTGAGTCATGTTGATGAGTAATTATACTTTAGTAAGAATATTGGTGTTAAGGTTTGTTATTCCCTATGCAGCCACGAAAGTCAATAGTTATGCAATGAAATTACATCCTACTTGTGGTGCATTATTCGGGGTTAGTTATGCTTAATTATCGCTTATGAGATTTTTCGTTTCTTGGTTGGATGCTTCTCAATCTTTTGCTAGCCTTCATTTGCACTAAGTATGATCACTACATGTGCATCCAAAATCCTTTAAACCAGTTTTTGCCACATGAGTCCACTATACCTACCTATATACGATATTCTCTTGCCGTTCTAAGCAAATTTGTATCTGCCACCTCTAATTTTCAAAATAAATTTCTCTTTTATATGATTGTACCACTCATGAAATGGTAGGGGGTGCCTGATATATTTCCATGCTAGATGTGTTATTCTCAAGATGAGTGTTTATTCACTTGTCATTGCACGAGAGTACGACAAAGGTATTAGGGATGCCCAGTCCCGAAATGAAAAATAAATTTACTTTATGTTGTCAAATAATAAATTCCTTGGAAAGTGTTGGTATGGACGACACCCATGGATTCGGTTAGCCGTGGAATGTGAAAGTATGGTGGAAAAAGGAATAAACTTTATTTTCTGTTTGGGAACCGCCTATGATATATCTAGCATGGAAATTATTGGGAACTACTCGATCGCTTTCGTTGACAGGAAAAGCATGCCACCCAAAATGTTGTATCCCTATCTTTTTCGCTTTGAGCTTTGGCACCTCTACAAATCCCTACTTCCCTCTATGAAGGGCCTTTCTATTTACTTTTTGCAATTTTTATTTTTACTCGAGTCTCCATCTTCTCTTATAAAGCACCAACTAAGGGGAATGATGATCGTACTTGAGCATTGGGTGTAGCTAATATGCGAGTGTGTTTCATGAATGTATCAATGATTGAGCATAATGGGCTAGGGATAACTTGCTTTAGTGTTGATATTTTGAAAGACATAGTTGTTTGTTGATGTGCTTGAGTATTGGAGTCTTTGTGTCAAAACTAGACTATTGCTTTGAATCACATAGAAGTCCAAATGTCCATGCTACAAAGAAAAGAATATGTGATGAAACATATTAGGTAGCATTCCGCATCAAAAATTCTATTTTTATCATTTACCTACTCGAGGACGAGCAGGAATTAGGCTTGGGGATGTTGATACCTCTCCAACATATCTATAATTTTTGATTGTTCCATGTTGTTATATTATCATTCTGGGATGGTCTACAATCATTTTATATCATTTTTTGGGACTAAACTATTGACATAGTGCCAAGTGTTAGTTGCTGTTTTCTGCTTGTTTTTTACATCGCATAAAATCAATATCAAACGGAGTCCAAATGCAGTGAAAAATTTTGTGGATTTTTTTGGACCAAAAGACACCTGATGGGCCGAAGAAGCACCTGGGGGGCACCCCGAGGGGGGCACAACTCACCAGGGCGCGCCTGGGCCAGGTGGGTTGTGCCCACCTTGGTGGCCTCCCGCACCGCCTCTTCACTCTATAAATACCTCCTTGTTCCAGAAACCCTAGGGGAGTCGACGAAAAATCATTCCAGCCGCTGCAAGTTCCAGAAAACACAGATCCAATCTTGACAACATCACAGAGGTGTTCATCATCCTCATTGGTGCCTCTCCGATGATGCGTGAGTAGTTCAACTCAGACCTACAGATTCGTAGGTAGTAGCTAGATGGCTTTTTCTCTCTTTGTATCTCAACACAACGGTCTCTTGGAGATATATTTGATGTAATGACTCTTTGCTGTGTGTTTATTGGGATTTGATGAATTGTTAGTTTATGATCAGATTTGCTTTGATTTAATATCCAATCTTGATTGTAATAGCCTTGTATTTCTTCTCCGATATTTGGGTTTTGCTTGGCCAACTTGATCTATATATCTTGCAATGTGAAGAGGTTCTTTGTAATGTGTTCGATCTTGCGGTGTCCTTTTCGAGTGACAGAAGGGGCAACAAGGCACGCATATATCGTTGCTATTAAGGATAAAAAGATGGGGTCTATTCCTACATGAATAGATCTTGTCTACATCATGTCACCGTTCTTATTACATTACTCGATTTTTCCTTAACTTAATACACTAGATGCATGCTGGATAGCGGTCGATGTGTGGAGTAATAGTAGTAGATGTAGGCAGGAGTCGATCTACTAATCTTGGACGTGATGCCTATATACATGATCATTGACTTGGATATCATCATAATTATTTGCTTCTCTATCAATTGCCCAACAGTAATTTGTCTACCCACTGTTGCTATTTTCTCGAGAGAAGCCACTAGTGAAATCTACGGCCCCGGGTCTATTTTCCATCATATACTTTCAGATCCATATTGCCAATTGCCTTTTCTTTTATTTGCTTCTTTTATTTTTAGATCTATATTATCAAAAACCCAAAAATACCTTGCTACGTTTTATTTACTTTTATTTGCATCTATCAGTCTACTACAATTTTATCCTATCCCTATGTCACTTTTTGGCACCGCTACCCGAAAGGGATTGACAACCCCTTTAACGCGCCAGGTTGCAAGTATCTACTATTTGTGTGTAGGTGCTGTTTACGTAGTGTTGTGTGGTTCTCCTACTGATTCAATAACCTTAGTATCATCACTGAGGGAAATACCTTACCGTTGTTGTGCTACATCCTCCTTTATTCCTTGGGGAAACACCAACGCATCTCAAGCGACATCAATATGTAGCGATACTAAAATACACACAAACAGTGCGTGTTACCTTAACCTTGTCGCTGTTGTTAAACCATTGGATGTAGTAAGGATGGGGATGTGGTCTTGTGGTGAGAGACAGCTTCTCCACCATCTTCATGCTAGCCAAGTTGTTGCATCTCCCTCCATCAATGATGACACGGAGAAAACGTTCCTTCACAACTCCCTTTGTATGGAACAAAGTGTGCCTCTAATTTTGCTCAGCATGTGTTACCTGCACACTCAAAACATGTCGACCAACTAAAGTTTCAAAACTGTCAGCGTCTTTAGTAGCCATGTATTGTGTCTCTTATTTAGAATAATGTCTGCCCTGCTATTCACTAGCAATAAGAGCTAAAGTCTCCTCATCATAGTCACTAGCGGAGTCATACCCACCATCCTCAGTAGCAATTATCACACCCAGAGATGGACATTTGCTTGCATAGTGACCTCCACCCTTGCAATGACGGCAAATAATATCATGTGTTTACCCTGTTGATGCCATGGATTAAGAAGAGCTTCGTGTGGGAGTAGAAGGTGTGCTCTTGGCAGATGGTGGTGGTACCTATTTTATTGTATCTCGGTTGGAATTGGTGGCTGAAGTCGGCGGCGCTACAGTAGGACGTGTGGAAGTAGAGGATTGACACGTCTCCTACGTATCTATAATTTATGAAGTATTCATGCCATGTTTACAACAATTTTATATGTTTTTGGTATAATTTGATTAGAACTAACCCAGACTAATGTTGTTTTCATCAGAACTACCGTGGTGTCGTTTTTGTGCAGAAATAGAAGTTCTGGGAATGGGCTAAAAATTTGCGGTGATTTTTTATGGACCAAAAGAGACCCCTGAGGCATCGGAGTTGGGCCAGAAGAGTCCCGATGCGATGGCAAGGTAGGGGGGCACACCCTACCTGTAACACCCCGGATGTAATTTACCTTATCTATACTCCAACTCTTGCCGTTTCCGGCCTAAGTTATTTTATTTTCCTCGGTGTCAGGTTTTTTTCTCCGTGTGTTTTTGCCTTTGTCCTGCATCTCATATCATGTCATCATGTGCATTGCATTTGCATATGTGTTCGTCTCATGCATCCGAGCATTTTCCCCGTTGTCCGTTTTGCATTCCGGCGCCCGTATCTACTCCGATGGTCCTTTCTACCTCTTTTCGTGTGTGGGGGTTAAACATTTCCAGATTGGACCGAGACTTGCCATGCGGCCTTGGTTTACTACTGGTAGACCGCCTGTCAAGTTTCGTGCCATTTGGACTTTATTTGATACTCCAACGGTTAACCGAGGGACCGAAAAGGCCTCGTTTGTGTTGCGGCCCAACACCCTTCCAATTTGGCCCAAAACCCACCTAAACCCCTTCTATCGTCTAGAGCGTTCGATCACGATCACGTGGCCGCAAACCGCACTCAATTTGGAGCTTCCTAGATCTCTCTACCCCTATTTAAAGACCCTCCATGAAATTTTCGGGTCATTCTACCCTAACCCTAGCTAAAATCCACTCTCCACCGCCGGACATGTCCGCCGCCGACCAGAAACACTGCCGCCTCCAATAGAACACCGCCACCTATCCTGGGGGACCGCTTCGCTGCCTCCCCACCGACGCGGGCCCACCAGGCCCAGCGCCGGCCCTCCCGCCGCCCGACCCGGGCCGAGGCGCCCCGACCGCGCCGCCTCCCGTCTCCCTCACGCGCCGCCTCCACCTTCCACGCTGGCGCCGCCGTAGACCCCGCGCCGACCGGAGCATCCGCCGGCCGCCTCTCCTCGCCGGCGCACCGCTCCTCCGCCGCGCCGCCGCCCGAGAACATCGCGCCCTCCTCCACCCGACGCCGCCATCTCTCTCTCGGGCGCCGCCCCGCACCGATCCAGGGACCGCACCCCTCTCCGGCGAAGCCCTGGCCCGACTCCGGCGAGCACGAACCCGCCTCAGTTAGCGTGCGTTCATCAGCTACAGTAACTCCAGATCTAGATCGGTTGACTTCTTCCCCAAAAACCCTAGCTATTTTGCATTTTTTCCGCATGCCATAATTCTCTCATCGATGATCCGATTTGTGCGTGTAGCATATCAAAATGTTCGTCTCGACGAGTACATCATTTCATATCATTGCATCATTTTTGTTTGAGCTCATCTTGATGCCCGAAATGCTGTTGGAAGAGGGCTATGTGAGGAATTTGGCAGATTTGTTTCATCAAATAGCTATTTGTCATTTTTGCCATGATTAATGTGTGCATGATATGCTCCTGAGTTCTACATGAGTTTTGTTATATGCCATGCCATCTTTACAGAGGTGCTTACCATGTATTTTTGTGATATGTGTGGTGACTAGCACAAACTTGCAAAGTAGTGCATTCGTTAATGCTGATTTCAGGGACTTAGAATTTCTCTAAGTCCTTGATCTGTTTTTGTCGGTATGCCATATGTTCATGTTTGTTTCCTAGTGATCCGTGCCTCTTTTGAGGATGATAAGTAAGGATGATTTGTTAACATTGTGGTGCTCTATCCATCCATGTCTTTTTTTGCAATTATGGAGCACCCTAGCTTGAGTCAATCGAGCTCTACTTTTCCTATAAAGTGAATCCTGGCAGATTGTTGACATGATTAGCGATTTTGCCGAGGATGTTGCTATTGATCCGTGCATGATATGTTGTTGTTCTTGCCTTGTCTAGCTTCTATGCCTTGTATTCTTGATGGGTGTATATTTAGTTTGTCATGCCATGCTCTGTAGTGAGCGCATCGAGCTCGTAAACATGCCTACTCGTTAACTGAAATCACCTCACCTTTCCAGTGCCACTCTTGGATTTCCAAGTTGAGGCCAGGTTCTATCATTCCTTGCCAAATCTTGCATATGCATATGCATCGCATACCGCATCCCGCATATCATACCATCTTTGCATCATGTTGTTTGAGCATTGCACATGGTTGATTTTGTTCCGTTTGCTTGTTGTCCTTGTTTGGGTAAAGCCGGGAGATGAGTTCGTGAACGAGGAGCCCATTGAGTTCGCTTACGAGGATCAAGTCAACTCGACAATTGTAAAACAAGTCCAGCAAGACAGCCCGACGCGCTGACATCCCAATTGGAGCTACACATATCTCGTTCTTAGGGCAACACCGGATAAGCAATATGTACAACTAAAACTAGCACTCGAGTTTCCCCGAGGTGGCGCTGCAAGGGGCTCTAGTTTGGACTAACACTTAGACAAGCATTGGCCCGGGGGGTTAAAATAAAGATGACCCTCGGGATGCGTGACTCCCAAGGGAAAAGGCTAGGTGGCGAATGGTAAGACCAAGGTTGGGCCTGGCTGGAGGAGTTTTATTCAAAGCGAACTGTCAAGGGGTTCCCATTATAACCCAACCATGTAAGGAACGCAAAATCCGGGAACATAACACCGATATGACGGAAACTAGGGCCGCAAGAGTGGAACAAATCACCAGCCATAAGGCCGAGCCTTCCACCCTTTACCAAGTAAATAGATGCATTAATTAAATAAGAGATATTGTAATATCCCAACAAAATCCATGTTCCAAACATAGAACAAACTTCATCTTCACCTGCAACTAGCAACGCTATAAGAGGGGCTGAGCAAAGCGGTAACATAGCCAAACAACGGTTTGCTAGGACAAGGTGGGTTAGAGGCTTGACATGGCAATATGGGAGGCATGATGTAGCAAGTGGTAGGTATCGCGGCATAGCAATAGAGCGAGCAACTAGCAAGCAAAGATAGAAGTGATTTCGAGGGTATGGTCATCTTGCCTCAAATCCCGCAAGGAAGAAGAACTAGTCCACGAAGAAGACAAACGGACGTAGTCGAACGAATCCTCACAAACGCAATGTTATCGGAACCAACCCGAAGAAGCCACACCGGAAAGAGGCCAACAACATAGTAAACAACCACGACATAAGCATGGCATGATGCACAACCAAGTATGATGCATGTCCGGTTTAATGAAGCATGGCATGGCAAAAGTGCACAAGCAATCCTACAAATTAAGTGGAGCTCAATATGCAACGGTGCATATTGACGAAACACCACGACAAGTTATTTAGTTCGATCTCGTTTATGTACCCAACAATATTAAATGTTGATTAACATGGAAAGGGGTGAAGCACAACAAAACTACCTATCTAGGCAAGTTTAAATGAGGCCGGAAACAATGAACAACAATTCCGGTAAAACCCCATATGCATATTTTAAGGTTTGGTATTGTTCTGCCCTAAACACAATTTTACAGTTGTTAAACATGCAAAGTAAATCCACCATGTTAAACTAGGGATTTTTCTACCCCATTTACATATAAGTTTATTAAATTTGGAGCTACGGTTATTTAGTTATGAATTAAAGCATTTTAGCATGGCATAGGAGGAAATTAAAGCAAACGTCACTTTAAACATCTCAAACATGCATGAAAGTTGGATATTGTGAAACTAGATGAAATTCTAATCAAGCTACATATATATAAATTATTTAGATCCGATGCACGGTTGTGAAGTTATTAAATGAATGATCATGAAGGGGTTTTCTGCAAAACAACCGTCTCAGGAATAATAGCTAAATTCGTTCCATGGGAAAAAAACATGATTCGGGCCGCATCTAAGATCTGGCCTAACAGGAGGATAACACAAGGGGTGCTGGGGTGTGCCTCACCCATGGGCCAGGCCCAGTTTGCGGAGAGGGAGTGGCCGACAGGGCGCGCTGGGCCGGCCTGCTGGGTTCGATCGGGGAAAGGTCAACGAAGTCGTCCTCTCTCTCGATGGAAGCAGAGGACGCAGCGTTATGGGACTTGCAGGTGAGGCTGGGGTACTTGGCGGGGCCCGACGATGGTAGGGAGGAGCGGAGGCGGCGCAAAACGACTGGGACTCGCCGGAACCGCGAGCGGAGGCGGCGGGGCGGACCGGACTTGAGGAGGCCGGTTCGGGCCGATGCAGCCAACGGCACGCGGCGTGGTGAGGGACTTGCAGCGGCGGAGGAGGTCGGTCCTGGTTGTTGTCGCAGAAGGCGGGGTCGCCGGGTCTTCAGCACTGGTGGCGGCGGGAACTTGGAAGAAGAGGATGCCCATGGCGTTGGGGCGAAGCTCCTGTTCGTGATAGAGGAAGAGAGAAGGGAACATGAGAGAGAGAGAGAAGAACCAGAATGAGGGAGATAGAACGGGAAGGAGAGGGGCAACGAGGACGGCCTGCGGTTTCAAGCGAGGAACAGAGCAGCTTCGGTGGTGGTGCTTTCCGGCATGGTGGTGGCGCGTGGGTCGAGCGAGGCTCTCGGGTAGAGGCGGTTGCCTCGATCCAGATCGGATCGAGCGCTGCGGGAGGTGGAGGTATGGGAGGCTAGGGCCGCTGGCTGTGGTGGGATCCTGATCCAACGGATCGGATCATAGTGGGGCTGATGGATCTGGCCCTGCGATGTGGCAAGAGGCAACTGGGGCGGCACAGAAAACAAAGAGGAAGGTGGCGGCGGCTGCGGGATAGGGTTAGGGGTTAGGCTAGGGTTGGACTGATACATATATAGCATGTGGATATTTGGGTAGGAGCTACCTCGTTCCTCCGATCGTAATCGGGCGGTCAAGAAAAATATGTTAGGAAGTCCAATAAACAAAACGGAGATGTTTTGTAGATGTTAGGGGATGATCGAGACCCGTTGGTAACGACAGAGCGGGTCGGGTTCGGGACAGCTTTCGGACGTGTGCGCGAGGAGGGCCGCGAGTTAACGAGAGAGTTTAGGTAGGGCCTGACGGTATGTAGTGGACTGAGTAGAAGGCCGAGGGCCGCGGGAGAGAAGAGAGAGACCCGGCAGCAGTTTCCGGAAACCGAAAACGTCCGACGATAGACCGACTATAATGTCGCTATAGTTAACCGTTGGGGCGTCAAACGGACTCCAAATGCGATGAAACTTGACAGGCAGTCTATCTACACTATAATAAGACCACACGCCAACTTTCATCACATTCCGAGAACATTTTCTAGCCACTTACAAAATACTATTTCGGACATGTCGCGGGCGCATGCAAGTGTGTCTGGGCTCAGAACGGACAACGGACGGAACGAGGAGACTGGGACGGATGCAAGTTTTCGAAAACATGCAGATGCAATCCACATGATGACATGAAAAGATGCAACACGCGAGCAAAAAACATGGCAACAACAGCGAATAACTGGAAGACACGTGGCGCATCGGTCTCGGGGCGTTACATCCCCGACCACCCAAACAAGCTCGAGGAGCTCTCATTCCTTCCCCTCGTCACCACGGCCGCCACTCTGTCCCGGCTAAATTTGCTCAAAGCCGTCCCCTACTTGCCTTCTTTCACCACCAGAGCCCCTATCTACATCTGGCGACCCTCCCCTGCCGTTTCCCTCACCCTCCGGCGCACCAGGGGGCCATGCCCGTCGCCACCCGACGTAGCCTTCCACTGCAGTCGAGGCTACTCCCGTTCCCGTCGTCTTCGGCAACCGGGAGGCCGACCAGGCGATGCGGCTGGATCCCCCGTGCACGTTGGTGTGCGGAGCGCCGTGGGAGGTGGCCAGAATCTCCGACGAGCCCCGTCGGGACCCTTCTCTGCCGCGGCCAGGCGCGAGTGAGAGGAAGGGGATGAAGGCGCTCGCCCCCTCCCATCCAGCTGGCCGCGGGCCCCGCACGTCAGCCCCTCGCCCATTGACCCCGCCCCTCAACGTCAGTTAAGTGGAGATGAATTCCCAGGCAATCCGTTTCCTTCTTTCGAAAGCGTATTCTGCTTCTACTTCAGTGAAAGTACGCTTTCCTTCTCTGAAGACATATTTTCTCTCTGTTACAGCGAGGAATACGTTTTCCGCAGGAGAAGACATATTTCCTGGAGTGCACTTTCAGTTTTTCCAGCTAAGGGCCTGTTTGTGATGGTTTTATTTACAAGTGGGTCCCTAGCAGAAAAACAATTATACCTTTTTACTCCCAACTAGAAATCAGGTGATTCCAAAGCCCACTTCTTCATTTCGTCGAGCCTGTTCTGATGGAACCATCTTCACCATGTTTTGACATTCTGAAAATGACCATTTTTCTTCTGCCCTTATTCATCCCCCTCCGAGAGAGTACGTTTTCCGGCGATCCTTTCCGCGAGTTTCTCGCACTTTCTTCCGGTGATTTCTTCCACCACAGGCAAGCCACACCCTCCATTTGCATGATTGCAATGCAGTGACATGGTTTAAATTATTTTAACTTGTTGAAAATATTTCTTTAGCTACATGACTTTGTGCATGGCAAATTTCTCGGAGTTGTATTTTGATCTTGTTATTGCCATGATGTTGCTTGGAGTTCTAGGACTTATATTTTGCAGCTTATGTGGTTGACATGTTGCCATTGGATTATTATTGGCTTATGTTATGATATTTTTGGAGAATTACTTTGGATATCATGCTAACTTTGGATTATTAGTGGTTAGTATGATTATTTTCATGATGGTACCTTTTATTATATTAGGGAGTATTACTTTGGATACCATGCTGCCTTTGGATTATTAGTGGTTAGTATGATTATTTTCATGATGCTAGTTGATGTTCTGTTGCTTGGAGTATTATTTTTGGGTATGGGGTTTACATGTGGATCCTAGCTGAATAGCTTTATTCTTGTTATTGGAGTAGTAGGAGTAATGTTTTTGGATTCATCATGATAGTAGTATTGTGCTACCCTTGGAGTATTTTGAGATGATGATATTATGCTTGGATTATTTGTTGGATATTGCTATGACTTGGATAGTTGATATCGGAGTATCGGTTACCACAGTTATATTTTTGGGGATAAATTCTGTCATTAAGTTGGTTAGGTGCCACCAAACCGGGCTTTTTCCAGTGCAACCATATTTTCCTTTTATGGGAAGGCCCTAATGTGTTCTATTGTCGTGCCTCTTGCCGGTGCCTCCAACTAGGGAAGGTTATGGGCGTGCGTACCCTAGCCTGGTAAGCAGACATAACCTTGTGTGCTCGTTGATGAGATTATGGTACCGAGTCCCCGAGTGGGAGTGTTTGACCATGACGGTGGTCGGGGTGTATTTGGTAGACACGGGGCCACCCAGGACCAGCCCGTTGGGGATTTGGGTCGGAGTGGCCGGGAGAGTGCTGTGGCAATGGAACGGTTTTGTCGGAATGCCGTTGGTCCACCTGAATGGGAGTGCGAGGCCATGGGTTCCGTGGTGTGGGTAAAGTGTGCTACCTCTGCAGAGTGTATCATACACTCCACATGCCTTAAAGGTATCATACACTCCAGGGAAGCGATCTTCATTTTCCCGGATGAACTCCCAGTCTACCCATTTCATGTCACACACTATGGGCTTCTTGTCAAGCAAAATTGTCTCATCGAAATCTTGTTGTTCCTTTGTATGGAACCTGTAGTCAACTGCAGTCCTCGTCCTAACAGCATAGGGATCAGACTGTCTCCACAACCTCAGTCCTGCATCTTTCCTGATGTGCATGTCCTCAGCGACTTGATGATCATCATTGTGGTCAGGAATTTTGGGCTTCAGTTTCCTCAAAACAAGAGAATCATCTTCCTCTTCTTCAGCTTCAGGCACTGGGGCCTTGTTCTTTTCCTCAGTAGGTATACTCCTGTTGTTTCTCTTGGGCTTTGGGGGGTTTCTGAGCAGCAGCCTTGGGAGCAGATTTAGGCTTAGATGGAGCAGCCCCTGACTTGATTGCATCTCCCATGAGCTTCCGAGCCTTAGGAGCTGGTGCAGTGTGACGCCCGGATAGTTACACTACAGTAACCCTCTGCTAATGATGCCACGTCACCTCGATTACTGTTGCTAATCTCGTGTTAGTTCAAAAACCAATTCAAATTCAAATTCAAAAATATGGCAAACAACAAAAGTTTTCAAAAGGTTAAAACTAAAATGTTCTTATTCTGACAATTAATTCACAAGATATATTGGTGGAGAAAACAAGTTTTTTCTATAAAATGTTTAAATGCACTAAAATAATTAAATTAGTAGCTATAACCAATAATACAATGCTTTTTGTAATATAAAAAATATATTAAACTAATTTATTTGGGAGCCCAAGTTATTGTGGCATTAGCACAAGTAGTAACATTATTTTAGGAACAAATTATATATATTTTTAATTAAAACTTTGGTAGAAAATAAAATAAAACAGTAAAAGAAATAAGATAAAAAGGAAAAACAAAAACAAAAACTAATACTAACAAAAGCAAATGAGGGAACCCCCCCCCCTCCCACGGCCCACTGGCCCAGCTGGCCGGCCAGCCCACCTGGCCTTGCAGGCCCACCCCGCCGCCTCAACCCACCGAACCCCCCCACAAACCCTAGCACACGTCCCCACTCCCCCCCACTCCTCGCTCTCTCTCCCCGATCCAGATCGGGATCGAGGCGCTCGGCCTCGTGCCTCGCCGGCTCACCGGAGCCGCCCCGTCGCCCCTCCTGCCGCCTCGACCCGTCGCTCGCCTCCCCCACCCCCACCGGCCTCAGCGCTGTGCCGACGCCGCGGGACCATGCCGCCCGGAACGAACGTCGTCGCTGCCTTGTCCTCCACCTCCCCGACGGACTCCTTCCTCGACCTCCTCTCCGTCACGCGGTCGTCCCCGTCCACCTCCTCGTTCCCCGCTGCCCGAACCCCTGCAGCATCCCTGAGAGCCGCCGCCTACCCTCCTCACTCCCTCTCTCCCATCGTTGACCCCCCCCCCCGCTTACCGCGCACGTGCCCCGCTCACGGCCGCGGTCTCCACATCCGCGGCCCCCTCCCCGTGCGCACCCAGCGCCACGCTCGCGCCCTCTGCCTCACTGTGCGGGCGCGCCGGACGCCGCTTGCGCCTAATGCGTGCCCGTGCCGCCCGTCTCCCCCCCCCCGCTGACTCCCTCCGTGGCTCGCCCGATGCCGCGCCATGGCCTCGCCCTAGCTCGCCGGCGCCCTGCTATTCCTGCCCGGAACCGCGTTTGTCGTTCGCGTCCGCGGCTTCGCAGCCCCGTGCATCACGCGCACCCACTTCCGCCCCCCTGCGCCGTGCTCTGCCCGCCACTTCGGCCATCCCTCCGCCGCCTCCGCTGGCCGCCGGCGCCGGCGTGCGCCGTGCACGCCCAGCGCCGCTCGGGCAAGCGCCCGTCCCAGCGCCCCGCCCTGCTGCATGCCTGTGCCCGTTAGCGCCCGCTAACCCGCACCGGCCCCCCGGGCCCAATGACATATGGGCCCCGCCCACAGAACGAAATTTTAAAAATATATATGAAATAATAAATAAATGATAATAAAATTAATTAATTAATTAATTAACCAAATAATTAACTTAATTAATTCTGTTTAAATTAACTAATTATGACTAATTAACCTAATTAACTACTGTCAATTAACAAAACAGTCAATGACATGTGGGATCCACACGTCAGGTTGACCAATCAACGCCCCTGTTGACTGCTGACGTCATGCTAACATCAGCATGCACTGTTCTGGATAATGTTGATTTAAATAATTAAATAAATCCTAAAAATGATTTAAATCTTTTAAAATTAATATAAAATAAAGCATAGCTCGGGTGGAAAAACTTTGTACATGAAATTTGCGCAGAATGACGAGACGAATCCGGGTACGCAGCCCGTTCCTCCGCCACGCATCCCTAGCATAGCGAACATGCAACTTTAGCCCTCCGATTCATCTGTCCGAAAACGCAAAACACCGGGGATATTTTCCCGGATGTTTCCCCCCTTCACCGGTATCACCTCATACCGCGTTAGGGCACCCCTAGTACCGCTACTTGTCTTGTCAAGCATCGTTATGCATCTGTTTGCATTGTATTCATTGTTTCTTCCCCCTCTTCTATCCAGTAGACTACGAGACTGACGCCGCTGCTGGTGCCCCGATCGACTACGCTGTTGACGACCCCTCTCTCTTGCTAGAGCAACCAGGAAAGCCCCCCCCCCCTTGATCACCAGATATCACCTACTCTTCTCTATACTGCTTGCATTAGAGTAGTGTAACATGTTACTGCTTTCCGTTAATCCTATTCGATGAATACCCTGTCATTGTTGCTACAGCTATTGATACCTTACCTGCAATCATAAATGCTTAGTGTAGGATGCTAGTTGATCATCAGTGGCCCTACATTCTTGTCTGTCTGCCATGCTATACTATCGGCCCATGATCACGTCGGGTGTTGATCACGGTTATATACTATACTTCATTATTTACATGTTGTGACTAAAGTCGGGTCGGCTCGTTGAGTACCCGCAAGTGATTCTGATGTGTGGGCTGAAGGGGCAGGTGGCTCCATCCAGGTAGTGGTGGGCCTGAGTTCCCGACGGCCCCGACTGTTACTTTGAGGCGGAGCGACAGGGCAGGTTGAGACCACCTAGGAGAGAGGTAGGCCTGGCCCTGTTCGGCGTTCGCGGTTACTTGAAATAACACTCTTAACGAGATCTTGGTACTTGATCTGAGTCTAGCTACTGGCCTATACACACTAACCAACTACGCAGGAACAGTTATGGGCACTCGACGTCGTGGTATCAGCCGAAGCCTTCGTGACGTCAGCGACTGAGCGGCGCGCGCCGGGTTGGACCGCGTAACGTAACTTCCTTTGTAATGGAGGTTGCTAGGTCTGCTCACCGGCCACCCTCGCAACGTGCAGGTGTGCAATGGGCGATGGGCCTAGACCCCTGCGCCATAGGGTTTAGACCGGCGTGCTGACCTCTCTGTTGTGCCTAGGTAGGGCTGCGACGTGTTGATCTTCCGAGGCCAGGCATGACCCAGGAAAGTGTGTTCGGACAAAGGGGATCGAGCGTGTTGGGAAATGTGGTGCACCCCTGCAGGGAAGTTAATCTATTCGAATCACCGTGATCTTCGGTAACAGGATGACTTGGAGTTGTACCTTGCCCTTATGACAACTAGAACCAGATAATTAATAAAATACACCCTTCCAAGCGCCAGATACAACTGATGATCGCTCTCTAATAGGGCGACGAGGGGAGGATCATCGGTTAGGATTATGCTATGCGATGTTACTTGGTGAACTTACCATCTACTCTCTCCTTCTGCTGCAAGATGGAGGATACCAGAAGCATAGTCTTCGAAAGGACTAGCAATCCCCCTCTTATCCCGGCGTTCTGCAGTTCAGTCCACATATGATACCCCCCTTTTCCATTTGATACCAATGAATACATATGTAGTGTAGCTCCTTGCTTGCGAGTACTTTGGATGAGTAATCATGGTTGCTTTGCTCCCCCTGTTCCCCTTTCCTATACCCGATTGCTGCGACCAGACGTTGGAGTCCAGGAGCCAGATGCCACTGTCGATGACGACTACTACTACACTGGAGGTGCCTACTACTACGTGCAGCCCGCTGACGACGACCAAGAGTAGTTTAGGAGGATCCCAGACAGGAGGCCTGCGCCTCTTTCGATCTGTATCCTAGTTTGTGCTAGCCTTCTTAAGGCAAACTTGTTTAACTTATGTCTGTACTCAGATATTGTTGCTTCCGCTGACTCGTCTATGATCGAGCTCTTGTATTCGAGCCCTCGAGGCCCCTGGCTTGTAATATGATGCTTGCATGACTTATTTTATTTGTAGAGTTGTGTTGTCATATCTTTCCGTGAGTCCCTGATCTTAATCGAACATGTTTGTGTGTATGATTAGTGTACGGTTGAATCGGGGGCATCACATGCAGCATCCTATTCCTCCTCCTCTTCTTCTGGATCTCTCATAGTGGAGGATCTTCCTAGCACTCTAGCAGTGGTCTTCTCGACCCTTTTCTTCCTTTTCTTTCCTTCTCCAACAACCTCTTCAGTTGGCTTGGAGGTTTCTCCAGTTGAGGCTCTGGCCTTAGACATGGGAATCCTCTTTGCTGGATCCTTCTTGTGCATTCCTGGCTTTGTTGTAGCAGCTGAGCCATATTCTTTCTTCAGCACCTTCTTCTTGGAGCTGACTTCCTCCTCAACATCATTCTGAGGTCTTCTTCTTCCTTGTTCTGGTGGCTGCCTTGTGCAAGTTGCTTGGTGTGCTCCTCCTGCCATCATCAGAAGTGCTGGATGGACTAGTGCCCTCACTCAATTGTACCTGTTCCTCTGACTTGTTCTGGCTCTCGCTCTGGTCAGACATTTCTGTAAACTTACTGACAGCAGACCCTATGAATAGATATGGATGAGGTAGAGTGGATGAGCATCACAAAGTGCAGAGTTTTTGCAAAAAGAATGACTTAAAGACTTAGTTTTAGTTCTTCACAGAAAGCATTTCGAAGCTACCGATTTGTAAACTCGGTGATACCGAAGCAGCTTTTGGAACCTAAACTAGTGAACTCGATCAGACCGAGTCACAGTTCGGTGGCACCGTGACTGCTAGGGTTTCACAAAGAAACGAGCTCGGTCACACCGATTTGCAGTTTTTGGTCAGACCGAAAGTGCAACTGCAATGTCTTAAGCCAAATCGGTGAGATCGATTTCTACAATTCGATCGGTCCGAGATGAGTCCGGCGGAGACCTAACCCTAAATTTTCAAATCAAACCTAACCTAAGGGATGTTTTTAGTGGATTGATTGATTGCATACGTGGTCATGATCATGGTAAAGTATTGTGCTACAAATCGGAGTTAAAGGAATAGCACAAAATATCAAACTCATACCCTAATTCAGTGGAGTTTGCTACGGCGGCAATGGAGGGGCAGAAATCTGTTGACGGTGACGAAAACCAGCGGCGGGAGGTTGCTGGCAGTGAGAGGATGATCCAGAGACCCGAGGCGGCAGAGGAGGACACGCGCGGGATGAGAGGTTTTGAAGTAATTTCGAAAATCTCACTCGTGGGTCTATATATCCCGACCCTGTCGGTGTGACGGAGTGGAACAACTCAGTGGCACCGAGATGTAGAATCGCAAGCGGTTGTTGCAACTCGGTGTGACCAAAAAGTTCTAATCGGTTGCACCGAGATTGAAAACCTAGATCAACTTAGTGATCTCGGTGTGACCGAAATGGATGACTCGGTCATACAGAAATGCACAAAGAGGTTTTGGAAGTTTAAGTCTATGATGAATCAGGGACTCCAAATGCTCCTCACACAGAGTGGTTTGAATCTGACATGATCAAACTTCGTGATGTAACATGAATAGAGTTTGAGATGAGAAAAGCATAGATAGCTAGAGGGAGTTCTTAGTCATTCTTGTCCATCCATTTGGCAAAAGAGAAAAATCCAAACAATCAAAGCAACAAATGGATGTCCTCGAATGAGTAAAATATGCAACCAACATGCTCACACAATAAGATGGCAAATGAAATATGTGACAAAGCATGCACAGTCACTCTAGCATCAATCAGGCAATTTGGCAATGATTAGGTCATCTATATATGTGTATATTGACTTAGGATTCAAATGAGAACATTTGATCGTAGGTCATATTCATTGTTTAAGCACATGTGGGGTTGCCACTTCTACATAAAGCATTGTTGTGTTCACACTATTAGATTTGCCTTAGCTCAATTGATTAGAGTAAATCTCCCCCTAGATATGATATCCCCCCTCAAAGGGATGAACTAACCTTGAGTTTTGTCGATGATGACTTCATGTAGGTGTTGAAAATGTAGATGCTCAATGTTGATGTAGATCTTTTGGAGCAATCCTTTGGAGTGAGTTGCACTTTCAATACTTACACGGGTTAGTCCCACAAGGAACAAACAAGGATATCCATAGACATAGAGTGATGTTCGCATAGGATGATTGAGGGAGTCCTAGATTAGGGGGTCTCCGAACATCCGGACTGTATCCTTTGGCCGGACTGTTAGACTATGAAGATACAAGATTGAAGACTTCGTCTCGTGTCCGGATGGGACTCTACTTGGCATGGAAGGCAAGCTAGGCAGTACGAATATGGATATCTCTACTTTGTAACCGACCTTGTGTAACCCTAACCCTCTTCGGTGTCTATATAAACCAAAGGGTTTTAGTCCGTAGGACAACATACAATCATACCATAGGCTAGCTTCTAGGGTTTAGCCTCTTCGATCTCGTGGTAGATCAACTCTTGTAATATCCATATCATCAAGAATAAATCAAGAAGGACGTAGGATTTTACCTCCATCAAGAGGGCCCGAACCTGGGTAAAACATCATGTCCCTTGCCTCCTGTTACCATCTGCCTTAGACGCACAGTTCGGGATCCCCTACCCGAGATCCGCCGGTTTTGACACTGACATTGGTGCTTTCATTGAGAGTTCCTCTGTGTCATCGCCGTTAGGCCTGATGGCTCCTTCTATCATCGATAGCGATGCAGTCTAGGGTGAGACTTTTCTCCTCGGACAGATCTTTGTGTTCGGCGGCTTCGCACTACGGGCCAACTCGCTTGGCCATCTGGAGCAGATCAAAAGTTACGCCCCTGGCCACCAGGTCAGATTTGGAAGCTTAAACTACACGGCCGATATCCGCGAGTCTTGATCTTCGATGTATTTGAGCCTCTGCCTTGTGCGCAACGTGGTCACGATAAGTACGATTTAGCTTTACCATCAGACAGTGTTCAAGAGATCGCACCGGCAGCTGCTCTGACCCTCAATTCGGAGCCAGTTGCGCCGTCCATGGACGGGTGGATGGACCCCGCCACGGAGGCCTTAACCTCAGCGGCGATCGAGCTGAACATCGACCTTACCCTGCACAAGAGCCGTGTTGTCAGACTGCCGGATCCTTCTCCGGCCACGGACTCCGAGCCGCCTGCGCCCATTCCTAGCGAATCCAATTGGGCGCCGATCATGGAGTTTACCTCCGCGGATATTTTTCAGCACTCGCCCTTTGGCGACATACTGAACTCATTAAGGTCTCTTTCCTTGTCAGGAGGATCCTGGCCGAACTTTGTCTGGCAGGATTGGGATGCGGATGACGAAGCAATTCGCTGCCCACCCACCACCCACTTAGTAGCCACTTTCGACAACTTAACCGACATGCTCGACTTCGACTCCGAAGACATCGACGGTATGGACGACGACGCGGGAGACGAAGAGGAACCACTGCCCACGGGGCACTAGACAGCCACCTCATCATACGATATATACATGGTGGACACACCCAAAGAAGGCAATAGCGACGAGATAGCGGAGGATGACCCCACCAAGAAGCAACCCAAGCGCCAACGTCAGCGGCGCCGCTCTAAGTCCCGCCAAAGCAAAAGTGGTGATACCGGCACATGAGATAATAACACTCTGGATAGTGCCGAAGATGGAAACAATCCCCTCCAACACGATCTAGGACAAGAGGATGGAAAGGCCAGCCCTCCAAAGAGAGCGGCAGATGGAGAGGCGGAGGATGATAATTACATGCCCCCCTCCGAAGACGAGGCAAGCCTCGACGATGCCGAATTCATTGTGCCAGAGGATCCCGTCGAACAAGAGCGCTTCAAGCGCCGACTTATAGCCACGGCAAATAGCCTTAAGAAAAAGTAGCAGCAGCTTCAAGCTAATCAAGATCTGCTAGCTGACAGATGGACTGAAGTCCTCGCGGCCAAGGAATATAAACTCGAGCGCCCCTCCAAGAGTTACCCAAAATGCAGGTTGCTACCCCGACTGGAGGAAGAAGCGTATGACGCGGCTGATCGGCCACCTCGTGGCCGCGATAGAAAGGCATTCCAGCAAAAAAAACTCAGCCTGCGCTCTGAACCATTCAAATAAAAAGGCATGGGGAAATACCCAGACCTGCGAGACATATTGGAGGACAAAGCAAAACATGCAAGATCAATCTACGGATCACGAGGGCACGCCACTATGCAAGACGATAAACGTCATGCCAGATACAGTAAAAGTAAGTCCGGACGGGCCGACCACAACGGCACGACTCATTCGAGCTGCGTCCCGACATAGCCCAATACAGAGGCGCCGAACACCCCCTATGCTTCACAGATGAAGTAATGGATCATCAAATCCCAGAGGGTTTCAAACCCGTAAATATTGAATCATACGACGGCACAACAGATCCTGCATTATGGATCGAGGATTTCCTCCTCCACATCCACATGGCCCGCGGTGATGACTTACATGCCATCAAATACATCCCACTAAAGCTCAAAGGATCAACGCGGCATTGGCTTAACAGCTTGCCAGCAGAATCCATTAGCTATTGGGAAGATCTGGAGACCGCATTCCTCGACAACTTTCAGGGCACTTATGTGCGACCACCAGATGCCGATGACTTGAGCCACATAATTCAGCAGCCAGAAGAGTCGGCCAGGCAATTCTGGACTCAGTTCCTAACAAAGAAAAATCAAATCGTCGACTGTCCGGATGCAGAGGCCCTAGCAGCTTTCAAACACAACATCCGCGACGAGTGGCTAGCCCGGCACCTTCGTCAGGAAAAGCCGAAATCTATGGCATCCCTCACGACACTCATGACCCGCTTTTGTGCGGGAGAAGACAGCTGGCTGGCTCGTAGTAATAACATATCAAAGAACCATGGTACTTCGGACACCTTGGACGGCAATAGAAGGTCAGGTCGCAACAAACATAAGCGCCGCATTAACAGCGACAATACCGAGGATACGACAGTCAATGCCGGATTCAAAGGCTCTAAACCCGGTCAGCGGAAAAAGCCATTTAAAAGAAGCACTCTGGGCCCGTCCAGTGTGGACCGCATACTCGATCACTCGTGTCAAATACACGGCACCCCCGACAAGCCAGCCAACCACACCAATCGGGATTGTTGGGTATTCAAGCAGGCCAAAGATAAGGGGCCACATAGTGATGACGAGGAAGAGCCCCGGCAGCCGAACACCGGAGGACAGAAGAGGTTCCCCGCACAAGTGCGGACGGTGAACATGATATAAGCAACCCACATCCCCAAGAGGGAGCGGAAGCGTGCGCTCAGGGACGTATATGTGTTGGAGCCAGTCGCCCCAAAGTTCAACCCATGGTCCTCCTGTCCGATCACCATCGATCGCAGGGACCACCCCACTAGTATCCATCATGGCGGATTCGCCGCACTGGTCCTAGACCCAATCATCGATGGATTTCACCTCACTCGAGTCCTTATGGATGGCGGCAGCAGCCTGAACCTGCTTTATCAGGACACAGTGCGCTCAAGCTCAAGCTCAAGATGCCAGGACCTCGGGGCGTCATTACAGTTAATGGAAATATAGAGCGCTCTCTCCGAACGGAGGAGCACACTGCGGCCCTCGCAGCAGAAGCGCAAAGCAGCCTCTTAAGGCAATCCACTAGTTCGGCGATTAAGGACCCGAACACCTTCAAGCGCGCCTGGGGTAATCGGCAACAGGACCGCCTGGCACGTTCCGAGCTCGCACAGCAATGCAGCCCCCACCCCGGCCCAAGCCAAACGGCGAAATCCATGCCACGTGTACATAATTACGCATTAAAAATACCATGGGCACAGGTAGGGAGGGGGCACGACTACAGCACGCTCCAAGATGCGGCTTAAACCGCACTAGGGGCTTCCCGCTTTGTTATTTTTCTTTTTCAGGACTTTAATCTCTGGAAATCCTGTCCCGCAGCATGATTGCCGAACACATGATGCAGCAACCAAGGAGGCAGAAAGCTACGTCACACCATGAAACTCCCAGGTGGATTACGATAACGAGTGAAATACTTGCTTTAATACTATTCCCCAGCTTGCCCTTGGAGGGGACATGTCA
Source organism: Triticum urartu (assembly GCF_003073215.2). Classification (NCBI taxonomy): domain Eukaryota; kingdom Viridiplantae; phylum Streptophyta; class Magnoliopsida; order Poales; family Poaceae; genus Triticum; species Triticum urartu. The sequence goes on from NC_053023.1 coordinate 359,166,993, forward strand.
AATAGTCCTACCTTTTTTTTGCTTATCGCACTATCTTGATCATTCTGCTTTAGCGCACCTTTTTGAATAAACAATGCATAGCATTAAGACTATTATTGCATTCTTCTTTTTTATATATGTTCATTCATGACATCCAGCACCCATACACTTTGGTACGGCCAATATACTAGGGGCTTAAGTACCCCACAAATTGGTGTGAGAAGTCCGAACACTTTCACAAGTGAGGCACCCCGAACTTATAGCATTATATGCATCAGCTCCGAATCATGTCTTTGGTCAATAGTTGGGTTTGCCCGACTCCCATGTTTTGGTACCTTACGTTCCGTTATATCGGCTAAGGTAGCACTGGGAGAACTACTGTGATTGTGCCCTGGCTCTGCTGGGCTAAGCACCTTAGTAGATAAAGCTAAAACTGACTGTCATGATAAGGCGAGAGACTGGTCGCTGTTCGAGAGGTTTTCGAGTCCCTAAAGACTTATGCCGCTTAGAGCGAGGAGTCGGCTCTGTCCAGCCTAAGGCGTGTATAGCGCCCCGAATTCGGCCTTTCGAATACCAGGGGCTTCGCCGAAATTTAAAATTATAGAATTCTATGGCTAAGTGAGAGTGATAAAGCATTATTAGTCCGATTGCCTTGTTCGTTGTGCTGAGCACCTCCCTCGAAGGACCCAAAGATGGGAACAAGAGTGCTCAAGTTTATCCCGAACACCCCAGCACTCGTGGCATGGGGGCAGAAGCCAACGACTAGCCATCTCTCAGATTTGATAAACGGCCGAACAAAAGGTGATATTTTAAATTCAAACCAGCGTTGCATAGTGCATATGAAACAGGTTTTCAGCATACAGGATCACATGAGCAAATTCATTCAAATATTACATCTTTTGTGCACTCGTTCGCTACAAGACGGGCACCCTTCAGGACACCCTCATAGTACATCTCGGGGTGGCGATGCTCCTTGCCCTCCGGCGGCCCTTCCTTGATCAGCTTCACGGCGTCTAGCTTGGCCCATTGCACCTTCACACAGGCGAAAGCCCGGCGTGCACCTTCGATGCAGACGGACCGCTTGATGACTTCCATCCATGGGCAGGAATCCACAAGCCACCTCACCAGGCCGAAGTAGCTGTTCAGAAGGGCGTCGCCAGGCCACAGCCGGAAAATAAAGCCCTTCATGGCATGTTCGTCCGCTTTGTGTAGCTCGACCAGCTGCTTTAGCTGGTCGCTCATAAGTATCGGGTGTTCGGTCCCAATATATTGGGCCCAGAACAATTTCTCCGTTGAGCTTCCCTCCTCGGCCTGGTAAAACTGTGCCGCATCCGACACGCTGCGAGGCAAATCTGCGAATGCTCCTGGAGAGCTCCGAATTCGTGTAAGTAACAAGTAATTTACTTTCACATGCTTGCTCTGCATAAGGAATGCCTTACCCGCCGCTATTTTCTTCATCGCCTCAATCTCCTGGAGGGCATTTTGGGCTTCAACTTTGGCGCTTTTTGAGCTTTAGACGGCCGCGGCAAGCTCGGACTCTCGTGTCTTCGAGTCACGCTCCAACGCCTCATGCTTCGACACGAGAGCTTGGAGCTCTTGCTCCACCTCGCCCACCCGTTACTCTTGCCTTTCTCGCTCAGTGCGCTCCTTGGCCGCTTTGTCTTCGGCCTCGGATAGCGCTTGCCTCAGGGCCGCCACCTCGGTCGTGGCCCCTGGAAAATTTATGATGATGCTGTCATTTTGCAATCATGTTTTTTATATATAACCATAGACTAGGTACGACTTACCTTTGTTCTCCTCGAGCTGCCTCTTAGTAAGGCCTAGCTCTTTCTTGGACCCTTCGAGGTCCTGCTTCAGTGCGGCGACCTCTGCAGTCAGTACGGCAGATGCCTGCAGCGAAGCCTGCATACGCATATTGACATACTTATATTAGACTCCTACGATATTATTTGATCCTCTGTTCGGCTTTTCTTTGTGAACACCGAACAGAGCATCAGGGGCTACTGTCTATGCAGCAATATTTTTCCCCGTATTTCAAAAACTTACCTCAAAGCTTGTTAGAAGGCTGGCACAGGCTTCAGTCAATCCGCTCTTGGTGGACTGAACCTTCTGGACTACCACACTCATAATAGTGCGGTTCCCTTCGTCGATGGAAGCGCTGCGAAGCGCTCCCAGCAGATTGTCCGGTGCCTCTGGTTGGACAGAGGTCACCGGCAAAGGCGTCTTGCCCCTTTAAGAAGGAGGCCGCCTGCCCGAGTCCGGAACCCCTGGGGGTTCTGGCGCGGTGTTCGACTGAGGGCCGAACTCGGAGCCCTCGGGAACCTTGCTCCCTCTGCTCCCGGAGTCCGGAAGGTCGCCTTGAGGCGCCTCCGGGATTGTCTCCCCTCGACCAGGTGCATCTTGAGACAATACCTCGGCGTTGTCCGTAGGGCAGGGGGAGGTGGCGGTCGGAAGTGGATCGCTATCCATATCCGACGAATCCAAGGAACCACTCGACAATATGTCGACTTGGGCTCGGGGCGGACAGCATGATTATATTCGGCGTTAGGAGAAGTTGTGCAATAAAGGAACGCTACGAGTCACTCTGGTGTCCGAATACTTACGACTTCGCCAGGGGCTTGGCCCTTGGCGGCCACTCCTCTTCGTTGTCGGCGGCGAAGGTGGAGTAGTCCGGATGAAGGGTCCTTCCCTTCTTGGACCCTCCGGCCACCCCAGTTGGGGCGGCCTTCCTTTTCTTTTCTCCCCCTGTTGGAGGGGAAGAAGCCTCTTTTTCCTCCTCCTCATCTTTGTGGGAGGAGTGCGCCTTAGAGTCATCGGACGATGATTCTGACACCACCGGGCGCCGGGAACTCTTTCGGGTTCCCGTGGCCTTCTTCTTGGCCTTCTTCTCTGGCACCACGTAAGGTGCCGGAACCAGCAGCTCCGCCAAGCGGGCGTCTGCTAGGCCTTCGGGCAAAGGAGCCGGACAGTCGATCTGTCCGGCCATCTCCCGCCAGTCCTGTCAAAGGTACGGGAGCTTAGATCCCGCATAGAGTCAAACTACGAAAAACGAGTATCCTGTAAGAGGTAAAACAGCTTACCACGCTGGCTTGGCGCTTCGCGTAGAATCCGTGATCCTCGATAGTGGGAGGGGGAACCTCTGTGCCCTTGAATAGCACCTTCCAGGCATCCTCGTGTGTTTGGTCGAAGAGCCTGTTCAGAGTTTGGTGCTGGGCCGGGTCGAACTCCCACAAGTTGAAAGCCCGTTGTAGACACGGGAGGATCCGGCGAATGAGCATGACCTGGACTACATTGACGAGTTTGAGCTTCTTGCTCACCATGTTTTGGATACATGTTTGGAGTCCAGTCAGCTCTCCCGAACTACCCTAGGACAGGCCCTTCTCTTGCCAGGAGGTGAGCCGCGTGGGGATGCCAAATCAGAACTCGGGGGCCGCTGCCCATCCAGGGTTACGCGGCTCGGTGATGTAGAACCACCCTGATTGCCACCCCTTTATGGTCTCCATGAAGGAGCCCTCGAGCCATGTGACGTTGGGCATCTTGCCCACCATGGCGCCTCCGCATTCCACCTGGCGGCCGCTCAGTACCTTCGGCTTGACATTAAAGGTCTTTAGCTATAAGCTGAAGTGGGGCTTGATGCGGAGGAAGGGCTCGCACACGACGATAAACGCCGAGATGTTGAGGATGAAGTTCGGGGCCAGATCGTGAAAATCCAGGCCGTAGTAGAACATGATCCCCTGGACGAATGGGTGGAGGGGAAATCCCAGTCCGTGGAGGAAATGGGTAAGGAACACTACCCTCTCGTGGGGCCTAGGGGTGGGGATGAGCTGCCCCTCATCTGGGAGCGAGTGCGCGATGTCGTCGGCAGGTATCCGGCTCTCCTCAGCTTCTTGACGTGTCCCTCCGTGACGGAGGAGACCATCCACCTGCCTCCCGCTCCGGACATGGTTGGAGAAGGTTGAGGTGGGAAATGCGGACTTGGGCACTGGAGCTCGAGTGTGCGAAAATGGATGAGCAATGGAGGAAGAAGGCGTGGATGAAAAGGTGAATCCTTATGCCTTTATATGGACGGCCGCAACTATGCGCCCCCACTAGCCTGGTAAAACTCGCTTATCCCCCAAGCGCCGTAATCGATGGCGCGGTTGGGTTACCCACGCCCGTATTGATGAGAATCCCGTAATAAGGGGAACACGATCTCTGCTTTGACAAGACGTGTCAAAAAACTGCCTCGCGTTGTGTGCGGGGCTAGTTAGAGGAAATGGTTTGAATAATTACCGGGCCATGGCATAATGTCGTGTTGCCAAAACGTGTCAGTAGATTAGATTTGTGGAAATATTATTCTCTCTATGGTGGTATGTGGAACTTATTTTGCAGGGTCAGACACTATCCTTGTATTCAAATTCTTCCATGGTGTATCGGAGGAAGAACCCTCCTTGTAATGCCGAAGACAATACTGCGCCGGACTCATCGTCATTGAAACCTGGTTCAGGGGCTACTGAGGGAGTCCTGGATTAAGGAGTCTCCGAACAACCGGACTATGTCCTTTGGCCGGACTGTTAGACTATGAAGATACAAGATTGAAGACTTCGTCTCGTGTCCGGATGGGACTCTACTTGGCGTGGAAGGTAAGCTAGGTAGTACGGATAAGGATATCTCCTCCTTTGTAACCGACCTTGTGTAACCCTAACCCTCTCCAGTGTCTATATAAACCAGAGGGTTTTAGTCCGTAGGACAACATACAATCATACCATAGGCTAGCTTCTAGGGTTTAGCCTCTTCGATCTCATGGTAGATCAACTCTTGTAATACCCATATCATCAAGAATAAATCAAGCAGGACGTAGGGTTTTACCTCCATCAAGAGGGCCCGAACCTGGGTAAAACATCGTGTCGCCTACCTCCTGTTACCATCCTCCTTAGACGCACATTTCGGGACCCCCTACCCGAGATCCGCCGGTTTTGACACCGACAATGATGTCCATGAAAGCATTAGGTTACCTTGTCCCTTGTCTTACCAACAAGAGGGTTTGTGACTCCTTGAACTAGTGCAAGATATGGAAGTTGTTTGCACTTGTCCTCGCCAAAATGATATGAGTCAAGTATGTTGGCGGAGCCACCCTCAGGAACTCTCTAGTTCTTCTTCTTCGGGATCCACACCATATTGATGGGAATCCTTGGAGTTGTAGTCGTACTTGATGAAGTAGAACTTGATGTAGTCTTGGTAACCCAGTTGACCAAGGCTTTGGGAGCTTCCTCACACGCATCAATCTCCTCTTGAAGCTTGTCCTTGCCTTTTTGCTTGTGGTCTTGTGGTGGATGACCATCTTGAGCTTGTGTTCCTTGGAAAGAAGTTGGTTCATAATTCTCTTGTTGAGGAACAAATTTTGTCTTAGGGTATTGATCTTCTTCCCACTCAACTCCATTGGCATTGAACTTTCGTTCAAAACCAACACCTTGATTCTTCCAGTGTCTTCCTTGCTTGCGTACAATTTCCTCAAATTACTTACTTCCGGCAAGGCTCTTGTAAACACCTTTCTCTATAATTCCCTTCAATAAGCTATTTTCTTGCTCAAGTGTAACTTGGCTAAGATAATCATTAGTGGAATCAAGAGAACTACTAGAAGCAACATCATTGGGTTTAGCATGATTATTGTTACTACTAGAAGAATAATCTTTCTTACTATTGTTGCTAGATTTAACTTGTGCCATGTAAGTAGACAAGAGTAAACGCTTGGCAATGTAAGAAGAACTTTTCTTGCGAAGATCATCATTGATCGCTTTTAAGAACCCATGATCTTGCTCAAGGTTGAGCTTTTCGAAGCGTAACTTCTCATGAGTCTTTAAAGGCTCTCGATGATTTTCCAAGGTAGTTTCATGAGCTAACTTAAGAGTGTTTAGCTCTTTAGTTAGACGCTCAATATCCTTCTTATCATTGTCATTCGTTTTGTCTTGATTTGCATGATTAATAGCAAGTTCATCATAGTTTTCATCACTAGAATTTTCAACAAGTAAATCATCATCACCTAGCAAGTCATCTTAATCACTATTGAAATCAATATACACGGGGTGTGATACCTTTGGGCCTTTAGCCATGAAGCATCTTCCAATTCCTTCATTTTGTGACTCAAATATGTCATAGAAGTTGGTTGACACAAGTGCTAGACCGGCAACACCTTCATCTTGAGTATATTCGGAGTCGGAGTGATAACTTCTCTCGGAGTTATCGTCGGAGTCGGAGTCGGATACCCATTCACCAACGTGAGCTTGATGTCTTCATTTTGTGTAGCTCTTTGATGACTTGTCCTTCCTTTCTGAATCCTTGCTTCTCCGTGATGTTCTTCGTTCATAACGGTCATCTCTACTCCTTCTCTCTCTTGGTGGTGATTCTTCCCTTCTACTTATTCTTTTAGGAGAATCTTCTCTTCTTTTGTAGGGAGCCGTACACTCATTGGAATAGTGTCCGGGTCTTCCACAGTTATAGCAATTGTGCTCACAACTTGAAGATCTTTTGTCATTGTAGGACCTTGACTTGGAACTTCTTTCCTTGCTTCTACTCTTGTACAGCTTGTTGAAGTTCTTCACCATTAGGCTCAATTCTTCATTGAAGTTTTGTTTCTCACTTGATGATGTGGGAGCATAACATGAGGCTTTGTAAGCACCACTTGACTTGTTGTGAAGCTCTTCCTTATCCTTGAGTGACATCTCATGAGGAACAATCCTTCTAGTGACTTCCGTTGGCTTGAGATCTTTGTAATTGGGCATCATTTGGATCAATGTGCACACTATATCATATTTTCCATCCAAGGATCTTAGGATCTTCTTGATGATGAATCTATCGGTCATCTCTTCACTTCCTAAGCCGGCAATCTCATTTGTGATGAGAGCAAGCCTAGAGTACATTTTAGCGACACCTTCACCATCCTTCATTTTGAACTTGTCAAGTTGACTTTGAAGCACATCCAATTTGGATTCCTTGAAGGAGTCGGTACCTTCATGCATATCAATCAAAGTATCCCAAATTTCCTTTGCATTCTCAAGACGGCTAATTTTGTTAAATTCTTCAGGGTACAATCCGTTGAAGAGAACATCACAAGCTTGAGCATTGTATTGCAGCATCTTCAACTCTTCCGCGCTAGCCTCACGGTTCGGTTCTCTCCCATCAAAGAATTCACCTTGCAAGCCAATACACACAATAGCCCAAACGGTGGGGTTATGTCCAAGAATATGCATTTTCATCTTATGCTTCCAACTAGCAAAATTAGTACCATCAAAGTAAGCACCTCTACGGTGGTAATTTCCCTCACTAGACGCCATACTCTCCTAGGTTGTGAAACCAAGGCTATGATCACCAACGCTATGGAAATCAAGGCAAATGGAGACCAAAGCTCTGATACCACTTGTAGGATCGAAAATATTTCTAGAGGGGGTGATTAGACTACTTGACCAAATAAAAATCTAGCCTTTCCACAATTTTAAGTCTTGGTAGATTTTAGCAACTTAGCACAAACAAGTAATCAACCTACACATGCAATTTAGGGAGTATAGCAGCAGAATGTAAAACAATTGCATATGAAGGTAAAGGAGGGGAGTCTGGAGGGAGCAAATGCAATGTAGACACTGAGATTTTTGGCGTGGTTCCGATAGGTGGTGCTATCATACATCCACGTTGATGGAGACTTCAACCCACGAAGCCTAACGGTTGCGCGAGCGGAGGGCTCCACCCACGAAGGGTCCATGAAGAAGCTACCTTGTCTATCCCACCATGGCCATCGCCCATGAAGGACTTGCCTCACTAGGGTAGATCTTCACGAAGTAGGCGATCTCCTTTCCCATACAAACTCCTTGGTTCAACTCCACAATCTTGACGGAGGCTCCCAAGTGACACATAACGAATCTAGGAGACACCACTCTCCAATAGGTTAGATGGTGTGTTGATGATGAACTCCTTGCTCTTGCGCTTGAAGTGATAGTCTCCTCAACACTCAACTCTCTCTCATAGGATTTGATTTGGTAGAAAGATGATTTGAGTGGAAAGCAACTTGAGGAAGGCTAGAGATCAAGATTTATGTGGTTGGATTGGAATATCTGGACCTCAACACAAGTGTAGGTGGTTCTCTCTCAGAAAATGTATGTTGGAAGTGTAGGCATATTGCGATGGCTCTCGCCACAAATGAAGAGTGGGTGGATGGGTATATATAGCCTCCACACAAAATCTAACCGTTACACACACATCGCCAAACTCGGTGGGACCGAATCATATATCTCGATCATACCGATTTAGTTCAAAATGTGAACGTTAGGATTTTCGGTGGGACCGATATGTCCATTAGGGTTAGGGCATAACGTAATCTCAGTGAGACCAATTACACAAACTCGGTGGGACTGATTTTGGTAATAGGCAAACAGAGAGTTGGTTAGGAAAACTTGGTGGGACCGATTCGCTCATCTCGGTTAGACCGAAACGTCACGAAGGGAAAACAGAGAGTTTGCATTGCAATCTCTCTGGGACCGATCGCTCATCTCGGTTGGACCGAAACGTTACGAAGGGAAACAAAGAGTTTGCAGTCCCATCTCGGTGATACCAAGATCCCTAACAGTGAGACCGAAGTAACTATGGTTTCTGGCAGTGGCTATGTCAAGTGAACTCGGTGGCGCCGGATAGAAGATTTCAGTGGGGCCGAGTTTGACTTTTGTTTTGGGACATATGTGGATATGAGAAAGTAGTTGAGGGTTTTTTGGAGCGTATCACTAAGCATTTTGAGCAAGCAACTCATTAAGCAACACCTCACCCCCTTTTAATAGTATTGGCTTTTCCTATGGACTCAATGTGATCTTGGATCACTAAAAGTAAAATGTAGAGTCTTGTGCTTTGAGCTTGAGCCAATCTTTTGTCCATAGCATTTTGAGGGGTCCACTTTCTAATCCATGCCATGGCAATCGTTGAGATTTTCCTGAAATATTTATCTTCAAGTAGCATTAGCTCAATGAGCTATATGTTGTTAGGAATTACCAAAACCACCCAGGGATAGTTGCACTTTCTGTCTTCTCTCATTTTGTGGCCTTTTTATTTTTTTGTCCAGAGTCTGATCCCGACTTGTGGGGGAACCATAGTCTCCATCATCCTTTCCTCACATGGGACAATGCTCTAATAATGAAGATCATCATACTTTTATTTACTTACAACTCAAGGATTACAACTCGATACGTAGATAAAATATGACTCTATACAAATGCCTCCGCTGGTGTACCTGTAGCGACCCGACCCGAATGGATTGAAGTCTTTGTGCTTAAGTTTCATCCCTGGATCGGTATGCTGAAACACACAGTAGTCGAGGATTTATAACAGAGGTAAATCACTTGTATAAAGTGACGTAAATACTATTACCTCAATCCATATAGCGGAAGTAACAACAAGCTTATGGAGTCCCAACAACACCAACGGTAAAGTTGAGTGTAGAAAATGTAACCCAATCGTTTCACATACTCGTCGTAAGAATCCTGCAACATGAGACATTGCCACTATATAGGTCAGTACATTGAATGGACTCACAAATTCACACCATAGAATAATAATGAGAATGTCTATCTCTATATGCATATTTGGCTCGTGGAGGCTCTAAGTTTAATTTTGCATAAAGCTAATTTTTTTCCTACAACAAAGGAATGAATTTATGCATTTCAAGGGTGGTAGTACCTTGTGAGGACACTTGACCCCTGTAAAAGGTAATGATGTCCCACGGAGTGGACTTTAGACAAAATAAGTACGAGTTTTATCTCGATATGTGGGATACCCCAAGAATCTGAAGTAATGAAGTACTAATGGACATAAAGGAGTCATTATGTTGGTAATATGGAGCAATTCTAACCCCAGGATGGGTTGAAGTTATAAATGTGATGAGGTGAGCCCATAACCCACAAGCTCCAGGACCTGCCAAGAAGCAAGCACACTCTTGCTGAAGGAAAAACCCTGGAAGAAGTTATTACTTTGTCAACAGACGATCTTATAGGAGTAACACGAAACCTGAGAGTTGTGAAGAAATGATAGATGTTTTTTGGGCTTACAGAATCATTGGATTTATCCGAACTTGGTTCGTCGACAAGAGAAATTCTGCAATGATTGTGAGGATGACCGAGTGTTAGAATGCGAGATTCACTAAACCATATACAAGGTAATGATTTGGGTGCGGGATGGATTGATCACCATGCCGACTTACTCTTATTATTCGCCTCTGCTATATGGTATGGTAAATCTGAGTGACTTACCCATAGTAGAGAGACGACGATATAAAAAACCTTGTTTGAACCTTAGAATGGTGTAACAATTTTCCCTTATACAAGGCAGCCGTTGCCAACCATAGGTCATCCGGTGAGGTTCAACCCAGACCCATTTCTTGCAGTGACCCAGTCAAATTGCTTGATGACCACCATGAGATGTTAATATTTGTTTAGTATTGGCGCCAGACTCATCAGCTAAGAAGACCCAGTCACAGAAAAACCTTACCAAGATGTAGGGCATAAGAGTTGAGGAAAAGGTTATGCCACTACCGGGAGAGCCCAGAGAAGGAATTATTTTGAAGATCTAAGAAGATCGACCCTGCCAACAATAAGGATGTATGACCAGAGTTTTGATTGAACCGTAACTATGCTTCTAAGGGTGGTAGCACCCCAGACTCGTGTGACGATCGATGGATTTTGAGAAGACCCCCGAACCTAACCTATTTCTTGATAGCCTCTCTGAATCTCGACGACGAGATTCATTTTAAGGGGGGTAGGTTTGTTACATCCCAAAGTTCGAAATTTTGGAATGTTATATTAAATAAATAGTTTTTCTTTGTTTGCTCGATTGTCATGTGGTTGCTTGTGTGAAATTGAGTGGAATTTGAAACTTTTTGAAAGTTAAATGAGAGGGAATAAAAGGATTTTCCCGAACTTTCATTTTGTATTTATGATCTCCACGAATTCAAATTTATTTCATCAGAAAACCCTGGAGTGAAGATGATATGCTTCTTTCATTTAATTAAATGAAAAAGGATTTGAAAATATTTGAATCTCATTTGGAAATATTTCAAATTCAAAATTTATGCAACTCAATGATTTTCATGAGAGAAGATAAAATGACTTCTTCAAATTATATGAAATATGAGTTGGAAGTTTCAAAGAGTCAAATTTAAAGACCCTCCGAAATTATTTTCAATTTGGAGTTATTTGGTTCTTATTCAAATTATTTTCTCGAAAAATAAAATGAGTTTGAAATGAGTTTGAAAATAGGGTAAAATGATTCCATGCAGTAGAAAAATGGAGAGAAATGAGTTTGAAATCATTTCGGCATTTTAAAATATTTTTATTTGGTTTTTATTTAAGTCAGTAGCACTGTTTGCTTTATTTAGATTTTTTTGAAATTTATTTTGCCGCTAGAAAAATGTTCATGTTGTAGAAAAACTTTTTCTAAAAATCTTGATATATTATATGATATATATATAATTTTTAATTTTTTTTCTATTTTTTTCAGAGTTAAAAAAACTTTTCGGGCTAATCGAACTGGGCCGCGCCAGCCCAGCTGGCCCAGCAAGCCGTCACCGCCTTCCTCGTGCCGGAGTCCGGCCACAGTCCGTGCCGGCCCTGGCAGCCGGCGCCCCCTCGCCCAAGGCAAGGACCCCCCAGGGCCTTTAAATACCGCCGCCGGACCACCCCCCCTCGACCTCCGCCGAGCCCGCGAGTCGCCGCCGTCGCACCCCGCACCCGCCTACCGTCGCTGCCGGACGCCACCGCCCCGAACCTGACCCGCCGGTCAAACTCGGTAAACCGCTGTTTTTTTTGGTTTAGTTCGGTTTTTTAAAACCCTAGATCGATTTTTTTTAAAACCTAGATCTGTTTTTTTAGGTTTAGTTATTTAGTGAACGTCAGTTGTCTAGTTTTAGAAAACGCACGTTCTTTATTTAGTATTTTTCTTTTTCTGTTAGTTTTAGTCAGGGACCTATTCACGATTATTTATTTTTCAGTTTAACCCCTAGAATTCAATCTAGCACTACTTTTTGCTCGTTGGTCCAAATCCAACAAAACCAACGCCAAATTCTTTGTTACGATCCCCTCTGTCCAGATAATCAACATAAACATGTTTTTCAAAGTTTAAAATTTGGTTTCAAACAGATTTGAATTTGAACTTCTTTTGTTCATAACTTAAGTTTTATAACTCCGTTTTGATTAATTCTTTTTGCAAATTAAAGCTCTTGACATGTACCTTCTGTTAAGATCAAAATCACATAATTTTGCTACTGTTAAAATTATGTTTCTGTATAAAAGCTTTATTTTATGGTTTTTGAAGTTTTTGGAAGTGTTTTCTACGTTCTTTTGGATCTTTGAGTGATTGCTTATGTGTGGTTACAATTGTTTGCTTACGATAGATTGAACGGAGTGTGACGAGTAGAACTATCAGGAGTTATGAGTGCGAATCATCTTCATCAATAGTACAAGGCAAGTTTACACTTTGATCGTATTTTTCATAACCAGTTTTATGCATTAGTTTTACCCTCAAAGATTGCATGAGTAGGATTGGCAATTGGGGCATTGCTATGTAGTTGTTGAGGTAGTAACCTATTACCTTTTTGAAACACCCTGAGAATATTTGTTGTGTTATATATTGCTTAGCCATGCTCGTAGACGTGGATTGGTATGTGAGATTCATGAAAGTTGTGAGAGATAATAACTAAGGGAAACTTAAGGTGGCTACTTTAATACACCTCTGGGTGGAATGGTTGGGGCACCCTGGGGATATACCAGTGGCTTGCCTGGGCACCTGGGGAATCCAGTGTTGTCCTAGGAGATCTTGGGGTACCCGTGTGATCATCCTATGGAATGCCACCCAGGCTCAAAGGGATCATAAGATTATTCAGGCTAGAAACTTCCGTGTGCAGCCACATACCATAATGGGCTCCGGCATAGTTGAGTAAGTTGTGGGAATCCTTTCCATGATGGGCTAGCGGATGTAGGGGATTGTAGGTGTACCGGCCTATCTATCGGTTAAGGGGATCTCTTTAGAAAGATTGTGTCTCGATCATCCGGTTCTCAAATATCAGGCCGTGTGAGGAATTCAAGAAAGGAGATAGAGTCTTGTGCGTAAAAGTGTGCAAACCTCTGCAGAGTGTATAAACAAACCATGATTTTTCGTGTCCCCGGTTATGGACATCTTGAGTATCTGGTATTTGAATTATTGGTAGATCTCATCATTCTTTTTAATGAAATTGTTGGTTATTAATGATTTGGTGATATTTGGGATTGAGTTGGGGTTACCTTCTCAATATGGGTAATTTAACTTAGTAGTGAATAAAATCTATTCCTTTGTTGTGGGGAAAAAATTAGCTTTGCGCAAAAATTAAACTTAGAGCCTCTACCAGCCAAATATGCATATAGAGATAGACAATTCTCATTATTCTTCTATGGTGTGAAAGTGCCAGTACATTCAATGTACTGACCTATATGGCTGCAACGTCTCATGTTGCAGGATTCTTGTGATGAGTAAGTGATACGTTAGGGTTACGATGTCTACACTCAACTTTACCATTGGTGTTGTTGGGACTCCACAACCTTGTTGTTACTTCCGCTATATGGATTGAGGTAATAGTATTTACGTCACTTTATACATGTGATTTACCTATGTTATAAATCCTCGAGTACTGTGTGTGTTAGCATACCGATCCAGGGATGACACTTAAGCACAAAGACTGCGATCCATTCGGGTCGGGTCGCTATAGTACCGAGATGTGAAATGAATCAAGACTGACATGTATCAAAGAATTATGAACAGTGGCTTTGCCACAAATACAATGTCAACTACATGATCATGCAAAGCAATATGACAATGATGAAGCAAGTCATAATAAACGGAATGATGGAAAGTTGCATGGCAATATATCTCGGAATGGCTTTGGAAATGCCATAATACGTAAGTATGGTGGCTGTTTCGAGGAAGGTATATGGTGGGTGTATGGTACCAACGAAAGTTGTGCGGTACTATAGAGTCTAGCAATGGTGGAAGGGTGAGAGTGCGTATAATCCATGGACTCAACGGTAGTCATAAAGAACTCACATACTTATTGCAAAAATATATTAGTTATCGAAACGAAGTACTACGCGCATGCTCCTAGGGGGATAGATTGGTAGGAAAAGACCATCGCTCGTCCCCGACCGCCACTCATAAGGAAGACAATCAATAAAGAAATCACACTCCGACTTCATGACATAACAGTTCACCATACGTGCATGCTACGGGAATCACAAACTTTAACACAAGTATTTCTACAATCCACAATTACTCACTAGCATGACTCTAATATTACCATCTTTATATCTCAAAACAATCATAAAGAATCAAACTTCTCAAAGTATTCAATGCACTTTATATGAAAGTTTTTATTATACCCATCTTGGATGTCTATCATATTAGGACTAAATTTATAACCAAAGCAAATTACCATGTCGTTTAGAGACTCTCAAAATAATATAAGTGAAGCATGAGAGTTCAGTAATTTCTATAAAATAAAGCCACTGTCGTGCTCTGAAAAGATATAAGTGAAGCACTAGAGCAAAATTGCCTAGCTCAAAAGATATAAGTGACGCACATAGAGTATTCTAATAAATCATGATTCATGCCTGTCCCTCTCAAAAGGTGTGTACAACAAGGATGATTGTGGCAAATTAAAATGCAATGACTCATATCATACAAGACTCTCCAAGCAAAACACATATCATGTGGTGAATTAAAATATAGCCTCAAGTAAACTTACCGATAGACGAAGACGAAAGAGGGGTTTCCTTCTGGAGCATCCTCAAGCTTAGGCTCTTGGTTGTCCTTGAATATTACCTTGGGGTTCCTTGGGAATCCCCAAGATTATTCTCTTGCCGCTTCTTATTCCATAGTCCATCAAATCCTTACCAAAATACTTGAAAACTTCACAACACAAAACTCAACAGAAAATCTCATAAGCTCCTTTAGTATAAGAAAATAAATCACCACTTTTGGTACTGTTGTGAACTTATTCTTTATTTATATTCGTGTAATATATACTATATTCCAACATTTTCATGGTTCATACCCCCAGGTACTATCCATAGATTCAATAAAATAAGCAAACAACACATAGAAAACAGAATCCGTCAAAAACCAACCAATCTGTAGTAATCTGTAACTCTCGAATACTTCTGCAACTCCAAAAATTCTGAAACCTTTGGGAACCCTGGGAAATTTGTTTATTAATCTTCTGCAAAAAGAATCAGTATTTTATCACGTTTCTGTTAAAAATGAGAATTTATTTCCTGAGCGCAAAAGTTTCTATTTTTCAGCAAGATCAAATCAACTATCTCCGTAAGCCATCCAAAAGGTCTTACTTGGCACAAACACTAATTAAAACACAAAACCAAATCTAACCAGAGGCTAGATGAATTATTTATTGCAAAACAAAACCTAAATGCAAGAACAAAAATAAAATTGGGTTGCCTCCCAACAAGCGCTATTGTTTAACGCCCTTAGCTAGGCATAAAAACACAAATAGATCTAGGTATTGTCATCTTTGGTATGCAATCCATAAGTAGCTCTCATAATAGATTCATATGACAATTTAATTTTCTTTCTAGGAAAGTGTTCCATGCCCTTCCTTAACGGAAATTGAAATATAATGTTTCATTCTTTCATATCAATAATCGCACCAATCATTCTAAGGAAAGGTCTACCAAGAATAATACGACATGTAGGATTGCAATCTATATCAAGAACAATGAATGAAATCTACGGGCACATAATTCCTATTTGGAACAACAAGAACATCATTAATTATTCACATAGGTTTCTTAATAGTGGAATCCGCAAGATGCAAATTTAAAGAACAATCATCAAATTCACGGAAACCTAGCACATCACGTAAAGTTTTTGGAATCATGGAAACACTAGCACCCCAATCACACAAAGCATGGCACTCATAATCTTTAATATTAATATTAATAGTAGGTTCCCACTCACCATAAATATTTCTAGGGATAGAAACTTCCAATTCAATCTTTTCTTCAAAAGATTGCATCATAGCATCAATGATATGTTTAGTAAAAGCTTTGTTTTGATTATAAGCATGAGGAGAATTCAACATGGACTGCAACAAGGAAATACAAAAAAATTACCATAATTAAATTCCTTAAAATCCAAAAGAGTGGGTTCATTGCTATTTAAAGCTTTAACCTCTCCAATACCACTTTAATTAATTTTTATATCAAGATCTAAAAATTCTGAATCATTGGGACGCCTTTTAACTAAAGTTGACTCATCTCCAGTCCCATCTTTATCAAGATTTATATTGGAAAACGAATGCCTATATACATGATCATGCCTAGATTTTCTCATAACTATTTTCAATTCTGTCAATTGCTCAACAGTAATTTGTTCACCCACCGTAGAATACTTATGCTCTTGAGAGAAGCCACTAGTGAAACCTATGGCCCCCGGGTCTATTCTCATCATATCAATCTCCATCACTTTAATCTTGCTTTGCTTTTTTACTTTGCCTTTACTTTTTACTTTGCATCTTTATACCAAAAATACCAAAAATATTATATCTATCAGATCTCACTCTTTTAAGTGACCGTGAAGGGATTGACAACCCCTAATCGCGTTGGTTGCGAGTAGCTATCGTTTTGTGTAGGTACGAGGGTCTTGAGCGTGGCTTCCTACTGGATTGATACCTTGGTTCTAAAAAACTGAGGGAAATACTTACACTACTCTGTTGCATCATCCCTTCCTCTTCTGGGAAAACCAACGCAAGCTCAATACGTAGCAAGGGAGTCCTGGATTAGGGGGTCTCAGGACAGCCGGACTATATCCTTTGGCCGGACTGTTGAACTATGAAGATACAAGATTGAAGACTCCGTCCCATGTCCGGATGGGACTTTCCTTGTCGTGGAAGGCAAGCTTGGCATTACGGATATGTAGATCTCCTCCCTTGTAAGTGTATCTGTGTAACCCTAGCCCCCTCCGGTGTCTATATAAATCGGAGGGTTTAGTCCATAGGACAACAACAATCATACCATAGGCTAGCTTCTAGGGTTTAGCCTCTACGATCTCATGGTAGATCAACTCTTGTAGTACTCATATCATCAAGATCAATCAAGCAGGACATAGGGTATTACCTCCATCATGTGGCCCTGAACCTGGGTAAACATCATGTCCCCCGCCTCCTGTTACCATCGGCCTTAGACGCATAGTTTGGGACCCCCTACCCGAGATCCGCCGGTTTTGACACCGACATTGGTGCTTTCATTGAGAGTTCCACTGTGACATCACCGTAAGGCTTGATGGCTCCTTCGATCATCGGTAACGATGCGGTGCAGGGTGAGGTTTTCCTCCCCGGACAGATCTTCGTATTCGGCGGCTTCGCATTGCGGGCCAAGTCGCTTGGCCATCTGGAGCAGATGAGAGCTACGCCCCTGGCCATCAGGTCAGGTTCGGAAACTTAAACCACACTGCCAATATCCGCGGTGACTGGATCTTCGACGGATTCAAGCCCATGTCAGGTGCGCTGCACAATCACGACGAGCATGACGTAACTCTGCCATCGGATAGTGTTCGGGAGATCACACCTGCAACTACTCCGGCCCTCAATCCGGAGCAAATTGCGCCATCCGAGGACGGGGGGATAGACCTCGCCATGGAGGCTGCACTCTCAATGGCGATGGAGCTGGATACTGACTTCACCCCTTACAAGAGCCGTGTTGCCAAACCACTGGATTCGTCTCCGACCATGGACTCCGAGCCGCCTGCGTCCATGCCTATCAAATCTGATTGGGCGACGATCATAGAGTTCACGTCCGCGGATATCTTTCAGCACTCACCTTTTGGGGACGCGCTAAATTCATTAAGGTCTCTCTCCTTGTCAGGAGATCCTTGGCCGAACTATGTCTGGATAGAATGGGATGCGGACGACGAAGAAATTCGCTGCCCACCCACCACCCACTTAGTAGTCTCTGTCGATGATTTAACCGACCTGCTCAATTTCGACTCCGAAGACATCGACGGCATGGACGACGATGCAGGAGAGGAACAGGAACCAGTGCCCACAGGGCGCTGGACAACCACTTCACCACATGACATATACATGGTGGATACACCCAAAGAAAACAATGACGAAGAACGGCAGGATGCAATGAAGAATAGCTCCCTCGAGAAGCAATCAAAGCGTCGGCGTAGGCGCCGCTTAAAATCCCGCCTCGGCAAAAATAGCGATAACATCGCAAGAGAAAATAACACTCCAGTCGACTCCAGAGGAAACAACGAACACATTGACCCAGTGATAGAGCACGATGAAACTGCAAAGGGCGAACATAGTATGGATCCGATGTCCGAAAACGGCGACGCCGAGGATAAACCTCATCAAACCCCCTCTGGGGAGGAAAACAGTCCGGATGAAGATGCACACATCATCCCGAAAACGCACTTGGAACCAGGGAACCTCCACAGAAGGCTTATTGCCACAGCGAGGAGTCTGAAGATGCAGAAGCAAAGGGTTAAGGCCGCACAAAATATGCTCAACAGCAGGTGGAACAAAGTGCTCGACAAGGAAGAAAAGTATGGTGAAAATTATCACACAAAGAGCTATCCAAAGTGCAAGCTATTACCTGAATTCGACGAGGAGGCCTTAGAGCCCACACAGCCGAAAAATAAAAACAACCAACCGGCCGGATCAACCACCTTGTGACCGTGATAGAGCGGCTAACAAGGCCGCACATAAGTCAACACACGATCTACGTGAGGACTTGCGCCAAAAATCCAGTATGACCAGATCCATCTATGGATCTAGGAAGCACGCTCCGACACAAAACCAAAACCGAATACTACAACCGTCCGAACGCCATGATACATCCAAATATAGGGGTGCCGCACACCCCCTATGTTTCACCGATGAGGTGCTGGACCACGAATTTCCAGAAGGATTCAAACCAGTGAACATAGAGGCATACGACGGGACCACAGACCCTGGGGTCTGGATTGAGGACTTTATCCTCCATATCCATATGGCTCGCGGAGACGATCTCCACACCATCAAGTACTTGCCCCTCAAGCTTAAAGGACTATCTCGGCACTAGCTGAAAAGCCTCCCCGAAAACTCAATTGGAAGTTGGGAGGAGCTCGAGGATGCTTTTCGGGCTAATTTTCAAGGGACCTATGTCCGACCTCTGGATGCAGACGATTTAAGTCATATAATTCAATAACCCGGAGAGTCAGCCCGAAAGCTTTGGAACAGGTTTCTCACTAAGAAGAACCAAATTGTCGACTGTCCGGACGCCAAAGCCTTAGCGGCTTTGAAGCACAGCGACCGAGACAAATGGCTCGCCAGACACCTCGGCCAAGAAAAACTAAGAACTATGGCAGCCCTGACAAGCCTCATGACCCGCTTTTGTGTGGGCGAATATAGCTGGTTAGCCCGAAGTAGCACCAGCGACCCAAGCACATCCGAAGTCAGGGATGGCAATGGAAAACCACGATGCAGTAAAACCAAGCATCGAAATAAAGAAGACAACTCAGATAATATGGCGGTAAACGCCGGATTCAGGGGCTCTCGACTAGGTCAGTGGAAAAAGCCTTTCAAAGGTAGTAGAGATGGACCGTCCAGCCTAAACAAGATTCTAGACAAACTATGTCAGATTCATGGCACCCCTGATAAACTTGCAAATCACACCCAGAGAGAATGCTGGGTCTTCAAGCAGGCCGGTAAGCTAAACGCCAAACAGAAGGGGAGGGAGACACCAAGCGAACACGAGGACGAACCTCGCCAGGAAAGCACTGGAGAACAGAAAAAATTCCCACCAGAGGTTAAAACAGTAAACATGATCCACGTAACGAAGAGGAGAAGCAAACACGCACTCCGAGACATACGCGCCGTAGAGCCCGTCACCCCTAAGTTCGACCCCTGGCTGGCCTGCCCGATCACTTTTGATCGCAGAGATCACCTGACAAGCATCCAACATGAATGATTAGCTGCCTTGGTCTTAGACCCAATAATAAACAGATACCATCTCACACAAGTCCTTATGGACGGCGGTAGTGGTCTAAATATGATATATCCGGACACAGTCCGCAAAATGGGGATAGACCCGACAAAAATCAGCCACAGTAATACTACCTTCAAGGGAGTAATACCAGGCCCAGAGGACTGCTCTACGGGCTCTCTAATACTAGAGGTTGTATTCGGTTCACCCGACAACTACCAAAGTGAGAAGTTAGACTTCGACATTGCTCCATTCCGAAGCGGCTATCAAGCACTACTCAGAAGAACAACTTTCGCTCGTTTTAATGCGGTACCACATTACGCTTCTCTTAAGCTTAAGATGCCTGGTCCACGTGGCACCATCATAGTTGGTGGAAATATTGAGCGTTCTCTACGCGTGGAAGAACGTGTGGCGGCTTTAACACCCGAGCACTAGACGGCCTCACCAACCATAATAAATGACAGGTCGTCAAGACCGCGGACACGGTTCGACGAGTCCGGCGCATCACTAGATATACCTGAAATTGGTTTGATGGTTAAACCCTCTTAGACACTACTAGGGGCTTCCCGCGTGTAATCAGGGCTATTTCGGCTCAACTTGACTTATCTTGAATTTTAATGGTTTATTGAGAATAACCAATTTTTTGGCACGACAACTTTCACGTAAGTTCTTCTCTTTTACAGATGACAATCATGCTGCATCCGTCCAGGACACGGCACAACGGAGACACAGGCGCATACGTGCAGCAGGGACCCGCTCAAAGGTTTCTTTTCAGATTAAGACCCTGCGTAAACCTTTTTTACTGTCTCTTGTTGTTCACATCCTCCGGATACTCAATACAACCGAGAAGGATGCTGACGTTATTGGCATTTCTCCACGTCAGAATATTGCACGTACCTAGACACTCGGGTTTATTATTAAGAGCATTGTTTAGCCCGGCATATGTTATAAATACCGAATACCTTACAGAGTGTTCGGCGTCGCGAGTTTGGCCTTATATGCATCAGCTCCGAATCATGTCTTTGGTTAAATGTTGGGTTTGCCCGGCTCCCGTGTTTTCCTACCTTACGTTCCGCTCTATCGGCTAAGGCGGCTGATAACCCACAAGTACAGGGGATCGCAACAGTTTTCGAGGGTAGAGTATTCAACCCAAATTTATTGATTCGACACAAGGGGAGCCAAAGAATATTCTCAAGTATTAGCAGCCGAGTTGTCAATTCAACCACACCTGGAAACTTAATATCTACAACAAAGTGTTTAGTAGCAAGGTAATATGATAATAGTGGTAACGGTAGCAAAAGGTAACAGTAGTAAAAGTAATGTTTTTGGTATTTTGTACTGATGATAGCAATAGCAACGGAAAAGTAAATAAGCGAAGAACAATATATGGAAAGCTCGTAGGCAATGGATCGGTGATAGAGAATTATGCCGGATGCGGTTCATCATGTAATAGTCATAACCTAGGGTGACACAGAACTAGCTCCAGTTCATCAATGTAATGTAGGCATGTATTTTGAATATAGTCATACAGGCTTATGGAAAAGAACTTGCATGACATCTTTTGTCCTACCCTCCCGTGGCAGCGGGGTCCTTACGGAAACTAAGGGATATTAAGGCCTCCTTTTAATAGAGTACCATAACAAAGCATTAACACATAGTGAATACATGAACTCCTCAAACTACGGTCATCACCGGTAAGTATCCCGATTATTGTCACATCGGGGTTAACGGATCATAACACATAATAGGTGACTATAGACTTGCAACATAGGATCAAGAACTCTCATATATTGATGAAAACATAATAGGTTCAGATTTGAAATCATGGCACTCGGGCCCTAGTGACAAGCATTAAGCATAGAAATGTCATAGCAACATCAATCTCAGAACATAGTGGATACTAGGGATCAAACCCTAACAAAACTAACTCGATTACATGATAAATATCATCAAACCCATCACCGTCCAGCAAGCCTACGATGGAATTACTCACGCACGACAGTGAGCATCATGAAATTGGTGATGGAGGATGGTTGATGAAGACGATGGCGACGGATTCCCCTCTCCGGAGCCCCGAACAGACTCCAGATCAGCCATCCCGAGAGGTTTTAGAGCTTGGCGGTGGCTCCGTATCATAAAACATGATGAATCCTTCTCTCTGATTTTTTTCTCCCGAAACACAATATATGGAGTTGGAGTTTGAGTCGGAGAGGCACCAGGGGGCCCACGAGGTAGGGGGGCACGCCCTAGGGGGGCAGGCGCGCCCCCACCCTCGTGGACAGGTGGTGGGCCCCTTGGCCTTCATCTTTTGCATGTATTTTTTATATTTTCCAAAAAGTTGCTCCATGAAGTTTCAGGTCATTCCGAGAATGTTTGTTTCTGCACATAAATAACACCATGGTAATTCTGCTAAAAACAGCGTCAGTCCGGGTTAGTTCCATTCAAATGATGCATGTTAGAGTCCAAAACAAGGGAAAAAGTGTTTGGAAAAGTAGATACGACGGAGACGTATCAACTCCCCCAAGCTTAAACCTTTGCTTGTCCTCAAGCAATTCAGTTGATAAACTGAAGGTGATAAAGAAAAACTTTTACAAACTCGGTTTGCTCTTGTTGTTGTAAATATGTAAAGCCAGTATTCAATTTTTCAGCAAGGATTATAACTAACCACATTCACAATAATGCTTAGTTCTCAAGGTTACTCATATCAATGGCATAATCAACAAGCGAGTCATAATAATAAATCTCGGATGACAACACTTTCTCAAAACAATCATAATATGATATAACAAGATGGTATCTCGCTAGCCCTTTCTGAGACCGCAAAAGATAAATGCAGAGCACCTTTAAAGACCAAGGACTGACTAGACACTGTAATTCATGGTAAAAGAGATCCAGTCAAGTCATACTCAATGTAAACTAACAGTAATGAATGCAAATGATAGTGGTGCTCTCCAACTTGTGTTTTTAATAAGAGGAGGATGACTCAACATAACAGTAAATAGATAGGCCCTTCGCAGAGGGAAGCAGGGATTTGTAGAGGTGCCAGAGCTCGGTTTTGAAATGGAGGTGAATAATATTTTGAGCGGTGTACTTTCATTATCAACATAACAACCAAGAGATGGCAATATCTTCCATGCTACACACATTATAGGCGGTTCCCAAACAGAATGGTAAAGTTTATACTCCCCCTTCCACCAACAAGCATCAATCCATGGCTTGCTCGAAACAATGAGTGCCTCCAACTAACAAGAGTCCCAGGGGGACTTTTGTCTGCAATTATTTTGATTTAGTTTGCATAAAGCATGGGACTGGTGTCGGTGTCAAAACCGGCGGATCTCGGGTAGGGGTCCCGAACTATGCGTCTAAGGCGGATGGTAACAGGAGGCAGGGGACACGATGTTTTACCCAGGTTCGGGCCCTCTTCATGGAGGTAAAACCCTACGTCCTGCTTGATTTATTCTTGATGATATTACAAGAGTTGATCTACCACGAGACCGGAGAGGCTAAACCCTAGAAGCTAGCCTATGGTATGATTGTATGTTGTCCTATGGACTAAAACCCTCCGGTTTATATAGACACCGGAGGGGGCTAGGGTTACACAAGGTCGGTTACAAAGGAGGAGATATACATATCCGTATTGCCTAGCTTGCCTTCCACGCCAAGTAGAGTCCCATCCGGACACGAGACGAAGTCTTAAATCTTGTATCTTCATAGTCCAACAGTCCAGCCAAAGGATATAGTCCGGCTGTCCAGAGACCCCTAATCCCGGACACCCTCAGTAGCCCCTGAACCAGGCTTCAATGACGATGAGTCCGGCGCGCAGTGTTGTCTTCGGCATTGCAAAGCAGGTTCCTCCTCCGGATATACCACAGAAGAGTTCAAATAAAAGGATAGTGTCCGACCCTGCAAAACAAGTTCCACATATCTCCGCAGAGAGAATAATATTTCCACAAATCTAATCTGCTGACACGTTTTGGCAACATGACATTAAGCCATGGCCTGGTGATTATTCGAACCGTTTCCTTTAACTAGCCCCGCACATAACGGGAGGCAGTTTTTTTGACACGTATTGTCAAAGCAGAGATCGTGTCCGCCTTATTACGGGATTCTCATCAATACGGGCATGGGTAACCTAACCGTGCCATTGATTATGCCGCTTGGGGGATAAGCAAGTTTTACCAGGCTAGTGGGGGCGCATAGTTTCGGCCGCCCTTATAAAGGGAGAAGGTTTAACCTTTTTCTACCCACGCCTTCTTCCTCCTTGCTCATCCACTCTTGCGCACTCGAGCTCCAACGCCCAAGCCCACATCCTTCCCCTCAACCTTCTGCAATCATGTCTAGAGTGGGAGACAAATGGATGGCTTCCTCCGTTGCGGAGGGACACATCAAGAAGCTGCGCGGAGTCGGATACTTCGCCGCGAATATCGCGCATCGGCTACCAGCTGCGGGGTAGATCGTTCCTACCCCTGAACCTCATGAGAGGGTAGTCTTCCTCCACCACTTCCTCCGCGGACTAGGGTTTCCCCGTCATCCATTCGTTCGTGGTCTCATGTTCTACTATGGGCTGGACTTCCATGATCTGGCCCCGAACTTCATCCTCAACATTTCGGCGTTCATCGTCTTGTGTGAGGCTTTCCTCCACATCCGGCCCCACTTCGGCCTATGGTTAAAGACCTTCAATATCAAGCCGAAGGTGGTGGGCGGCCAACAAGCAGAATGCGGCGGAGCCATGGTGGGCTAGATTCCCAACATTATATGGCTTGAAGGCTCCTTCGTGGAGACCATAAAGGGGTGGCAATCGGCGTGGTTCTACATCAACGAGTCGCGCGACGCCAAATGGGTGGCTACCCCCAAGTTTCGATCCGGAATCCCCACACGGCTCACCTCCTGGAAAGAGAAGGGCCTGTCCTGGGGTTCATCGGTAGAGCTGGACGGACTCCATAAATGTATCCGTAATATGGCTGGCAAGAAGCTCAAGCTTGTCAATATAGTCCCGGTCATGCTCATCCGCCGGATCCTCCCGTGCCAACAACGGGACTTCAACTTGTGGGAGTTCGACCCGGCCCAGCACCAGACTCTGAGCGAGCTCTTCGATATGACGCACAAGGACGTCTAGAAGGTGCTGTTCAAGGGCGCCGAGGTCCCTCCCTCCCTCACCGAGGACCGCGGGCTAAGCGCGAAGCGCCAAGCACATTCGGTGAGTTCTATACATCCGCTAGGACATTTATTTCCCCTAGCTTAACCATGTGCGGGGTCTGAGCTCCATGCCTTTGACAGGACTGGGTGGAGACATCGGGGCAGATTAACTGTCCGGCCCCTTTGCCCGAAGACACTGCGGACGCTCTCCTAACGGAGATGCTGACTCCGGCTCCTTACAAGGTGCTGGAGAAGACCAAGAAGGCCAAGGGAACCCGAAAGAGTTCCCGACGCCAGGCATTATCGGACTTATCATCCAATAACTCCGCGACGCACTCCTTCCCCGAAGACGAGGAGGAAGATGAAGATGCTCCCCCTCCAGTCGGGGGAGACAAGAAAAGGAAGGCCTCCTCAACCGGGGGGGGGGGGGCGAAGGGTCCAAGAAGGGAAGGACTCTCCTTCCGGACTTCTCCACCACCGCCGCCGAAGGCAAAGACGAGTGGCTACTCAGGGCCAAGCCCCTGGCGATGTCGTAAGTATTCTGATGCTAGAGTAACTCATAGCCCCTGA
This sequence comes from Triticum urartu, assembly GCF_003073215.2. NCBI lineage: Eukaryota > Viridiplantae > Streptophyta > Magnoliopsida > Poales > Poaceae > Triticum > Triticum urartu. Next base: position 359,192,696 of record NC_053023.1, read on the forward strand.
CGAGCAGGCGGCTTTCTTCCAAAAGGGGCAACACGCCTATGCTGGTGACCTCTGTCCATCCAGAGGCACCGGACAATCTGCTGGGAGCGCTTCGCAGCGCTTCCATCGACGAAGAGCACGACACTATTATGAGTGCGGTGGTCCAGAAGGTTCAGTCCGCCAAGAGCGGACTGACTGAAGCCTGTGCCAGCCTTCTAACAGGCTTTGAGGTAAGTTTTTGAAACATGGGGAAAAATATTACCGCATAGACAGTACCCCTTGATGCTCTGTTCGGTGTTCACAAAGAAAAGCCGAACAGAGGATCAAACAATATCGCAGGAGTCTAATATAAGTATGTCAATATGCGTATGCAGGCTTCGCTGCTGGCATCTGTCGCACTGACTGCGGAGGTCGCCGCACTAAAGCAGGACCTTAAAGGGTCCAAGGACGAGCTCGGCCTTGCCAAGAGGCAGCTCGAGGAGAACAAAGGTAAGTAGTACCTAGTCTATGGATATGTATAAAAAGAATGCAATTGCAAAATGACAGGATCGTCGTAAATTTGCCGGGGGCCACGACCGAGGTGGCGACCCTGAAGCAAGCGCTATCCGAGGCCGAAAACAAAGCGGCCAAGGAGCGCACCGAGCGGAAAAGGCGTGAGGCACAGGTGGGCGAGGTGCAGCAAGAGCTCCATGCTCTCGTAACAAAGCACGAGGCGTTGGAGCTTGACTTGAAGGCGCGAGAGTCTGAGCTTGCCGTGGCCCTCGAGAGCACAAAGAATGCCAAGGCCGAAGCCCAAAAGGCCCTCCAGGAGATTGATGCGATGAAGAAGATAGCGGCGGGTAAGGCATTCTATATGCAAAGCAAGCATGTGAAAGTAAATTACTTGTTACTTACCCGAATCCGGAGCTCTCCAGGAGCATTCGCAGATTTGCCCCGCAGCGTGTCGGATGCCGCAACGTTTTACCAGGCCGAAGAGGGAAGCTCAACGGAGAAGTTGTTCTGGGCCCAATATACTGGGACCGAACACCCGGTGCCTATGAGCGACTAGCTAAAGCAGCTGGTCGAGCTACACAAGAAGGCCGAACAGGCCATGAAGGGCTTTATAGTCCGGCTGTGGCCTGGCGACGCCCTTCCGAATAGCTACTTCGGCCTGGTGAGGCGGCTTGTGGATGCCTGCCCACGGCTGGAAGTCGTCAAGCGGTCCGTCTGCATCGAAGGTGCACGCCGGGCTTTCGCCCGTGTGAAGGTGGAATGGGCCAAGCTAGACACCATGAAGCTGATCAAGGAAGGGCCGCCGGAGTTCAAGGATCATCGCCACCCCGAAATGTACTATGAGGGTGTCCTGAAGGGTGCCCATCTCGTAGCGGACGAGTGTACCAAAGATACAATATTTGAGTAAACCCGCTCATGTAATCCTGTATTCATGAAAACTTGTTCATATGCGCTATGCAACGCTTGTTTGAATTTAAAATATTACCTTCTGTTCGGCTGTTTATCAAATCTGAGAGATGGCAAGTCGTCGGCTTCTGCCCCCATGCCACGAGTGCTGGGGTGTTCGGGATAAACCTGAGCACTCTTGTTCCCATTTTTGCGTCCTTCGAGGGCGGTGCTCAGCACAACGAACAAGGCAATCGGACTATAATGCGTTATGACTCTCACTTAGCCATAAAATTCTATAATTTTAAATTTCGGCGAAGCCCGTAGTGTTTGGAAGGCCGAACTCGGGGCGCGATACACGCCTTAAGCCGGACAGGGCCGACTCCTCGCTCTAAGCGGCATAATTCTTTAAGGACTCGAAAACCTCTCGAACAGCGACCAGTCTCTCGCCTTATCATGACAGTCAGTTTTAGCTTTCTCTACTGAGGTGCTTATCCCAGCAGAACCGGGGCACAATCACAGTAGTTCTCCCAATTCTACCTTAGCCGATATAGCAGAACGTAAGGTACCAAAAACATGGGAGCCAGGCAAACCCCAACTATTGACCCAAGACATGATTCGGAGCTCATGCATATAATGCTATAAGTTCGGGGTGCCGCACTGTTGAAAGTGTCCGGACTTCTCACGTCGTATTGTGGGGTATGCTTAAGCCCCTAGCATACTGGCCGTACCAGAGTGTACAGGTGCTGGATGTCATGAATGAACATATATATATATATATATAAAGAAGAATGCAATAATAGTCTTAATGCTATGCATTGTTTATTCAAAAAGGTGCGTTAAAGCAGAATGATACATGCAGTGCAATAAGCAAAAAGTAGGACTATGTCCCCTTCAAGGGCGAGCTGAAGAATAGTATTAAGGCAAGTATTACACTCGTTATCGTAATCCACCTGGGAGTTCCGTGGTGTGACATAGCTTTCTGCCTTCTTGGTTGCTGCATCATATGTTCGGCAATCATGCTGCCGGACTGGGTTTCCGGAGATTAAAGTCCTAAAAAGAAAGAAGAAAAATAAAACAGGAAGCCCCTAGTGCGGTTTAAGCCACGTCTTGGGGCGTGCCGTAGTCATGCCCCCTCCCCGCCTGTGCCCATGGTATTTTTAATGCGTAATTATGTACGCGTGGCATGAATTTCGCCGTTTGTCTTGGGCCGGGGTGGGGGCCGCATTGCTATGCGAGCTCGGAACGTGCCAGGCAGTCCTGTTGCTGATTACTCCGGGCGCGCTTGAAGGTGTTTGGGTCCTTAAACGCCGAACTAGTGGATTGCCTTAAGAGGCTGCTTTGCGCTTCCGCTGCGAGGGCCACAGTGTGCTCCTCCATTCAGAGAGAGCGCTCTGTGTTTCCGTTAACTGTAATGACGCCCTGAGGTCCTGGCATCTTGAGCTTGAGGTATGCATAATGCGGTACCGCATTGAATCTCGTAAATGCGGTTCGCCCGAGCAATGCATGATAACCACTGCGGAACGGGACTATATCGAAGATTAACTCTTCGCTTCGGAAGTTATCCGGGGATCCGAAGACCACTTCTAGTGTGACTGAGCCTGTGCAATGGGCCTCTACACCTGGTATGACGCCTTTAAAGGTCGTTTTTGTGGGTTTGATCCTTGAGGGGTCTATAACCATTTTGCGCACTGTGTCCTAATAAAGCAGGTTCAGGCTGCTGCCGCCATCCATAAGGACTCGAGTGAGGTGAAATCCGTCAATGATTGGGTCTAGGACTAGTGCAGCAAATTCGCCATGACGAACACTAGTGGGGTGGTTCCTGCGATCGAAGGTGATCGGACAGGAGGACCATGGGTTGAACTTTGGGGCGACTGGCTCCAACGCATATACGTCCCTGAGCGCACGCTTCCGCTCCCTCTTGGGGATGTGGGTTGCATATATCATGTTCACCGTCCGCACTTGTGGGGGGAACTCTTTTGTCCTCCGGTGTTCGGCTACCGAAGCTCTTCCTCGTCATCGCTATGTGGCCACTTATCTTTGTTTTCGGCATTTAACTTGCTGACCTGCTTGAATACCCAAAAATCCCTATTGGTGTGGTTGGCTGGCTTGTCGGGGGTGCCGTGTATTTGACACGAGCGATTGAGTATGCGGTCCAAACTGGACGGGCCCGGAGTGTTTCTTTTAAATGGCTTTTTCCGCTGACCGGGTTTAGAGCCTTTGAATCCGTCATTGACTATCGTATCCTCGGTATTGTCGCTATTAATGCGGTGCTTATGTTTGTTGCGACGTGACCTGCCATTGCCATCCTTGGTATCCAAAGTACCATGGTTCTTTGATATGTTATTACTGCGAGCCAGCTAGCTGTCTTCCCCCGCACAAAAGCGGGCCATGAGTGTCGTGTGGGCTGCCATAGATTTTGGCTTTTCCTGACCAAGGTGTCGGGCTCGCCACTCATCGCGGATGATGTGTTTAAAAGCTGCTAGGGCCTCTGCATCCGGACAGTCGACGATTTGATTTTTCTTTGTTAGGAACCGTGTCTAGAATTGCCTGGCCGATTCCTCTGGGTGCTGAATTATATGGCTCAGGTCATCGAAGTCTGGTGGTCGCACATAAGTGCCCTGAAAGTTGTCGAGGAATGCGGCTTCCAGATCTTCCCAATAGCCAATGGACTCTGCTGGCAAGCTGTTGACCCAATGCCGAGCTGGTCCTTTAAGTTTGAGTGGGAGGTATTTGATTGCGTGTAGGTCATCACCGTGGGCCAGGTGGATGCGCAGGAGGAAATCCTCGATCCATACCGCAGGATCTGTCGTGCCGTCGTATGATTCTATGTTTACGGGTTTGAAACCCTCTGGGATTTGATGATCCATTATTTCATCTGTGAAGCATAAGGGGTGTGAAGCACCTCTGTACTAGGCTATATCGCGATGCAACTCCAATGAGTCTTGCCCGCTGTGTTTGGCTCGGCCGGATTTACTTTTACTGTATCCGGCATAACGTTTATCGTCTCGCATAGTGGCGCGCCCTCGTGATCCATAGGTCGATCTTGCATGTTTTTCTTTGTCCTCTAATACGTCTTGCAGGTCTGGCGTATTTCCCCATGCCTTTTTATTTGAATGGCGTCGGGGTGCAGGCTGAGCTTTTGGCTGGAATGCCTCTCTATCGAGGCCACGAGGTGGCCGATCAGTCGCGTCATATGCTTCTTCCTCCAGTCGGGGTAGCAACCTGTATTTTGGGTAACTCTTGGAGGGGCGTTCGAGTTTATATTCCTCAGCCGCGAGGACTTCAGTCCATCTGTCAGCTAGCAGATCTTGATCAGCTTGAAGCTGCTGCTTCTTTTCCTTAAGGCTATTTGTCGTGGCTATAAGCCGGCGCTTGAAGTGCTCTTGTTCTACGGGATCCTCTGGCACGACAAATTCGTCATCGTCGAGGCTTGCCTCGTCTTCGGAGAGGGGCATGTAATTATCATCCTCCGCCTCTCCATCTGCCGCTTTCTCTGGAAGGCTGGCCTCTCCATCCTCCTATCCTAGATCATGTTGGAGGGGATTGTTGCCGTCTTCGGCACTATCCGAAGTGTTATTATCTCCTATGCCGGTATCACCACTTTTGCTTTGGTGGGACTTAGAGCGGTGCCGCTGACGTCGGCGCTTGAGTTGTTTCTTGGAGGGGTCATCCCCCACTGTCTCGTCACCATTGCCTTCTTTGGGTGTGTCCACCATGTATATATCGTATGATGAGGAGGCTGTCTAGTGCCCTGTGGGCAGTGGTTCCTCTTCGTCTCCCGCATCATCGTTCATACCGTTGATGTCTTCGGAGTCAAAGTCGAGCATGTCGGTTAAGTCGTCGAAAGTGGCTACTAAGTGGGTGGTGGGTGGGCAGAGAATTTCTTCATCATCCGCATCCCAATCCTGCCGGACATAGTTCTGCCAAGATCCTCCTGACAAGGAGAGAGACCTTAATGAGTTCAGTATGTTGCCAAAGGGCAAGTGCTGAAAAATATCAGCGGAGGTAAACTCCATGATCGGCGCCCAATCGGATTCGCTAGGAACGGGCGCAGGCGGTTCGGAGTCCGTGGCCGGAGAAGGATCCGGCAGTCTGACAACACGGCTCTCGTGCAGGGTAAGGTCGATGTTCGGCTCGATCGCTGCTGAGGGTAAGGTCTCCGTGGCGGGTTCCATCCACCCATCCATGGATGGCGCAACTGGCTCTGAATTGAGGGTCGGAGCGGCTGCCGGTGCGATCTCCTGAACACTGTCTGATGGTAGAGCTAAATCGTACTCATCGTGATCGCGTGACGCACAAGGCAAAGTCTCGAATCCGTCGAAGATCAAGTCTCCGCGGACATCGGCCGTGTAGTTTAAGCTTCCAAACCTGACCTGGTGGCTAGGGGCATAACTTTTGATCTGCTCCAGATGGCCAAGCGAGTTGGCACGCAGTGTGAAACCGCCGAACACAAAGATCTGTCCAGGGAGAAAAGTCTCACCCTGGACTACATCGCTATCGATGATCGTAGGAGCCATCAAGCCTAACAGCGACGACACAGAGGAACTCTCAATGAAAGCACCAATGTTAGTGTCAAAAACGGCGGATCTCGGGTAGGGGGTCCCGAACTGTGCGTGTAAGGCGGATGGTAACAGGAGGTAGGGGACACGATGTTTTACCCAGGTTCGGCCCCTCTTGATGGAGGTAAAACCCTACGTCCTGCTTGATTTATTCTTGATGATATGGGTATTACAAGAGTTGATCTACCACGAGATCAGAGAGGCTAAACCCTAGAAGCTAGGATATGGTATGATTGTATGTTGTCCTACGGACTAAAACCCTCTGGTTTATATAGACATCGGAGGGGGCTAGGGTTACACAAGGTCGGTTACAAAGGAGGAGATATACATATCCATATTGCCTAGCTTGCCTTCCACACCAAGTAGAGTCCCATCCGGACTCGAGACGAAGTCTTCAATCTTGTATCTTCATAGTCCAATAGTCCGGCCAAAGGATATAGTCCGGCTTTCCGGAGACCCCTAATCCCGGACTCCCTCAACTGGGCATCCCGAAGACCAGCCATTTATCTCGTGAGTGAGGAGCGGGGTCCACTCCTCTTGAGAATAACCCGCCTAACATGGAAGATACGTGCAGCCCGAGTTGATAGATGAGCTATTCCAGCATACAAAATAGGATATTTATTTGAAGGTTTAGAGTTTGGCACATACAAATTTACTTGGAACGGCACGTAGATACCGTATATAGGTAGGTATAGTGGACTCATTTGGAATAACTTCGGGGTTTATGGATTTGGATGCACAAGCAGTATTCCCGCTTAGTACAGGTGAAGGCTAGCAAAATACTGGGAAGCGAGCAGCTAGGGAGCGACAACAGTCATTAACATGCATTAAAATTAATCAACACCTAATGCAAGCATGAGTAGGATATAATCCACCATGAACATAAATATCATGAAGGCTATGTTGATTTTGTTTCAACTACATGCGTAAACATGTGCCAACTCGAGTCACTTAAATCATTCAGAGGAGGATACCACCTTATCATACCACATTATAACCATTTTAATAGCTTGTTGGCATGCAAGGTAAACCAGTATAACTCATAGCTAATCAAGCATGGCATAAGCACTATGATCTCTAGTTGTCATTGCAAACATGTTTATCCATAATAGGCCGAATCAAGAACGATGAACTAATCATATTTACAAAAACAAAAGAGGCCAAGTTCATACCAGCCTTTCTCATCTCAGTCAGTCCATCATATATCGTCATAATTGCCTTTCACTTGCACGACTGAACAATGTGAATAATAATAATAGAGCGCGTGCATTGGACTAAGCTAGAATCTACAAGCATTTAATAAATAGGAGAAGACAAGGCAATATGGGCTCTTTTGTCAGATCAACAATAATGCATATAAGAGCCACTTCAACAATTTAATTATGGTCTTCTCCTATCGACCCCCAAAGAAAAGAAAAGAAATAAAACTATTTACACGTGAAAGCTCCCAACAAGCAAAAGAAGAACAGGAAATCTTTTTGGATTTTCTTTTTAATTACTACTACAAGCATGGAAAGTAAACTAATTAAAAGGTACAACAAATTTTTTGGTTTTTCTTAAGGTTAATCAAACACACAAGAAGAAAGCATAAAAAGGAAAATAAACTAGCATGGATGATACAATGAAAAAGTATGAGCACCGACATCTAGCAATGATTGTGTGAACATGAATACAATGTCGGTGGGAAATATGTACTCCCCAAGCTTAGGCTTTTGGCCTAAGTTGGTCTATAGCCACTGCTGGCCTGGCGGATATCCATAATAATAGTTGGGGTCGTACTGCGAAGAAGAAGAAGACTCCGATTGCCACTGGTTGGCAATCATCTCCGGATCCCACTGGTAATTAGACTGTCGTGAAGGATCAACTTGTGTTCCGGCTCTGGCTCCATGGCTGGTGCAGGGTTCCGGTAGGCATGAATAGCCTCTAATGGAACAAGGTACTGGCCTGCAGATAAATCAAACAAAGAAGGAGCAGGCAGGGTAATAGTCTCAGGATGATGTTTATCGAATAACAATTTGTATTTAAGCTCTCCTTCCCTATTCTTAACAATAAAATCATGTGCCACCATACTTTTATAGTCTAAATAAACACGAGGAAGCACTTTTTCTTCCTTCTCATAATGCCTAATAGGTATGTTAAAATGTGCAGCTAGGCGTGAAGCATAGATGCCTCCAAAGACGGGGCCCTTTGTACGGTTCGGACTTAACCGTTTAGCAATAATGCCGCCCATACTAACAGAGTTATCACCGTATAAACTGTGGCGCAAAATAATAATATCAGGGACACTAAGGTTTCCACAGTTTCCACTACCAATTAAACAACAACTAGCAAATAATGCAAAATAGCGTAAAATAGGGAAATGTATGCTAGTGATTCGTGCATCGGAAACCTTCCTTGTTTCCCCTACAGTGATAGTATCAATAAACCCATCCACATCCTCGCGATGTGGTTCCCCTATCTTGCCCTCGAAAGGTATTAAACAAACCCGACAAAAATCATAAAGTGACATCTCCTTATTCTCATCATATAAATGAAAATCCACCATAGGTGGTGAGCTCCTAGAATGGAAATGAAAGTTTTGCACGAAGATATTTGTGAGAAAGAGATACTGATCGCGTTGGTTGTGGAGGAAAGCGGTGAGGCCTGCATTCTTAGCCAATTCATAAAAATCTTCATAAATCCCGGCTGCTCTCAAGAAATCATCGGAAGGCCATTCACATGACCGAACCTCCGCGATGCGAGGCAGACTATATTTAGGCTTCGGTGCCTTTTCCTTCGAGCTTCGGCTCGATAAGCCCCTGAAAAGTCTCTTCATCATTTTCTGAAAAATTCTGAAATTTTTAGTAACTTCCAAATAAAAGTTAACCAAACTCAATAATATTGATAGCAACTACTCCTACAAGTGCCAGATCCTATATCACGCATCAAAACTACTTTTGACCATATAAATTTTACATGCAAGCTCAAGAACAGGGTCACCTAAGATGCAAAAATTTGCAATGAATAAAGCACTAAAACAAAAACTAATTGGACCAATGGAGGAGTCACATACCAAGGAACAATCTCCCCAAGCAGTTTTGTGAGAGGTGTTTTGAGCAAGGAGATCGAAAATGGCAGCAAAACGAGCTTGGACTCGGGTTTGAGCTGGTTATTCGTGTTTGGGGGAGGAACAAGGAGTGTATGGGTGAAAGGCTAAGTGGAGGAGGGCCACCGTGGGCCCACGAGGCAGGGGGCACGCCCAGGGGGGTAGGGCGCGCCCTCCACCCTCATGGGCAGGTGGTTGACCCCCCTACTGTGTTCTCAGTGCCAAATATTCTCAAATATTCTGGAAAAAATCATATTTAAATTTCAGGGCATTTGGAGAACTTTTATTTTCGGGGTATTTTTATATTGCACGGATAATCAGATAATAGACAAAAAAATATTTGGTTTTATTTTATTTAATATAAGTAACAGAAAGTAAAAGTGGGGTACAGAAGGTTGTGCCTTCTAGTTTCATCCATCTCATGATCATCAAAAGGAATCCACTAACAAGGTTGATCAAGTCTTGTTAACGAACTCATTCCGATTAACATGGAACTGGAGAAATTTCGAATAACACTATGTTACCTCAACGGGGATATGAACATCCCCAATAATAAGAATATCATATTTCTTCTTGACAATTGGAAGAGGAAATTCAAAACCTCCAAATATAATCGATGGAATTTTTCCAATAGAGTTGATACTATGAACTTGAGGTTGTTTCCTCGGAAAGTGTACCATATGCTCATTGCCATTAACATGAAAAGTGAGATTGCCTTTAGTGCAATCAATAACAGCCCCTGCAGTATTCAAAAAGGGTCTTCCAAGAATAATAGACATACTATCGTCCTCGGGAATATCAAGAATAACAAAGTCCGTTAAAATAGTAACGTTTGCAACTACAATAGGCACATCCTCACAAATACCGACAGGTATAGCCGTTGATTTATCAGCCATTTGCAAAGATATTCTAGTATGTGTCAACTTATTCAAATATAGTCTACGATATAAAGAGAGAGGCATAACACTAACACCGGCTCCGAGATTAAATAAAGCAGTTTTAACATAGATTCTTTTAATGGAGCATGGTATAGTTGGTACACCGGGATCTCCAAGTTTCTTTGGTATTGCACCCTTAAAAGTATAATTACCAGGCATGGTGGAAATTTCATCTTCCGGTATCTTTCTTTTATTTGTAGCAATTTCTTTCATGTACTTAGCATAAGGATTCATTTTGAGCATATCAGTTAATCGCATATGCAAAAAGATAGGTCTAATCATTTCAGCAAAGCGCTCAAAATCCTCATCATCCTTTTTCTTGGATGGTTTGGGAGGAAAAGGCATGGGTTTCTGAACCCAAGGCTCTCTTTCTTTACCATGTTTCCTAGCAACAAAGTCTTTTTTATTATAACGTTGATTCTTTGATTGTGGGTTATCAAGATCAACAACAGGTTCAATTTCTATATCATTATCATTACTAGGTTGAGCATCATCATGAACATTATTATTAACATTATCATTAGTTTTAGGTTCATTACCAGATTGTGTTTCAGCATCAGAAATATAAATATCATTTGGATTCTCGGGTGTTTCAACAATAGGATCACTAGAAGCATGCAAAGTCCTATCATTTTTCTTTTTCTTCTTTTTAGAAGAACTAGGTGCATCTATATTATTTCTCTGAGAATCTTGCTCAATTCTTTTAGGATGGCCTTCAGGATACAAAGGTTCCTGAGTCATTCTATCACCTCTAGTCATAACTCTAATAGCATTATCATTATCCCTACTACTCAATTCATTGAGCAAATCATTTTGAGCTTTAAGTACTTGTTCTACTTGAGTGGTAACCATAGAAGCATGTTTACTAATAAGTTTAAGTTCAGCTTTAACATTAGCCATATAATCACCCAAGTGTTCAAGCATATTTGAATTGTATTTCAATTGTCTACCAAAATAAGCATTAAAATCTTCTTGCTTAGCCATAAATTTATCAAACTCATCTAAGCATGGGCTAGCAAACTTAGTAAATGGGATTTCAGCTTTATCATATCTTTAGAGAGCATTTACCTTTACTACATGTGTCGGGTTATCAAGACCATGAGTTTCTTCAATAGGTAAAGGATTAAGATCATATGTTTCTTCAACAGGCGGTAAATTAAGACCATGTATTTCTTCAATAGGAGGTAAATTCTTAACATCTTCAGCTTTAATACCTTTTTCTTTCATAGATTTCTTTGCCTCCTGCATGTCTTCAGTACTGAGAAATAGAATACCCCTCTTCTTCGGAGTTGGTTTAGGAATAGGCTCAGGAACTGGCTCTGGAGGTGTCCAATTATTTTCATTTGTCAGCATATTATTCAATAGAATTTCAGCTTCATCTGGTGTTCTTTCCCTGAAAACAGAACCAGCATAACTATCCAGGTAATCTCTGGAGGCATCGGTTAGTCCATTGTAAAAGATATCAAGTATTTCATTTTTCTTAAGAGGATGATCAAGCAAAGCATTAAGTAATTGGAGAAGCCTCCCCCAAGCTTGTGGGAGATTCACTTCTTCAATTTGCACAAAATTATATATATCCCTTAACGCATCTTGTTTCTTATGAGCAGGGAAATATTTAGCAGAGAAGTAATAAATCATATCCTGGGGACTACACACAAAACCAGGATCAACAGAATTAAACCATATCTTAGCATCACCCTTTAATGAGAACGGAAATATTTTAAGGATATAAAAGTAATGAGTTCTCTCATCTTTAGTGAACAGGGTGGCTATATCATTCAGTTTAGTAAGATGTGCTACAACAGTTTCAGATTCATAACCATGAAAAGGATCAGATTCAACCAAAGTAATTATATCAGGATCAACAGAGAATTCATAATCCTTATCAGTAACACAGATAGGTGAAGTAGCAAAAGCAGGGTCAGGTTTCATTCTAGCATTTAGAGCTTAATCCATTTAGCTAATAACCTTTTGAGTTCATATCTATCTTGGCAAGTTAAAATAGCTAAAGAAGCTTCTTGATCAAAAACATAACCCTTAGGAATAACAAGGGATTCTTCATCATCGCTTTCATCAGTATTATCAGATTCAATATTTTCAATCTCTCTAGCCCTAGCAAGTTGTTCATCAAGAAATTCACCAAGTGGCACAGTAGTATCAAGCATAGAAGTAGTTTCATCATAAGTATCATGCATAGCAGAAGTGGCATGGTCAATAACATGCGACATATCAGAACGAATAGCAGAAGCAGGTTTAGGTGTCACAAGCTTACTCAAAACAGAAGGTGAATCAGGTGCAGAGCTAGATGGCAGTTCCTTACCTCCCCTCGTAGTTGAGGGATAAATCTTGCTTCTTGGATCTTTCAAGTTCTTCATAATGATAAGCAGATATATATATCCCAAGTGACTCAAAGAATAGAGCTATGCTCCCCGATAATGGCGCCAGAAAATAGTCTTGATAACCCACAAGTATAGGGGATCGCAACAGTTTTCGAGGGTAGAGTATTCAACCCAAATTTATTGATTCGACACAAGGGGAGCCAAAGAATATTCTCAAGTATTAGCAGCTGAGTTGTCAATTCAACCACACCTGGAAACTTAATATCTGCAGCAAAGTGTTTAGTAGCAATGTAATATGATAATGGTGGTAATGGTAGCAAAAGGTAACAGTAGTAAAAGTAATGTTTTTGGTATTTTGTAGTGATGATAGAAATAGCAACGGAAAAGTAAATAAGCAAAGATCAATATATGGGAAGCTCGTAGGCAATGGATCGGTGATAGAGAATTATGCCGTATGCGGTTCATCATGTAACAGTCATAACCTATGGTGACACAGAACTAGCTGCAGTTCATCAATGTAATGTAGGCATGTATTCCGAATATAGTCATACGGGCTTATGGAAAAGAACTTGCATGACATCTTTTGTCCTACCCTCCCGTGGCAGCGGGGTCTTTACGGAAACTAAGGGATATTAAGGCCTCCTTTTAATAGAGTACCAGAACAAAGCATTAACACATAGTGAATACATGAACTCCTCAAACTACGGTCATCACCGGTAAGTAGCCCGATTATTGTCACTTCGGGGTTAACGGATCATAACACATAATAGGTGACTATAGACTTGCAAGATAGGATCAAGAACTCTCATATATTGATGAAAACATAATAGGTTCAGATCTGAAATCATGACACTCGGGCCCTAGTGACAAGCATTAAGCATAGCAAAGTCATAGCAACATCAATCTCAAAAACATAGTGAATACTAGGGATCAAACCCTAACAAAACTAACTCGATTACATGATAAATCTCATCCAACCCATCACCGTCCAGCAAGCCTACGATGGAATTACTCACACACGGCGGTGAGCATCATGAAATTGGTGATGGAGGATGGTTGATGATGACGATGGCGATGGATTCCCCTCTCCGGAGCCTCGAACGGACTCCAGATCAGCCCTCCCGAGAGGTTTTAGGGCTTGGCGGTGGATCCGTCTCGTAAAACGCGATTAATCCTTCTCTCTGATTTTTTCTCCCCGAAACACAATATATAGAGTTGGAGTTGGAGAGGCACCAGGGGGCCCATGAGGTAGGGGGGCAGGCGTGCCCCCCACCCTCGTGGACAGGTGGTGGGCCCCCTGGCCTTCATCTTTTGTAGGTATTTTTTATATTTTTCGAAAAGTTGCTCCGTGAAGTTTCAGGTCATTCCGAGAACATTTGTTTCTGCTCATAAATAACACCATGGTAATTCTGCTGAAAACAGCGTCAGTCTGGGTTAGTTCCATTCAAATCATACAAGTTAGAGTCCAAAACAAGAGAAAAAGTGTTTGGAAAAGTAGATACGACAGAGACGTATCAGCGGCACCGGGAGAACTACTGCGATTGTGCCCTGGTTCATCCGGATGAGCACTTCAATAGAGAAAGCCGAAACCTGACTATCATGATAAAGCGCGAGACAGGTCAACCACTCGATGACTTAGCAGAATCTTTGGGATTCCTCCGCATTAACGAAGGGCCGTTTCTCGGTCATGTACATACGCGCATCGTATTCGGACAAGCGCGGAAGTACCAGGGGCTATATAGTAGTCCCACCGTCAAACTCCTATGGCTAAGTGAAAGTGTTAAAGAAATATAGTCCGATTGCCTCGTTCGCTGCGCTACCACCTCCTTAATGGACCAAGACGTTGGATCAAGTGTGAATACGCATTTTTTGCGAACACTCCCGCATTATATGCGTGGGGGCTGAAGCCGACGACTGCAAACTTTTAGGTTATATACATATATACATAAACGGCCGCATAGGAGGCATCATAATACTTTCAGGCAAAAGTATAAACACAACCTTTACAATTCAATAAAACATTGTTTTTTACAATGGGAATACATGTCACTAGAACATAATATTCTTCGAGCACTAAGACTCTATTAAACGAGCGCCTTCAAGGACTTCTTCAAAGTAGAGCTCGGCAGATACTCGGCCCACGGCCGAACTCTGGATTGCAATAGTGGTGGCCTCCATCTCTGCCCAGTATGTCTTGACACAGGCAAGTAACATCCGCGCACCCTCTATGCACGCCGACATCTTCATAGCGTCGATGTGCGGCACAACACCAAGGAATTGTTGCACTAAACTAACATAACTATTCGGCCTTGGCCCTTCCGGCCACAGATGATCCACAACAGACATCATGGCAAGTCTGGACAACCTATGGAGCTCGGCCCACTCAGCCATTCGCTCATTCAACAGCAGCGGACGCACTTGAACATTGAACTGTGACCAGAACAACTTTTCCACTTCACCATATTTTTGATCCTTGAAGTACTTGGCCGTATCAGCAGCACTTGCTGCCAAATCCACGTATGCGTCTGCAGCACTCCATTGTTGATCAAGAGGGGCACACTTTGGATCTCCGAACTTCGTTCGCAACAAAACGGGCTTCCCAGCCGCGATATCTCCAGCTTGACGCAGCTCCTCCTTCGCCGCTCTAATTTTGGAGCGGGCTTACTTGGCTGCTACCATGGCCTTCTCCAGGTCCGTCGCCTTCGCTCGGCTTTCTTTTTCAATAAGCTGGTAACGGTCAGTGGCATCTTTCAACTCAACGGCCATTTTGGCTATTTTTTCCTTGCTTTGGCAATGAGCAGCCTGTTCGGCCCTCAGCTCTTCGACCGCCTTTAGAGCGGCCGCATCACTATTCCTGGCTTATTCCTTTGCTCGGGCAAGTTCCGCCCGAAGGGACTCCACGACGACAACTCCATCTGCATATTAAAGATACTGGCATCATGCTCCTCTTACTATGTGTTGATCACCGGAGAAATCACATCCCCTGTGCCTCGTCGAGCCACTTGTTGACAAGCACGATGTCGGCATCTGCCGCATCAAATTGCCGCTTCAGCTCGACAAACTCATCAGTCTGGCTAGCCACCGGACCTTCAGCCACCTGCATATGAGGGCGGCTTGATTATTGCCTGGGACTATGATCCTCCGTTTGCCGCCGTTCTCGACAGCAACCAAAGTCTCAGGGGCTACTATCTGCATGGGGCACACTAACGTGTGCGGTACTGTCAAAAACATACACTATTTCACGTACCTCAAAGCCTTTCAGCAGACTCATAAAAGCTTCATGCAACCCACTTTCGGCAGATGAAATCCTCTCAATCACCGTACCCATTAGCGTACGATGCGCTTCTGAGATGGCCGCTTGCTCCAGAAGATCCTTTAGTGCGTCCGATCGTACACCGGATGGTTCCGGACTCTTTATGTTGCTCTCTTCAGGAGCCGAATACTGAGGACTTCGTGTGGCCGAAGGATTACCTTCTGGCCTTGGCGGATCAGGAGAAACCCTCCGCGACGACACTTCAGGGTCGCCCGCCTCATGAGGCGGGGTGGCATGGGGAGGTGTTTCGCTCTCCATCATCTCCAGAAGAACATCCCTCGAAGACGAACTCTGTTGAGAAGGACTACGATCCGAAGTACAAAGATATATGCTTCGGTTATTGTCTTCAGAAGTAATGTGGGATATTTTTACAGCTCGGTAGAGGGCTGATGCCCTTGCGGGCACTGTGCGGTAAAAGCACCCTCCGTGGCAGGACCCTCTGGCGAAGATTTCTTCCCGCGTTTGGAAACCTTTGTTTCCGGGTCTTCAGAGGTGGTCCTCTTCCTTCCTAGGGGAGAGGGAATTTCAGATTCTTCTCCTTGGTTATCCTCCTTTGTGGAGGCACTAATTCCCCCCGTTTGGACGAATAATGAGTGAGACCTGTTTTCAGCCTCTTTATTCCCCCTTTATCTTCCCCTGAGGGCGCCTGATAAGGCGCCGGCTCAAGCATTCTGGCTAGTACTGGATTAGCCGAGCCTTCGGGAAGGGGGGCCGAACACCTGATCATCTTCGCCTTTGTTACCCAGTCCTGGTCAAGGAGCGACTTTTCAGAATGATGTTATGATAAATAAAAAGACAGCGTGTTCGGCCACGGGATTACTTACTTGGGTATCTGGGCGATTACAGCTCAGACCCGCATCCTCGGTGGTGTCCGGACACTTTATTTGTGGTTCGAAGAACAATTTGTACATCTCTTCGAGCGTCATGCCGAGGAAGTGCTGAATAGTTCGCGGTCCTTCTGGGTTGAATTCCCACATACGGAGGGGTTGACGTTTGCAAGGCGAGACTCGTCGAACTAGCATGACTTGCATTACCATGACCAGGCTGACATCTCTCTCAAGGAGATTTCGGATGCGACTCTGCAATATCGGCACATCATTTACTGGCCCCCAGTTCAGCCCCTTGTTGATCCATGACGTCAGTTGTGGTGGGGGGCCCAAGCGAAAGGCAGGGGCAGCTACCCACTTGGAACTTCGGGGAGCTGTGATATAAAACCACTCTGGTTGCCATAAACCGGAAACCTCTGGGAAGGAACCCTCTGGCCACGGAACATCAACACTTTTGCTTATTACGGCACCTCCACACTCTGCGTGTCGCCCCTCGATCATCTTCGGCTTCATATTGAAAGTCTTGAGCCACATGCCAAAGTGTGCGATTATGCAGAGGAAGGCCTCACACACGACGATGAACGACGAGATGTGAATGAGGGAATCCGGGGCAGGTCTTGGAAATCCAGCCCATAATAGAACATGAGCCCCCTAACAAAGGGATCCAGAGCGAGGCCTAGCCCTTGGAGGAAGTGAGAGTTGAATAAAACGCTCTCGCTGGGTTTGGGAGTGGGAATTACCTGCCCTCGAGCAGGCAGCCTGTGCGAGATTCCGAGGGTCAAATACCTGGCCTCTCTTAGCTTCTTGATGTCTTCCTCTGTGACAGAGGAAGGCATCCACCGACCTTGGAGGTTGGATCCGGACATGGTTGAAGGTCCGAAGCGCCTGACCTGAGCCTTGGGTGTTGGAACTCGAGGCGGGGGAAGGATTCGATTGAGCATGAGAGGGAAAAAAGGACAGGCCTTGGCCTCTTTATAAAGAGGGTGAATATCAAGCGTCCTCCTCATGGCCGTTTGGGACTTGCCTAAAATCGAGGAGTCATAACAACGGGCACGATTGGGTTACCCACGTCCGTATTGATGAGAATCCCGTAATAAGGGGGGCACGATCTCTGCTTCGACACGACGTGTCAAGATAACTACCTCGCGATATGTGCAATGCTGGTTGAGGAAAAAACGGTTCGAATAATGATGGGGCCATGGCATGATGTCATGTTGCTAAACGTGTCAGCAGATTAGATTTGTGGAAATATTATTCTCTCTATGGTGGTATGTTGAACTTGTTTTGCAGAGACGGACACTATCCTTGTGTTCAAAATCTTCTATGGAGTATTCGGAGGAAGAACCCGCCTTGCAATGCCGAAGACAAATCTGCGCGCCGGACTCATCGTCATTCAAGATTCAAGATTGAAGACTTTGTCCCGTATCCGGATGGGACTTCCCTTGGCATGGAAGGCAAGCTTGGCAATACGGATATGTAGATCTCCTCCCTTGTAACCGACTCTGTGTAACCCTAGCCCCCTCCGATGTCTATATAAACCGGAGGGTTTAGTCCGTAGGACAACAACTATCATACCATAGGCTAGCTTCTAACGTTTAGCCTCTACAATCTCGTGGTAGATCAACTCTTGTAATACTAATGTCATCAAGATCAATCAAGCAGGACGTAGGGTATTACCTCCATCAAGAGGGCCCGAACCTGGGTAAACATCCTATCCCCTGCCTCTTGTTACCATCCGCCTTAGACGCACAGTTCGGGGCCCCGTACCCGAGATCCGCCGGTTTTGACACCGACAATGACCCTCGGGTTTGCAACCCTAAGGGAAAGTTATAGGTTGTTAGGAAAATGTAAAACCAAGGTTGGGCCTTGCTGGAGGAGTTTTATTCAAAGCGAACTGTCAAGGGGGCCCATAACCCCAACCACATAAGGAACGCAAAATCAAGGAACATAACACTAGTATGACGGAAACTAAGGCGGCATGAGTGTAACAAAACACCAGGCATAAGGTCGAGCCTTCCACCCTTTACCAAGTATATAGATGCATTAATTAAAATAAGAGATATTGTGATATCCCAACATAAACATGTTCCAAGATGGTGCAATCTTCAACTTCAGCTGCAACTAACAACACTATAAGAGGGGCTGAGCAAACCGGTAACTTAGCCAAACAATGGTTTTCTAGGAAGGTGGGTTAGAGGCTTGACATGGCAATATGGGAGGCATGATAAATAAGTGGTAGGTAGTACAACATTGCGATAGAATGAACAAGTACCAAGCAAAGATTGATGTGATATCGAAGGTAATGGTCATCTTGCCTAGGATCCCGCAGGGAAGAAGAACGAGTCCATGAAGAACACAAATGGATGTAGTCGAACGAATCCTCACAATTCCGGAACGAAATCGAAGCTAACGAGAGAAGCAAACCGGAAAGAAACAAACAACATGGTAAACATACCGGCATAAACATGGCAAGATGCACAATCAAGTATGATGCATGTCCGGTTTAATGAGGCATGACCTGTCAAAGTGCACAAACAATACTACAAGTTAAGTGGAGCTCAATATGCAATGAGTTGCATATTGACAAAACACCACATTCGAAATATTTAGTTTCCTCTCGTTTATGTACCCAACAATATTAAATGTTTTTAAACATGGCAAGGGGTGAAGCATAAGTAAACTAACTATTTAGGCAAGTTTAAATGAGGCCGGAAACATGAAACAACACTTCCGGTAAATCCCCATGTGCATATTTTGGTTATGGTACTGTTCTGTCCAAAACACAATTTTCGAGTTGTTAAACATGCAAAGTAGTGTCACTACGTTACGCTAGGCATTTTTCTACCCCATTTGCATATAAAGTTTATTTAAATCGGAGCTACGGTTAATTAGTTATGAAATAAACCATTTTGGCATGATATATGAGTAATTTTAGACAAACATCATTTTAAATATTTTTAACATGGATGAAAGTTGCATATTATGAAACTAGATGAAATTCTAAGGATTTTACATATATGACATGTTTCAAATGAATGCACGGATAATTAGTTGTGAGTAATGCAAACTAATGGCCTTTTCTGAATTTAAGAAATTCCTGGATAATTAGCTAAAATCACAGACGCTAAAAAGAACCTAGAACGGCCGAAACATTGGGCACAACATATTACAAGGCACATGCGGGCATGTGATATTACTGGAGCGCTCACCATGGGCCACGCCCAGTAGGTGGATGAGGCCGGAGGCGGGCTGGGCTGGGCCTTGGTGGATCTTAGCGTCGCTACAGCCCACGCAGTTGGGAGAGCCGCAGTCGAGGAAGAGGTCAACGCGGGCGAGGCTCTCACTTCATCTCCTCTCGAATGAAGCAGAGGCGCGGCGCGGCTGCGGGGCACAGGGAGACGCGGCTCCGGCAGGCAGTGGCCGCAGACGGGGCGGCGGAGCGGCGCGAATCGGGGGGTGGAGGGGCAGGAAAGGTGAGGTCGAGCTGATCCAGAGCTGCAGTTGCCATGGGGCTCGGGTGTCAAGCACCTGGTTCCTGTCTCTAATGAGGACGCAAAGAGTTGAGACGGAGAAGAAAGATGGATAGGGAGGTAGAGACAGGGCTCACCGGAGCACGTGGGGATGGCGAGGAAGAGCTAGGCGTCGGGTGGCGGAGATCCAAGCGGCAAGGTCCTTGCGTCCGGGTCCACTGGATTGGGATGAGGTCAGAGCGGCGTCAGCATGGAGCACAATGGCCATCCATGGCGCGATGGTGGAAGCTCCTATTGAAGAGAAGAGAGAGGGTTCGAGAGGTAAGAGACCAGAGGGAGAGAGCGATTACAGGAGGGAGGAGAAGTAAGGAGAGGAGGGCCGAGAGCTGCTAGTCGCCGGTGACGTCGGGCGGGGAAGGAGGCCGTGTAGGAACTTCGGTGGCCGGCCGGCGCTTGGGCTGTTGGGGCCTCGGGCGCGCGAGGGTGTGGTCGAGGAGCTCAAGATGGAGGGTGTCGAGAGGGGCTGGTGATTGGTGGGTTTGGATCGGGAGGGATCCCGAGGAGAGAGTGGCGGCGGGTGAGGAAAAAGAGGGACTTGGTGTAGGGTTAGGTAGGTTTACACTAAATATATAGTAGGTGGGTTTTTAGTTAGGGCTAATCCATCCCTCCGATCATAATCGGGCGGTAAACAAAAATAGGATAGGGAGTCCAATAAATAAAACTAAGATATTTTCCGGATGTTTGGGGATGATCTGGACCCAACGGTGATGACTGCCCGGGTCAGGTTCAGGTAAGTTTCGGACGCGCACACGAGGGGGGGGGGTCTGTGCACTGTATAGAGAGACTCCGGTTTAAGCAAGAGGGAAAACGAAGAATAAGGTTGGTCTCACAATGGTCACGAAAGCAAGGGAGGACGCGACAACTACGAGCGGATGCAAGTTTTAAAAACAACGATGGCAACGAGTGCCGATGCAATGTGGTTGATGCCATGATGAAATGCAATAAACAAATAAAACACATGGCTAACACGCAAAACATGGAAGGCAACTGGGAAGGCATCTGGAGCATCGGTCTCGGGGCATCACACTGCCAGCACTCTTATCTACAAGCCAGATGCCCATCCTTCCAAGTCTTCCAAAGCCAAGGATGCTTCACCTGCTTCTGCCTCCACCATTCCACATTCTTCTGACTCTGACTCTTCGAGTGGTTTCAATTCTGATTCAAAACATACCCCAACAGAGTACTTCCTCGTGTGTCTTCTCTTTCCTTTTTGACAGTTGTTGACAAAAAGGTGGAGAATTACATTGAGTGATAGTTTTTCGGGGTTTGCAGGGTGTGTGTTTTTTCTTTTGCTATTTGGCTTTCCCTTGAACAATTTGCTTCAAGAACCTTATCGCACCGCATCTTTTGTTGAAACACTCGATCGTCATGTAACGTTAATAGCCCCCACTATCGGATTCAGTGCTCCGCAGACCCAGGAAAGATTCGAACTCTGAGGTGCATGCAAAGCACTCAATCTCCCCAATCTACCAACTTGTCGGTCTCACGGCCTAGCTCGATGAACGGGAAAGGAAAGGGACAAGGCAGTTTACCTAGGTTCGGGCCACCTTGTGGTGTAGTACCCTACTCCTGCTTTGTGGTGGATTAGCCTTGAGGTGGTCTGAGGAAGAACTCGTATAGAGGAAGAATGACCTCAGGAGGTCTATTCTTGTGTTTGCATGAGCTAGAGTGGGAGTGGATGGTCTGATTCATCCGTCCAATTCTATTGTGGTGGCTAAGCTATATTTATAGTGGCCTTGGTCCTTTTTCCTCAAAGTGAAGGTGGGCAGGGATCCCACAACGACCAATTTCAAAGGGAAACAACTAGTACATCTTATCCTAATGAAAGGTGGTCTTTGCCTACAAAGCTTCTGGTCGTTACATCATGGTGGGCTCGGTGATGACCTCCGTCCTGCCGTCTTGGCGGTCTTGTTGTTGTACCATAGAAATGGAAACCTTTAGCTGATTCCTTCGGACTCTGCGCCTGCGCTTGCTGTATTGTGCCCGCTGGCGCCTACCTGGCCTTGGTCGTCACTACTTGTGTCACCCTAACCTCACGAGATGAGCGCCTGCATAGGAATCTCCGCTCCTCAGGAGCGAGCCTAGGGAGGCCACTCCCTCTGGTGGTCTTGTTGTCGCTCACCTCGCGAGGCATGGCCCCTCGTGAGGGTCTTGTGTTGTTGATGCTGGAGATGGTCCGTACCTGGCCATCGATGGAGCCACGCCATGGGCTGCAGGCAGGCTAGTCTGGGTACCCTAGTTCCCAGAATGCCGACAATAGCCCCCGGGCC
Organism: Triticum urartu; assembly: GCF_003073215.2. NCBI lineage: Eukaryota > Viridiplantae > Streptophyta > Magnoliopsida > Poales > Poaceae > Triticum > Triticum urartu. The sequence goes on from NC_053023.1 coordinate 359,214,916, forward strand.
CAAGGAATGCTCGGACATGGCTTCGAGGTGGAGCCAAAGGGCAAGGGCGAAGCGCCATGGGCCCCAACCACCTGGGTACCCAGTCGATGTGTGATGCTTGATCGAACGTTGGCATCTTCGCTTCCCCATGTTGCCTCGGAAACCGTTTGACTTGACAACAGCCTACTGCATGCAAAAAGATCATCATTACTGGAGGACCGTGGAGGTCGGCGGTTGGCCTCCCTCTGGCTATAAATGGGGGGAGGGGCAAAGGACCCTAATCATCTTCGTCTTCTCACTGCTTGCTCCTTCTTCTTCCTTCTTGTCTTGCCATCTTGTCGAAACACCCATGGCGCCGATAAGGAGGTTTTCCGTGGAGAAGAAGGGGAAAGCTCCTCGAGAGGAGCTCGGGCCACTCCTGCCGAAGAAGAAGCTCGACCACTCCCGCAACGTCGTTGGGGGCCCCAAGGTGATGAGGTCTTGGCATGAGCGGCCTCTGCCTGGCTTCCTGATCCCCATGTATGCCCACATGTAGAGCCCTACACGAGGGGGCAATGCCCAACACCGCGAGGGCTAGGGCCGCAGAGGAGGATGAGCGGTGGCTGCGCGGCCACCCGGCTCGCGAACCCATGCCGAAGGCACAACGCGTGAGTTTGTGGTGTGGGCGGCAATGCCATCGCACACATGGATCCGGCTCCCGCGGTTGTTCGCAGAGGAGATACCGCCGAGGGGGCCCACCGAGCTGTGGCTGCAACACGCCGGGTGCTACAACCAAGCTACTAAAGTGGAGGTCAAGGTCGTCCCTCGGGCGACGTCTTCATGACCCATGGATGGGGAGAGATCACCCGCGCCTGCTGCCTAGAGGGGGCTCTCGCCATCCACTTTGAATCTGACAGGGCTTCAACGCTCTTCTTCAAGGTCTTCGGCAAGGAAGGTCGGTGCCTGGAGTGCTGCTCTGGAAGAGGTGATCCATGCGGCACGGTCACGCGCGTTGAACTTGCCCTTGGCCTTGCCAGCAGCTCCTCCGGCAGCAGCAGCGATTCTCCGGAGTCCACTAACGACGACATCTATGAGCCGACGAGATCCCGCTGCGCCCTGAGAATGGCAGCGGCGTCGACTCGGCGCCGTCGGTGACGTCACTGAGGCCGGGGTTCTTTATGATCCCTTCTTTTGCTTTCCCTACACAAATTCATGACGAGCCTCGTTGGGTTATGTAAAAAACTATAATGATTTTTCCTTAATGCTATTGTTCTTGGTTCGGTGTTGTGATTGTGTATCCTACCTCGGCACGGTGCTCCCCTTCATTCTCGCGGTAGCTTAGTTCTCTACGCCGACAGGACCCTGTCCCCAGGCAAGCTTCAATAGTTGCTGGTATGCCAGGTTGCGATGCCGTGGTCAAGGCCAGGAGGTGAGCGGCTCGAGGTCCAGTAAGAGCCCCTGAGGCGTGATACTCAGGAGGTCCCCTTTAGTGCACAAGTAGCTCCCTAAAGGCCGAAAAGGAAAACGGCCTTGCTAGAGCCAGATCGTGAGACTCAAAATACTAAGTCGTGAGGTTTACGTCGGTGTGTATGGGGTGACTTATCTTGGTGCACCCACGGTGGTTCCTTGCTGCCAAGACGATTGTTGTGTGACGCCTAACCGCGTCCTGATGGTGGTTATCCCAGGTAGGGCTCACGCCGATCCCCTTTCCCCCGCTCATCTAGATGCTCTACGTCCTCGGTCCTAGCCTTCTAGCGAGGCTCAGCCGCCACTGGTATGCTAGGTCATGGTGTCGTGGTCAAGGCCAGGGGGTGAGGGCTCGAGGGCCAGTAGGAGCCCCTCAGGCGTGATGCTCAGGGACCCCCCTTTAACGTGCAAGCGAATTGCATGAGAAAGGAGTGGTGGGCCTTGCGAGGGTGCCTTGGAGGGATCGTGACTCGGGGCGTTGATGTGGTCGCTCATAGTTCCAACTCCGTAGATCCCTGTGGGTTAGTCAGGGGAAGAGAACAAAGCACATAGCCGCGCTTGTTGTCCTGCCCTTGATCTTTCCGCAAGAAGATGAAGGCACTAAGGATCTGGTGAGGTGACGTGCGCGGGGCAGGCCACGAGCCAGATCTCGATCTCCCAGATTTATTAGCGATGTAGGGACAAACTCGAGCATAGGCGCTGTGCTAGCACGTAGCCCCCATTGCGGGGTGAGCAACTGGTGGGTTAGCAACGCGCAGAGGCCGCGAAGGGAGATTCCATAAATAACAAGACAATAGAGATAATTCCGATAACCATGATAACACAGCCAAGCGTACTGGTTCGGAGTACAAAAAGTAAAATGGTGCAGCCACGGGACTTGCCCTGGCGGCTTGAGGATGGTGCGGGCCGAGAGGCGCCCTTAGTTGAAAAAACCAAAAAGTGTCACCTGGCACTGTTGCTGAAGAAGTGTTGGAGTAGCCGAAGACGCATGTCACAGAAGTCGTTCCTCACGAGCCGTCCAGCTCCCGAACCTTGTGAGGCTCCGGAGGCCCGGGTGCTCCCGAGGGTTCGTCACCTCCTCTGTCTGGACCACCTTGCGCTAGGCCTCGTGAGCCTCCATGATGGCCCGCATGTGGCTCTGTGCACAGCAGCCACCCTCGGCAGATCGAAAGGCATGCGAAGACAGCTATGAGGTGGTCCCTTGCACCGCCCAACGTGGGATGGCCAGAAGAGCTCCTGAGACGCGACCCTGTTGAGCCCTGGGATGTTGACGTAGGCGCGCAGCTCACTGCCCTCACCGGGGGAGGGAGCTACACCGGGTGGTGTAGGACCACGCTCGCCTCGCATGGTTTTCATCTCCTCCAGCTCCTTGATTTCCTTGGTGATGAACTCCTGAGCGCCTGGCGCCTCGCGCCCTGCGCTGTCCTCACGGAAGCGCGCGTTGAAGCACGCCTCTACATGGTGTCCGAATGCCTCCCTCGTGATGCTGGCCAGGTCCGAGGCCCTCCAGAGGAGATCCCCTGAGCCCAACCTGAGAGGGGCGCCGGGCGCGCCTTCCTATGCGAGAGGGGAAGGCGCCCCATCAGTGGGCGTAGGGCCTGAGGCACCATCGTCGGACGCCCCATCCTCCTGAGGTCCTCGGTGGAGCAGCTTCTTGTTCTTCTTGGGAATGACCTCAGGGGGGGCCACATAGCCGCGCTTGCTGTCCTGCCATTTATGTACACTAACACTTCCTATGTTCGTTGTTGGACTAGCACCTAGGCGCAAGAGGAAACAAACATCAGGGATAATGCTCGATAGGTTAACTAAATCTGGAGGATGAAGAATGGAGATCCGTTTTGAGGCAGGTTTAAAAAGGCCACGTGATGCTACAAAGTCAGCCAAGTTAGTATTAGAGGCAGCGGTTGCCGTTAGGTGTCATGTACGTATCCTCCCAACATGGATTCAGTACAGGAATAACAAAGACAAAACCTAGTTCAACACCTTCCTCGACCATTTATCTGTAAGTATGGTTATGTATGGAAACTAGTAATATCGTCTTGCTCTGTCCCATACTTTCTAGGTTGCTGATAATGAGACTCCCATAATTTTCAACATATGAGGTTCAAGTTGGATAGCCAAGATGATGCAACCAGACAAGCTTGCACCCATGTTTTCAAGTCTGCTCTGCGACAATATCGGTATAACTTGAGGAAAACTCACTTTGAAGGCAAGGCTAATAGTGAACTTTCCCAAACATCTCTAGTGGAAAATATATCGGATGAAGACTGGAGGGGCCTTGTTAAACACTGGTCAGATCCGAAGTATCAGGTACATTATATATATGTGATCAGATCACATGTTGAAGTCCTATTTACGCATGTGCCACACAAATCTATCTTCTTGTAGGTGAACTGTTCAAAGAACAAGGCCAACCGTACGACAGTGAAATTCCAACAAATGACAGGATCTCGTAGCTATATTGCACACTGCGAGGCTCTTGTAATTAGCTGTTGTTTCACTCTTTTCGCTGTACCATATTATCATATCTATATTGACTTGTTCGAAATGCAAAGGAAAGCCCACAAGGACCAAAGAGTACCTGAACCAAATGCTGTGGAAATCTTCAAGGACTGTCACACCAGCAAGAAGAAGGGCATGACTACAACAGTCAAAGCCGCTGTTGTAAGTCCTTAATCCTCATGCCTTTTAACTACTACTTACTCTGACTTGTGCCTTGAACTGCATGGTTTGCAGCCAATGTCTATTACTCTTTTCAATTTTATACACAATTGTCTTAGCGTATCATTGCACCTTACAAGGTTTAAAAGAGAGGAGTGATGTTCCTTTGATCTTGACCCGTAATCTAGTTCCGTGCTGGGCTTACCCACACAACGTTACAATTGCCTGTTTGTCTGTTCTCAGTTATTTTGTGATATGAATGATGTCATACTATGCTTACCGTATTATAAACTTCGCCTCTTTATCCTTAGCCCTCAATACAATGTGAAGAAATAGACAATACATTAGCGATGGTACATGGTCATATGTCTGGAACCTGGTTTGTACTTTGCAATGAAATACAACTAATATTTTACATGGGTTCACCAGAATAAGTTCTGTATATAGACCAAAGCTATTTTGTTTGGTTTTTTGCCTCCTTAATATCTTCTGTTCTGGTACTACTAATGTAAAACCTCAACTTTTCAGCGAGCAATGGAAAAATGGTGGAACCGCCACCTTCTGAAGGTGGCGAGGCAACTATAACCGCAATGTCAGCTCTTACTAACAGTGCCAAAAGCACGTTCCTGCATAATACTGGGTTGGTTGTTAAGGCAGTATCATCCAAACTGCCTCACGATCAAGATATGCAAGCTCAAAGCAATGTTGTATCTGCGCTCCACACACAAGTCCATTCCCTAACAGAGACCCTTTGTGAAACAAGGAGAAACATTGCTCAATGTCGTCAAGATATGCATGGTTTTGAAACCAGACTATCAGACATTTGCTATGTTGTTCAGGAGCCTAGGGGAAATAAAGGCGAGGGTTTTGGTGCTCCATCGGACAATACAGCATGAAAACGTAACAGTCAGGTCAAATGAACTGAGCTTCTGAACTTCTGGTGGTGCATTTATCTGCAAGACTGTTAAGTTTTATTCCAACCTTCCTTTTGTTATATAGTTGTAATTTGTTTTGGTGCGATACAAAATTTATTCTTAACATGCAGCCACCGGCTGAAGAAAACAGCAAGCCATTTTTGTATAGTGTAGGGTGTTCCCTATATTTGCACTGGAGGCGATCTTTGATGCCGAGTGGATGTAATCTTTGCAATCGCCTTAGTAGCCTAGCGTTAGTTTCAACCTTATTTATTTCCTAGTCTACTTTTTCCTTGGTTTGCTAGTGGCCGCAACTACCATGGGCCATATACGCGTCGTAGGATCTATGGGTCTCCTACGGGCCGTTGATAAATGGGCCTGTAATCGGTGGGCCTCGGGCCGTCGGATAAATGGGTCTACATGGGCCGTAATCGGGCGTAATTGGTACCGGCCTAGCACGGTAACAGGCCGTTAACAGGCCGTAGGACAGCAAAGGCTTAATTCTGTCACAGGCATAACGGGTCGTTAATGGGCCAGAATATAGGATGGGCTGGAAACGGCGCAATGGGTTAACAGGCCAGAAACGGGCCGACTCTTGCCATTGGCCGAATTTGGCCCATTAGGGTAACAGGCCAGTAATGGGCCGACTCTTTCCATGGGCCGAATTTGGCCCATTAGGGTAACAGGCCAGTTACGGGCCGACTCTTGCCATGGGCCGAATTTGGCCCATTAGGGGAACATGCCAGTAACGGGCCGACTCTTGCCATGGGCCGAATTTGGCACATTAGGGGAACATGCCAGTAACAGGTCGGAAGTAATCGAGGGCCGAAAAGGAGCCCAAGAACGTATGGGCCATCAATAGGCCAAAAGCTAACACGGGCTGGAAACGGCCCATGTAAATCACGGGCCGTTAACGGGTATAAAGAAAATTAATGTTCATTATGGGCTAGAGTCACCGTGGGCCTGTAAAGGGCCGAAAGAGACGAAGGCCTCATATGGGTCGAAAGACGTCGTGGGCCATACATGGGCCGAAAGTGAAATGGGCTGGTGTTATATTCGACGGCCCACCTGACGTTGTTGCACCGATTTCCTTTAGGGCCTAACGGGCCATGAGTTAACGGGTCGTAAAATGGGCTATTTGCGAAGAGACCATTAACAGGCTTTTCATGGGCCAGCCCGTTAACTTTTGACCAAGTCAAAACGGGCCGGCTTTGTAAGCTAAATGGGCTAGTGGTGGGCCGTGGCACGTGTCGACATATCATAGGCGCCTATCTGACCCACTGATGAGCTGACATGTGTTTCGTCCGGCCAATAAGAATTTTGCACGTGGAAATTTCCCATTGGTCGGGGCTGTTAACGGGTTATCGGATACAAAACCCGACCCGATAGCTTAACGGCATTCCGTTACGGTGGATGCCACATGTCAGTCACCCTTGACGAAAGCACTTCTGTGACGCGCGATTTATCGTCATGGAAGTGGACACTTCCGTGATGATAATTTTGGTAATGTCATGGAACACTTCTACGACAACACAGGTATGACTATCTTGATTCTGTCATCAATTTGTCATGGATGTACATGCATGACAAAAAACGCGACCTACTGTGAAAAACACGTATCATCACGGAAGTGTATTTTTTTGTAGTGTTGGCTTGTTAGTTTCTCGGTGCTGGAGAAGCTCGTGGCAGGGAGCTTCTCTCCTCTACTTCGGGTGCGAGGCGGCTAACGTGTTTGGGTTGCAGAGCTGCGGGGCGAGGGCCAAAGGGTGGCGTGGGCGCTGGATGGGACGCCGACGGGTCACGAAGCAGCTGAAGCGCTCGGCTGCAGAGCTGCGGGGTGGGGGCCGAAGGGTGGCGCGGTCGCTGGATTGGACACCGCGGGTCGTGAAGTGGCAGAAGTGCTTGGGCCACAGAGCTATGGGGCAGGGGCCGAAGGGTGGCCCGGGCGCTGGATGGGATGCTGGCGGGTTGCAAGGCGGCTGAAGCGCTCGAGCTGCAGAGCTGCGAGACAGGGGCGAAGTGTGGCGCGAGCACTCTCCTGGGAGATGGGGATGGCGTGGAGGGGGTTTGGACGCCGACGGGTGCTTGGCCGGCGACTCTTGGGCATCAGGCGGCCTGATCGTCTCTTCGCAGAAAATATAGAAGATAGAGAGATCTCTTAGAGAAAAGAAGCATGGGAAAGAGAAGAGAGATGGAGTGAGAAGGGGAGGGCTCATCGACAGCGCGGCTTGGCAGGAGACGCTCGGTAGCAAGCTAAAGAAAGGGGTGCGATCGTGGGGCTCCTGGTTCCTGCGAAGTGCGAGCGTCGACATGTTGCTCAATGGCTACGAGACGTGGGTGGCATGACTTGAGCGACTCGTGTCTGATTTGGATCAAATTGCAGACAGTGTCCTCTTGAACACAGATCAATGAAGTGCCTGACCCAGATTGTTGATGTCTGCTATAAGAAGGAAGGTACATTGGCCGGCACTCTATCAGGCCCATTTTCAACCAAACATCCAGTGTCACAGTCGTGTTCGCTAGAGGAGGAAGTGTCGAGTTCACTAGAGGTAGAAGAACATCCACCGAGCACTCCAATGTCGCTTGCGGCGGCTACACTAGAGGTATGCATCCCTTGACCCCTGTTTGACTTAATTTTTATGCCCCATGTCTCGCTGGCGAGCCCGTGTGCAGCCACTTTGGTTGCTCGCGCGCCACTGCGTGTCTCTGCTGCTGCTGCAGCCGCTCGCTGGCGCCCGTGCACGGCCGTTGTCCCCGTTCATGAGCCCGTGCGCAACCACGGTTATTGCTTGCATGCCCGTGCATGGCCGCTACCATCATTCGTGAGCCCATGCGCGGATGTTGTTGTCGCGTGTGTGCCTGTGCATGGCCTTGCTGGTCTTGCTCGTGACCGTGCGCTCTGGTTGAGTTCATCTCCGATCCTCTCGGTGGCTGGTCTTACTATTTTGGTGTGAATCAATCAATCAGGGACCATGCATGAATCATGTCTCCTACCGATGCTGCTGCTGACTTGTGTGCTGGTAGCCTAAAACCATTTATCAAGATGTAGTTAGTAGTTACCTATGTGCCATAATTGCCTTGTTAATGCCAGCTGATATGTGATAATTTGCAGTAGAATGTCCAACAAACACATAGATAGGTATTAGGTGGCATATGTATTTCAGAAATTTTTGTTTCTGTTATGGTTGAAGTGCACATGGTATTGTTTGATCTATTTTCATATGATACTGATACACACATGAATTGTAAAGACTTAAAATTATGAGGGGTGATTAGCAATATATATAGTTGGGAATCTATTTGCGCTAATTGTAATTTGTATATCTATATTGTTCATTATTTTATACTAGGAAACTTGTGGTGGACAAGGTAGTGCAAAATAGCAAGTAAATAATTTGCTGATTGCATTAGCTTCAAAATCTAGCCACTGTATAGCATGTAGACAACTTATACATGATAATTTTGGTTAATAGGTAGCTGGGAATTTTAGTCTTCATAGGTTGTTGTTTGCTTATTCAATATAAGTTGGTTGCCCTTTAGTTCAATATAAAATGTGCAACTAAATGTCCAATTCCATGTAAAGAAAGTTCAGTGTATGGTTGATTCTGTACTGGGGGGTTTATATGAGCTCTGCAATATAATCATAACACTTCAATGTTGTGTTATTATGGAAGGCGTACTTCCAAAAGACAGCTCTGCTCTATTTTATTACTCCCTCTGTTTCTAAATATAAGTCTTTAAAGATTTCAATATGGACTATATACGATCTTGAATATTACTTGATGGGCATAGAACCTGATGAACTTGTCGAATTTGGGTACTACAATGGTGTTTCCCTTTGACCAATTGAGGGCTATGATACAAAAATATAGGTCAACCAGGTTAGGTTTTTTTGTCACAGAATACACTCGGCTTCATGAGTTTTCTGATGAGGCATCATTATAGTTTAATATGTCAAGTGGTATTTGATCTTACATGATGAAGAGTTGTCTTCTGTGGGTGAAAGTGCAACTATCCCTGGGTGGTTTTGGTAATTCCTAACAACATATAGCTCATTGAACTAATGCTCTTTCAAGATGATCATTTCAGAAAGTTCAATGATTGGCATGGCATGGACTAGGAATGTGGACCCCCGAAAATGCTAAGGATACATATTGGCTCAAGCTCAAGACTCTACATTTTCATTTTTAGTGATCCAACATCACATTGAATCCATAGGAAAAGCCAATACTATTAAGAGGGGATGAGGTGTTGCTTAATGGCTTGCTTGCTCAAAATGCTTAGTGATATGCTCCAAAAGCCCTCAACCACTTTTTCATATCCACATATGTCCCAAACCAAAAGTCAAACTCGCCCCACCAATTTGATCTATCCGGCGCCACCAAGTTCATTTACATAGCCATGGACAGAAACCCTAATCAGTTCGGTCTCACCGATAGGGATCTCGGTCTCACTGAGATGGGATTGCAAACTCTCTATTTCCTTTCGTAACGTTTCGGTTTAACTGAGATGAGCGATCGGTCCCACAGAGTTTGCAATGCAAACTCTCTGTTTCCCTTTCGTAACATTTTGGTCTCACCAAAATGAGAGATTCAGTCCCACCGAGTTTGCTTGACCAACTCTCTATTTTCCTATTATAGAAATTGGTCCCACCGAGTTTATGTGATCGGTCTCACCGAGATTACATTATGCCCTAACCCTAATGAAATCGGTCCCACCGAGTTGACATGTCGGTCCCATCGAAAATCGTAACGTTCACATTTTGAACTAAATCGGTTTGACCGAGTTTTATGATTCGGTCCCACCGAGTTTGGTAAATTGTTTGTAATGGTTACATTTTGTGTGGAGGCTATATATAGCCCTCCACCCACTCTTCATTCATGGAGAGAGCCATCAGAACGTGCCTACACATCCAACATACATTTTCTGAGAGAGAACCACCTACTCATGTGTTGAGACCAAGATATTCCATTCCAACCACAAGAATCTTGATCTCACTAAAAAATACACTTCCGTGATGATACGTGTTTGTCACAGTAAGTCGCGTTTTCTGTCATGCATGTACATCCATGACAAATTTATGACAGAATCAAGATAGTCATACCTGTGCTGTCGTAGAAGTGTGCCATGACATTACCAAAATTATCATCACGGAAGTGTCCACTTCCTTGACGATAAATCGCGCGTCACAGGAGTGCTTTCGTCAAGGGTGACCGACACGTGGCATCCACCATAACGGAACGCCGTTAAGCTATCGGGTCGGGTTTTGGATCCGATGACCCGTTAATAGACCCGACCAATGGGGATTTTCCACGTGTAAAATCACCATTGGCTGGAGGAAACACATGTCGGCTAATCGTTGGGACAGATGTCAACCACTCATTGGACGGAAGGCGCCTATGATATGTTGACACGTGGCATGGCCCAACAGAGGCCCATTCCTGTGAAAAGGCCGGCCCATTTGACTTGGTCCAAAGCTGGCGGGCCGGCCCATGGAAAGCCTGTTAATGGCCTGTTCGAATATAACCCATTTACAACCCGCTAACCCAAGGCCCGTTACGCCCTATCTGAATTAGGCCCAGTAACGTCATCTGGGCCATCCAATATGATTCCAGCCCGTTTTCACTTCTGGCCCATGTACAGCCCATGACGTCTTTCGGCCCATATGAGGCCCTATGTAACTCTTGGCCTACTAACGGCCCATGGTGAAACTGGCCCATAATGAACAGTGTATCACTTTACACCCATTAACGGCCCGTGGTGAAACTGGCCTGTAATGAACAGTGTATCACTTTATACCCATTAACGGCCCGTTATTCCGTTGGGCCGTTTCCAGCCCATGTTATCTTTCGGCCTTCTCAGAGCCCATTTATTCTTGGGCTCATTTCCAGCATTCGTTTACTTACAGCCCGTTACTGTCATTTTCTGCTTGTGGGCCAAATCCAGCCCGTGGTTACAGTCGGCTCGTTTGTGATCCGTTAATACGTTGGGCCGATTTCATAGCGTCATCAAATACGGCCTATTAATGATGGCCCGTTATGGTCGGCCCATGAACGGACGATTCCAACTCTAGCCCGTTTACGGCCATAATGCGGTCTGTTTGGCCCATGTTTGGCCAATCGATTATACGGCCCGTATAAGGCCCATTGATAATACGGCCCGCAGAAGGCCCATTGTTTCTACGACCCATAGAAGGCCCATTGTTTCTACGGCCCGTAGAAGGCCCACTATTTCTACGGCCCGTAGGAGGCTCAGTGTCACTACAGTAAATATTAGCCCATGGTTATTGTGGCCTAGTTTCAAAAATAGGTTATTGCAGCCACTAGCTAACCGCGGAAAAAGAACTGCAATGACTACAAGCAAACAAATAAACAAGACAACAAGGAAATAAATAAGAAAGCAACTAACATTAGGCTATTACACATATTACATCCACTGGGCATCAAAGTTCGCCACCAGTGCAAATATAGGGAACAAAGCAGCATATCATATACACTGGTTGTCAAAGTTGGCGACCAGCGCAAATAAACGCCGCAGCAAAACAAATCCAGAACTGAAACCACTTCTGAAGATCTCAATAAAAAATATCCTGGGTACCCATAATGCTGGCAAGATGCTTAGCAAGCTTATTAAATTTCTCTTGTTTGGCTCTTAAATCCTCCAGCGCTTGCTGTTGCACCAGAAAATATGCATCTGAATTCTGCAGGGACTTCCTCAGTCCTTCAGCTTCCTGTTGCAGCACATCTGATCAATGTCTTTCCACTTGAAGTTGAGACTCAAGAAGACGAACTGATTCAGGCAGCGAGTTCGAAGAGCTTGTGCCAGCAGTAGTGGCCAGTAACTCGAACACTACATCAAGACAGGACTTTTGGGTTCCCTCACTGTCGCCAAGATAGTTTTTATCAGCTTTCTTGGAGACCAACAGGGATGTCTCACTATCTTGAACCTTATCTGCATTACTTCCTTTACCATTGGATAACGCGGTACTGTTCTCCAATATTTTGTCTGCATTCTAAAAAGAAACAAGTAGACACATCACATGTTTACCATGTTGTATATGAAACTCATTTTGGTAAATGAGTTTAGTAGTAAAGTGGACAGGATAACAGCATGAAATAAACATATATCTATGTACAATGTTCACTTTATGGTCTATATCATTCTAGTTTTTGTTGCCAAATCAAGATAGAGACACAGTTCAAATAATGTTTGTTCAAGACAAAGCAGAATAGACAGAATATAAGTGCGGGTAACTATAGAGCAATAACAACACTTGTAATGTGCATGACATGAGAACATAATTGTTTATTCAATTGAAACTGAAATCAACATAGAGCAGGTTACAACAGCAAACCAGTTAAAGAAACAGGTTTAAAACATACCTGTTGCACCATTGGAGTTTCAATTCCATCCTTCAAATTTGAAAATAGTTGGTATGAGTAAATACAGTCATGCAAGAGCAAAGGAGTACGAACCATAGCTACAGAACCTGACTTGAGAACAAATCTTCTTCTCCTTTAAGCATTGAGTTGGGATTCGGAGTGGTGGTCCTCGTGCTTTGGGCATCGCAGTTCCCTTACTAATTGCTCGTGTTGGGGTGCTCTGTGGTGGAGACGGTGCTGTGTCAACTGGAACTGGGTTACTATCTGCCAGGGTTGGGGTTAGAAGGGGTGTAGCTGGTTCTCTGTCCATCTGGGTAGGGGTACAATCTGTGAGAGTCTGGGTTATGTGTGGTGGATCTGGTCCTTAGGCAAGTACAATCGTGGTTCTATCTGCACCAACTGGTAGCACTATCTTTTCTAAAGACCGTGTTGTTACTCCCTTAGATACTGCCATCACGCTCTCCAATTCAAATGGCTGATAAACAAGAAAAGTAATTGAAAGTATAGACATTGTATGATAGCCAGGTGCAATGGATAGTGGGGAATAAAAGAGAGCATGAAATAATTCATATTTATGTTGTCTAACCAAACAGGATAGCATGACACAATTTCACATATATGATGGCTAACTAAACAGGATAGCATGACACAATTTCACATTATGATGGCTAACTAAAAAAGATGGAAAGACATAGTTCAAAATATGAGACTATGTAAACAGGATGACATGACATAACTATATAATGTGTTTATTAAATAGGTTGGCATGCCATAATTCACATACATTCATGGATAGAATGCCATAATTCAAAATATGATGACTGTAAACACTAAACAGGATGAGATGATATAACTATATGATGTATTTATTAAATGGGTTGCCATGCCATAATTCAGATAGATGATGTGTATGTACTATGTAAACATGATGGCATGATATAATTCAAATATATGATTTATATAGTAAGCAAGTAAGCAGATGGCAATCCATATATGATGTAAAAACTAAGCAATGCAAGACAACATGCATGACATGGGTAGTATAACCCTGCCAAGTTCGAGCATAGACCTCAGGGGAAAAATAGGACTGGTCATCAGTCTCTGAATCCTCCTCTGAGGAGCTCTCTGTAACCAGCAAGATGTCTGCTTCAGCAGGTAGCATTGTCTGCTCTGAATACCTTGTTTTCACTCCAGATACTTCCATCACCGCTTCAAATGGCTGATGCACAGGAAGAGTAGTTGAATATACAAACATTGTCGACAAATGGAACACGTAATACAAAAAAATGATAGCATGATATAATTCACATACATGATGATTGGCTAAACAGCATGGCATTGCATAATTCACATATATAATGCCTTTGCAACAATATAGCATTGTATAATTCACATATATAATGTCTTGCAACAAGATGGCAATGCATAATTCACATATATGGTAATTACACACTGAACAGGTGGAATTCACACAAAGCATGTCTAAACTAATCAAATGACATAGCAATGCGAGACACCAAACACGATATGAGCAACATAACCCTGCCAAGTTAGAGCATACACCTCAGGGGGGGAATAGGACTGGTCATCTGTCTCTGAATCCTCCTCTGAGGAGCTATCCGTAACCACCGAGATATGTGCTTCGTCAGATAGCATAGTCTGCTCTGAAGACCTTGTTTTCACTCCAGAATTTGTCATCACCGTGTCAAATGGCTGATGCACACGAAGAGCACTTGAATGTAATAACATTGTTGACAAATGTAATATGTAATGAAAAAAAAGGATGGCCTGATATAATTTACATATAAGATGACTGGCTAAGTAGGATGGCATTGCAAAATTCACATATATGATGCCTGGCTAAAAAAGATGGCGTTGCATAATTCACATAAATGATGAATAAACTAAACAGATGGCATTCGCGCAAAGGATGTCTAAACTAAGAAGATGACATATTTGAGGTATGAAGTAAGCAATGCAAGACACCATATGCATGATATAACCAACATTAGCATGCCAAGTTAGAGAGAAGACCTCAGGGGGTAAATAGGAGTTGTCTTCTCCTTCTGAATCCCCCTCAGAACATATATCTTCCTCTCGATTACAATCCAAAATGCTTGGAGGAGGGCTGCCTTTGCGCCTACCATGGAGCGACGTCTGCATGAAATTTTATTGCCACGCAAGGCTCGTCTCTTTTGCTCTACATGTTCAGTTCCATTGTTTACAATAACTTTCATGCATAGGAATAAAACATAGTGAGATTATGTAAGGAGTGCATGCAGAAATCCAGAGTGATGGTAGCAACCTGTGGATAGACCCAAAACCAATAATAGCAGGCAGATAATGGCTTCAGTTAAAAAATACAGATAATGGCTTCTTTACTGTTTGTTTCCCACCCAACATGAAACTCATATTAGACACCGGAGATTAACCAGATAGTAGATAGATACTATTGTTAGCGGCCCCGATATGTACCCCACAACCATTTAAAAACTCAAGTTTGACCATTAGTTTGGAGCTGACTCAGAGTCTAATCGGCGAACAGGACGATAAAGTAGCATGTAATATTAAGCGATGCATAACGTAAGCCGACACGAAAGAGTGCGACCTCTCTTGCGGACCCGTGTAGTCCTCGAGGTCATCTGCTCGGTTGATGATAGTAGTGTAGTTTTCATGGCTGCCAGCGGCGGGGAAGAAGATCTGAGGCGGCGAAAGACAGTCTAGAGGCCAGATCCCTGCTGTGCTGGACCCTTCTGTCGTTGGAGCAGCTGAGCTGGGGTGGACGACGGCGCAGCAGGAGCGGGAAAAACCACACAAGGTTTTCTTTGACAACTATCTGTAAGAGAAGTAATTCTGTAAGGGCTTGTTTGAATTGGAGGATTCCAACAATGCGCCGCCATCTGTAAGGGCGCCGGTCCTTCCGTTGCCTCTTCGGTTGGCTGCCATCTGTGCGTGCGCCGCCATCATCAGTGGTGGCATCCTCGGCGGCACCATCAGTGGTGGCATCAGTGGGGTCACCTCGGCGGTACCATCAGTGGTCTCAGGATTGGTGGGGAAGGCGGCGTCCTCATACAAGTGAGGTTTTTCCTCCATCTCCTGGGACAGCTCCCAGAATTTCTTGCCGCCCGAACCCCGGCCTCATCATTGTTGGCCATGTTTCTCTATAAATAGGAACAAAGTTTGGTCAAAAAGTTGGTTATTGTCAAGGAACAAGATCATGGTCTCATCATTTAGGGTTTTTCGACACCGAGGCATCCTAAAAGCTAAGCTTTTATCATTGAGGGTTTTTCGACGCCGAGGCACCCTAAAAGCCTAAGCTTTCATCATTTCGGTTTTTATCGACACCGAGGCACCCTAAAAGCCAAGGTTTTATAATTTAGGGTTTGTCGACACTGAGGCACCCTGAATGCTAAGTTAAGTTTTCATCATTTAGGGTTTATCGATGCCGAGGCACCCTAGGTTGACTAATATATATGGGTATCTTCTAATAATATACCCTATCAAGGAAAGGGAAGGAGAAGGGAAGGGGATCGAGGGCGAGGGCGAGGGAGAGAGAGGGGATAGGTTTGGGCCGGGGTGGAAATATGGATGGGGGCGGCACAATACTAATGGCGCACCACCCCTCGGTGCGCCATAAGTACATCCATACTAATGGCGCACCTCACCGTGGTGCGCCATTAGAAGTTTTTTTTTCTTATAGCAATGGCACAATACTAATGGCGCACCACCCCTCGGTGCGCCATAAGTACATCCATACTAATGGCGCACCTCACCGTGGTGCGCCATTAGTATTTTTTTTTGATTTCTGCTCGAGCCAACAGGTTATCTTCCACCTGACCTGATCCACACCAAGTCCCCTTTGCTAGCTCGACTGGTCAGTAGCCAGTTCTCGCACCAGGAGGTCCTGGGTTTGATTCCCAGGCTCCACAAATTTTTTTATGCATTTAAAATGCTGTTTGATACTTATTTGTGTTTAAATATGTTCAAACTTGTTTAAATCATAACAGTAATATTTTTTTATAAGACAGTAATAATTTTTTTAAAAATATTATCAAACAGTATCTGGCGAGGTGGACCGGTGGGGTGCGGGGGGTCGGCGGCCGGTGGACCAGGGGGGTGCTCGGCGGCGAGGGGGACCGGATCTGGCGAGGTGGGATAGCGATCGAGATGGAGGGGGATCGAGATCGAGTGTCCATGAAATTTAAAAATATTCATCATAGTTCAAAAAGTGCCCATGAAATACAATCGAGAAATGAAGGCTACGATTTAAATACAATCGATCTTAGCTAGCTATCTGTTCACAATCTTCTTGCCCTTCTTTTTCGCCAATGGAGTTCTTCTGTGGAACGGACGTCCTTTAGGTAGGGTGGTCCTGCTTCTTCTTGTGGTGTATGCTGCTACTTCATCATCGTCGTCATGTTCGATCCTCGGGTCGCCATACTTGTCGAAGTCTTGCTCATTGGCTACTCCATCCATTCCGATGATCTTCCTTTTTCCTCTCCTCACGACAACACGACTGGGCTTTGACGGGTCGGTAATGAAGAAGCATTGGTCCACTTGGGAAGCCAGTACCCATGGCTCATTTTTCGCGGTGACGTTTGTGCCCGCGGTCTTTGATTTGGCTTCGGGTATAACCATGGTGGTGAAATACCGGTCTTCTTTTAGGACGCTCTTCGCCCATCTGACACGGAACATCGGGACCTTCTCTCCAGCGTAGCTCAACTCCCAGATCTCCTCGATCCTTCCGTAGTATCTGTCCTTGTCGTTACCGGTGTAGGATTCCATCGTTACCCCGGAGTTCTGATAACCATCGCTCTTCATGTCCTTGGCCTCGGTGTAGAATGTGTAGCGTTGATATCGTACGCCTCATAGGTCATCAGGTTGTGCTCGGCGCCCTGTGACAAGGCGAATATGAGTTGTTCTTCCGCGGACGAATCCTCATGTAAAGGGTACGACAGAAGCTTCTGCTTGAACCAACGCGTGAAACATGAATTGTGCTCTTTGAGTATATCTCCGTTCGTCCTCTGTTGGCCTCGGTCATTGTACGTCTTCTTAATAAAGGTTTTGTGCTCTACCACCCAAGGATCGACCACGTCTATGTGTTGTAGCGCGACTAGGTTTGCTCTTTCAAAGTCGGCGAGTCGACCCTCGAAGTCGACATGCATTTCGCGGCGACCCTCACGGTGACCCCATCCAGCGAGCCTGCCGAGGTGCCTGTTGACGGGCAGACCAACGGGGTTCTCGATGCCTAGATAATTCGTGCAGTAGGAGATGCACTCTTCGGTCAGAAAGCCCCTGGCTATGCTTCCCTCTGGACGTGACATGTTGCAAACGTATCCTTTGATGACACCATTCATCCTTTCGAACGGCATCATGCTGTGCAGGAACATCGGCCCGAGTTGGATGATATCGTCCATGATATGGACCAGCAGATGCACCATAGCGTCGAAGAATGAGGGCGGGAAGTACATCTCAAGCTCGCATAGTATCACCACGATCTCTTCCTGTAGTCTTCTGAGTTGCCTCACGCCAACAGACTTCCGAGAGATGACGTCGAAAAAGTTGCATAGGCCAAATAGGGTTTCATGGACGTGCGCGTCCATGATCCCACGGATTGCAATTGGAAGTATCTGCATCATCAGCACGTGACAGTCGTGAGACTTCATCCCGCTGAACTTCTGCTTCGCTGGGTCTAGGTATCTGCTTATCTTCCCCGCGTAACCGTAAGGAAGTTTTACTCCTACGAGGCAGGTGAAAAACTGCTCGATCTCCTCCTGACTTAGAGTGAAGCACGCGGGAGGGTAGTCATTTCCGGTCTTCTTGGCCTTTTTGCCTTTGCGACGACTTTCCGTGTCCTGCTTCGCCTCATCATCATCATCATCATCATCATCATATATAGCGTGAAGCTCCTGCCTGATGCCCATTGATTTCAAGTCTGCCCTTGCTTTCGGCCCATCTTTGGTCCTCTCTGGCATGTTGAGCAGGGTACCAAGCAGACTCTCGCACACGTTCTTCGTGATATGCATGACATCAAGGCTGTGAGGCACACGGTGGATCTTCCAGTACGGCAAGTCCCAAAAAACAGACCTCGTTTTCCATACCTTCAGCAGCGGCTCTGGCGCCTTTCGCTTCTTTCCCGGCTCTGGCGCCTTTTGCTTCTTTCCTGGCAGTGGGCAGTCTTTCCAATTTTTCAACAGCTCGTCTATTTCCTCGCCGCTCCTCGTACGCGGGCGTCCTCGGGGTTCGGTTTCACCATCGAATAGATCCTTGCGTTTTCTCCACGGGTCATCGTCGCGAAGCCACCTTCGATGTCCCATGAACACGGTTTTTGAACACTCGGGATCTCTATCTAGCTGGCGATACGTTGTGTCATCCATGCACCTGACGCATCCAGAAAATCCATGGACCACCTGCCCCGCGACATATCCGTAACCGAGATAGTCGTGCACCGTCGTGAGCAGCGCGGCTCTCATAGGGAAATATTCTTTCTCTACGGCGTCCCACGTATTGGCTGGCGTTTTCCACAGCGTGTCAAGCTCCTCTTTCAGCAGCCCCAGATACAGATTGATGTCGTTCCCTGGTTGTTTCGGTCCTTCAATTAGCATACTCATGTGGATGTACTTCCTCTTCATGCACAACCAGGGGGGAAGGTTGTACATCCACACAAACACAAGCCAGGTGCTATGTGTGCTTCTCTGGCTGCCAAACGTATTGACTCCATCGGTGCTCGCGCCCAGCACGATGTTCCTTGGATCGTTCCCAAATTCTAGGTCTTCGAAGTTCAACGCTTGCCACTGGCTCGCATCCTTAGGGTGACTCAGCATCTTGTCTTTTTTATCTATCTCCGAATCATTTGCGTCATCTTCTTGCTTCTTCTCCTCCCTATCCGTGTGCCAACGCAGGAGCTTTGCTACCTTAGGGTCTGCGAAATACCGCTGCAGACGAGGAGTGATCGGAAAGTACCACACCACTTTTCGAGGAGCTTTCTTCCTCTTCTTGTATCGAGTGACGCCGCACACCGGAGATATGGTAGACTCCGCGTGCTCGTCCCGATAAATGATGCAATTGTTCATGCACACATGGTATTTCACGTGCGGCAAATCCAGAGGACACACGATTTTCTTCCCCTCCTCCAAACTGGTCGGGCACTTGTTCCCCTTGGGAAGACGTTCGTGCCAGAATGACATGTTCTCGTCGAAGCATGCGTCGGTCATTTTGTGTTTTACCTTCATCTCCAGAGCCATGAGCATTACTTTCAGGCGGTTATCCTCGGGCCTGCATCCTTCATACAATGGAGTAACCGCGTCTAACTCAAGTTGATCCATCTTGGCTTTCTCTCGGGCGGCAGCTCTTGCGTTATCCGTCTGCTTGAGAAGCAGCTCTTGAATATGAGGGTCCTGCACCCAGCCCATCGATGGTCCAGCGTCATCTGCTCCGCCGGCATCATCATCTTCATGATCATGCCCGTCGTCTGCTCCGGCATCTTCCTCATCATCATGTCCTGCATCTTCTACATGATGACTGTGTACAGCATCACCGTCGTGATCATCTCCTGGGGATTCTTCGTCTTCTCGCCCGCCCGAGCCGCGGTGGTTGTCTTGCTGCCCTTCCTCATTTCTTGCCCGGCCCCCATGGACGACTTCGTAGTCATCTTCATCACCTTGCCACCGATAGGCATCCATGAAACCACGCAAGAGCAGGTGGTCCCGCACCTGCCCAGATTCCGGGTCCGCAATAAGGCTCTTCAGCTAGCATCTTCGACACGGATATCTTATCTCCGTCTCGTTCTTTTGAAGCATCTCGGCCTTCGCGGACCTCAAAAACCTATTCATGATGCCTTCGGTCATCATGCGGACCATGGTCTCCTGCGGGGTAGAGCAAAACGATATTTTAGAACCAAGAAAAAATTTGGCATGACTTTCCCTAAAAATAGGACCAAAAAGAATGCTTAATGCCAAAATTCTCGCCGAAACGGAAATGAATCAACATTCCGGCAAAATATTGGCAACTATCGCATTTTAAATACCGGTACACCTCCAAACACAAACACATATGCAACACCACAAACATATGCAACACCACGAACATACATAGATCTAGCTAGGCCATAAAAAGTGCATGTGCACATTGTTGTAGGGAGAACAACATAAATATAGCTTCCCCCCTTACTTACCTATCAAAACAAGGTAATTTAACCACTTAAATTGAATGAATCTATGGTGGAAATGAGGTGAAAAAGAGGAGGCACCCGAGACAAGGAGGAGGTGGAGAGAATAAAGTGGGGAGAAAGTGAGTGTGGGTAGGAGAGGTTGTCCAAAATATCTTGTTGCTGCTCACTTACTAATGGCGCACCAACTCTAAATGCGCCATTAGTAATCCAGGTTCCTAATGGCGCACCTTCTGGTGGTGCGCCATTAGTAGTTTTGCAAAAAAAAACATACTAATGGCGCACTGTCCCACAGTGCGCCATTAGTAGTTTTGCAAAAAAGGGAATAAAAAATATAATAAAAAAACAACATTAGTGGCGCACTTTCCGGCAGGTGCGCCATTACTAGTTACAACTAGTAATGGCGCACTGTGTCTGGATGCGCCATTAGTATGTTTGGACAGGCACACTAGTTAAAAATAATAATTTGATACTAATGGCGCACCCTGGGCCAGGTGCGCCATTAGTAGTTTCAACTCTAATGGCGTATCAGAAGGTGGTGCGCCATTAGTATATACTAATGGCGCACCGCTTGTTTGGTGCGCCATTAGTGTCAATCCCATCTATAGCCCTTTTTCTAGTAGTGCTACCACCTCAGTAATAAAGACCAATGAGCCGTCAAATCACATAGACCCAGCAGTAAGTTGGACGGACGAAGCAACCATCACTCTTGCGCTAGTGAGAGGTCGCGTCCGCTCTGCCCGGGCATGAATGCGGCACTGATTCTTTGGAGCGGCGCTGACCGTTTCAGGCGGGAAGCGCGCGCGGGCGATGGAGGGGCTTTGGGTGGGCCAGGCTGCTCAGGAGCGGGCGTGGCAGCTGTTCGCATGTCCCTACCGGACATGCCCGGAAACGAGAGGATGCACCGACTCTTGCGGCTAAAATTGTATACTACACAACATATCTCTGTAGGAGTAGGTCGATCTGTCTCTCTCTCTAACACACATGGTGTTAAACACACACACACACACGCACAAGCACGCACCTTGGTCCCATTGCACCTTCTAACGTGACTTATTACACCTAGACGGAGGGAGTAGTAAGTATACGAGATACGGTGGCACACTGACTTAAGTCGAATACAAGTGCCCAAAATTTGTGTGCATGCTATAATAAGGATTCACTTAAAATAGTACGTGAGCGAACAGAGGGATTAATTGGACAGTGTTCCCGAGCAGTAGCGAGATGTGCGAGGTAAGATACACCGCTGGCGCTTTTAACTTTTCTTATTGATTTGTTTGTTTCACCCTCTGACTGGTGGGACCCAACATACTACATGGAGAGAGGTAAGGTGACTAAGGCTGCATTATTTCTGCACCACTGTGGATAGTCTTACCACCAAAGCCACATGACACGATTATGATTGAAATCCCAATGACTCCCACACACACACAAAAACACGGCATGCTTGTCACACGAATGCAGGAATGTATAAAAGGTTATTTCCCTCTCGTTGAACATAACGGGAGGGTTGTGTAGCTGGTTAGCCTATTCGCTCATCAAACTTGAGCTCTCGGGTTCAATAACTACACTTGAGCATAATTTTTGCCAGGAGGATTCTTTGACTGATCAAAGTGTTTTCTAGGTTTTGCACGCTTCACACTCTCTCTCTAGTTTATATATACACGCTGGAGCCTCAGCGCTTGTAGTTGCTCTCTTCACACTCTCTCTCCCTCTCCCGCTGGAGCCTCAACACTTGTAGTTGCTCTCTTCACACTCTCTCACCCTCTCCAGATATAAGCAAGACTTCGTTGGCCTCTCTCTCCCCTCACTGCTACTCAAAGAGCCGGCACGATCCGTCCGCCGGGAAGGGAAGGAGGCTTAACACTGTCACCGTCGGCGAGGGACTACCTGTAGGAAATATGCCCTAGAGGCAATAATAAAAATGATTATTATTATATTTCATTGTTCATGATAATTGTCTATTATTCATAAGATAATTGTGTTATCCGGAAATCATAATACATGTGTGAATACATAGACCATAACATGTCCATAGTGAGACTCTAGTTAACTAGCTCATTGATCAATAGATAGTCATTGTTTCTTGACTATGGACATTGGATGTCATTGATAATGGGATCACATCATTAGGAGAATGATGTGATGGACAAGACCCAATCCTAAAGCATAGCACAAGATCGTGTAGTTCGTTTACTAGAGCTTTTCCAATGACAAGTATCATTTCCTTAGACCATGAGATCGTGTAACTCCCGGATGTCGTAGGAGTGCTTTGGGTGTACCAAACGTCACAACATAACTGGGTGACTATAAAGGTATACTACAGGTATCCTCGAAAGTATCTGTTGGGTTACCATGGATCGAGACTGGGATTTGTCACTCCGTATGACGGAGAGGTATCTCTGGGCCCACTCGGTAATGCATCATCATAATGAGCTCAATGTGACCAAGTGTTTGGTCACGGGATCATGCATTGCGGTACGAGTAAAGTGACTTGCTGGGAACGAGATTGAACGAGGTATTGGGATACCGACGATCGAATCTCGGGCAAGTAACGTACCGATTGACAAAGGGAATTGTATACGGGATTACTTGAATCCTTGACATCGTGGTTCATCCGATGAGATCATCGAGGAGCATGTGGGAGCCAACATGGGTATCCAGATCCCGCTGTTGGTTATTGACCGGAGAGTTGTCTCGGTCATGTTTGCATGTCTCCCGAACCCGTAGGGTCTACAAACTTAAGGTTCGGTGATGCTAGGGTTGTAGAGATATTAGTATGCGGTAACCCGAAAGTTGTTCGGAGTCCTAGATGAGATCCCGGATGTCACGAGGAGTTCCGGAATGGTCCGGAGGTGAAGATTTATATATAGGAAGTCCAGTTTCGGCCATCGGGAAGGTTTTGGGGGTAATCGGTATTGTACCGGGACCACCGGAAGGGTCCCGGGGGTCCATCGGGTGGGGCCACCTATCCCGGAGGGCCCCATGGGCTGAAGTGGGAGGGGAACCAGCCCCTAGTGGGCTGGTGCGCCCCCCATGGGCCCCCCTGCGCCTAGGGTTGGAAACCCTAGGGGTGGGAGGCGCCCCACTTGACTTGGGGGGCAAGTCCCCCCCTTGGGCGCCGCCCCCTTGGAGATGGGATCTCCTAGGGCCGGCACCCCCCTAGGGGCCCTATATATAGTGGGGGGGAGGGAGGGCAGCCGCACCCAAGTCCCTGGCGCCTCCCTCTCCCCTCGTAACACCTCTCCCTCTCGTTGGAGCTTGGCGAAGCCCTGCCGAGAGAACCGCTGCTTCCACCACCACGCCGTCGTGCTGCTGGATCTCCATCAACCTCTCCTTACCCTTGCTGGATCAAGAAGGAGGAGACATCTGCCCCAACCATACGTGTGTTGAACACGGAGGTGCCGTCCGTTCGGCGCTTGGTCATCAGTGATTTGGATCACGACGAGTACGACTCCATCAACCCCGTTCTCTTGAACGCTTCTGCTCGCTATCTACAAGGGTATGTGGATGCACTCCCGTCTCCCTCGTTGCTAGATGACTCCATAGATTGATCTTGGTGATGCGTAGAAAAATTTAAAATTCTGCTACGTTCCCCAACAGTGGCATCATGAGCTAGGTCTATGCGTAGTTTCTATGCATGAGTAGAACACAAGTTGTTGTGGGCGTCGATTTTGTCAATTTGCTTCTCGTTACTAGTCTTATCTTGATTCGGCGGCATCGTGGGATGAAGCGGCCCGGACCGACCTTACACGTACGCTTACGTGAGACTGGTTCCACCGACTGACATGCACTAGTTGCATAAGGTGGCTAGCGGGTGTCTGTCTCTCCCACTTTAGTCGGATCGGATTCGATGAAAAGGGTCCTTATGAAGGGCAAATAGAAATTGGCATATCACGTTGTGGTTTTGGCGTAGGTAAGAAACGTTCTTGCTAGAAACCTATAGCAGCCACGTAAAAAAATTGCAACAACAATTAGAGGATGTCTAACTTGTTTTTGCAGCTTGTGCCGTGTGATGTGATATGGCCAAAAGGATGTGATGAATGCTATATGTGATGTATGAGAATGATCATGTTCTTGTAATAGGAATCACGACTTGCATGTCGATGAGTATGACAACCGGCAGGAGCCATAGGAGTTGTCTTAATTTATTTATGACCTGCATGTCAACTTATACGTCATGTAATTACTTTACTTTATCGCTAACCATTAGCCATAGTAGTAAAAGTAATAGCTGACGAGACAACTTCATGAAGATACGATGATGGAGATCATGGTGTCATGCCGGTGAAAACGATGATCATGGCGCCCCAAAGATGGAGATCAAAAGGAGCAAAATGATATTGGCCATATCATGTCACTATTTGATTGCATGTGATGTTTATCATGTTTTACATCTTATTTGCTTACAACGACGGTAGCATAAATAAGATGATCCCTCGCAATAATTTCAAGAAAGTGTTCCCCCTAACTGTGCACCATTGCTAAGGTCCATTGTTCCGAAGCACCACATGATGATCGGGTGTGATAGGTTCTAACGTTCGCATACAACGGGTGTAAGCCAGATTTACACACGCAATACACTTAGGTTGACTTGACGAGCCTAGCATGTACAGACATGGCCTCGGAACACGGAAGAATGAAAGGTCGAACATGAGTCATATGGAAGATACGATCAACATGGAGATGTTCATCGATGATTACTAGTCCGTCTCATGTGATGATCGGACACGGTCTAGTTGAGTCGGATCATGTATCACTTAGATGACTAGAGGGATGTCTAATCTGAGTGGGAGTTCATTAAAAAAATTTGATTAGATGAACTTAATTAGCATGAACTTAGTCTAAAAACCTTTGCAAAATGTCTTGTAGATCAAATGGCCAACGCTCATGTCAACCTCAACTTCAACGCGTTCCTAGAGAAAACCAAGATGAAAGATGATGGCAGCAACTATACAGACTGGGTCCAGAACCTGAGGATCATCCTCATAGCTGCCAGGAAAGCATATGTCCTAGAAGCACCGCTAGGTGAAGCACCCATCCCAGAGAACCAAGACGATATGAATGCTTGGCAGTCACGTGCTGATGATTACTCCCTCGTTTAGTGCGGCATGCTTTACAGCTTAGAACCGGGGCTCCAAAAGCGTTTTGAGCAACACAGAGCATATGAGATGTTCGAAGAGCTGAAAATGGTTTTCCAAGCTCATACCCGGGTCGAGAGATATGAAGTCTGAGACAAGTTCTACAATTGTAAGATGGAGGAAAATAGTTCTGTCAGTGAGCACATACTCAAAATGTCTGGGTTGCACAACCGCTTGTCCCAGCTGGACATTAACCTCCCAGATGAGGCGGTCATTGACAGAATCCTTCAGCCGCTCCCACCTAGCTACAAGAGCTTTGTGATGAACTACAATATGCAGGGGATGGTGAAAACTATTCCTAAAGTATTTTCAATGCTGAAATCAGCGGAGGTGGAAATCAAAAAGGAACATCAAGTGTTGATGGTCAATAAAACCACTAGTTTCAAGAAAGGCAAGGGTAAGAAGAACTTCAAGAAGGACGGCAAGGGAGTTGCTGCGGCTGGTAAATCAATTGCCGGGAAGAAGCCAAAGAATGGACCCAAACCTGAGACTGAGTGCTTTTATTGAAAGGGAAATTGACACTGGAAGCGGAACTGCCCCAAATACTTAGCGGACAAGAAGGCCGACAACACTAAAGGTATATGTGATATACATGTAATTGATGTGTACCTTACCAGTACTCGTACTAGCTCCTGGGTATTTGATACCGGTGCGGTTGCTCATATTTGTAACTCAAAACAGGAGCTGTGGAATAAACAGAGACTGGCGAAGGACGAGGTGATGATGCGCGTCGGGAATGGTTCCAAGGTCGATGTGATCGCCATCGGCACGCTACCTCTACATTTACCTACGGGATTAGTTTTAAACGTCAATAATTGTTATTTAGTGCCAGCTTTGAGCATGAACATTGTATCTGGATCTCGTTAAATACGAGATGGCTACTCATTTAAATCCGAGAATAATGGTTGTTCTATTTATATGAGAGATATGTTTTATGGTCATGCCCCACTGGTCAATGGTTTATTCTTAATCAATCTTGATCGTGATGTTACACATATTCATAGTGTGAATACCAAAAGATGTAAGATTGATAATGATAGTCCCACATATCTGTGGCACTGCCGCCTTGGTTACATCGGTGTCAAACGCATGAAGAAGCTCCATACAGATGGACTTTTGGAGTCTCTTGATTTCGAATCATTTGACACGTGAGAACCATGCCTCATGGGTAAAATGACCAAGACTCCGTTCTCCAGAACAATGGAGCGAGCAACCAACTTGTTGGAAATTATACATACTGATGTGTGCGGTCCAATGAGCGTTGAGGCTCGCGGTGGCTATCGTTATGTTCTCACTCTCACTGATGACTTAAGTAGATATGGGTATGTCTATTTGATGAAACACAAGTCTGAGACCTTTGAAAAGTTCAAGGAATTTCAGAATGAGGTAGATAATCACTATGACCGAAAGATAAAATTCTTACGATCAGATCGTGGGGGAGAATATTTAAGTCACAAATTTGGTACGCACTTAAGGAAATGTGGAATCGTTTCACAACTCACGCCGCCTGGAACACCTCAGCGTAACGGTCTGTCCGAATGTCGTAATCGCACTCTATTGGATATGGTGCGATCTATGATGTCACTCACTAATTTACCGCTATCATTTTGGGGATACGCTCTAGAGACAGCTACATTCACTTTAAGTAGGGAACGGTCTAAATCCGTTGAGACGACACCTTATGAATTATGGTTTGGGAAGAAACCTAAGCTGTCATTTCTAAAAGTTTGGGGATGCGATGCTTATGTCAAGAAACTTCAACCTGAAAAGCTCGAACCCAAGTCAGAAAAATGCGTCTTCATAGGATACCCTAAGGAAACCATTGGGTATACCTTCTACCTCAGATCCGAAGGCAAGATCTTTGTTGCCAAGAACGGGTCCTTTCTGGAGAAAGAGTTTCTCTCGAGAGAAGTAAGTGGGAGGAAAGTAGAACTCGATGAAGTACTGCCTCTTGAACTAGAAAGTAGCGCAGCTTAGGAAGATGTTCCTGTGGTGCCTGCACCGACTAGAGAGGAAGTTAATGATAATGATCAAGGTACTTCAGATCAAGTTGCTACTGAACTTCGAAGGTCCACAAGGACACGTTCCACACCAGAATGGTATGGCAACCCTGTCTTGGAAATCATGTTGTTAGACAACGGTGAACCTTCGAACTATGAAGAAGCAATGGCGGGCCCAGATTCCAACAAATGGCTTGAAGCCATGCAATCCAAGATAGGATCCATGTATGAAAACAAAGTATGGACTTTGACAGACTTGCCCGATGATCGGCGAGCGATAGAGAATAAATGGATCTTTAAGAAGAAGACGGACGCGGATGGTAATGTTACCATCTATAAGGCTCGACTTGTCGCTAAGGGTTATCGACAAGTTCAAGGGGTTGACTACGATGAGACCTTCTCACCTGTAGCGAAGCTGAAGTCCGTCCGAATCATGTTAGCAATTTCCGCATACTATGATTATGAGATATGGCAAATGGACGTCAAAATGGCATTCCTTAACGGCTTTCTTAAGGAAGAATTGTATATGATACAGACGGAAGGTTTTGTCGATCCTAAGAATGCTAACAAGGTATGCAAGCTCCAGCGCTCCATCTATGGGCTGGTGCAAGCATCTCGGAGTTGGAACATTCTCTTTAATGAAATGATCAAAGTGTTTGGGTTTATGTAGACTTATGGAGAAGCCTGCGTTTACAAGAAAGTGAGTGGGAGCTCTGTAGCATTTCTCATATCATATGTGGATGATATACTTTTGATGGGAAATGATATAGAACTTTTGGACAGTATTAAGGCCTACTTGAATAAGTGTTTTTCAATGAAGGACCTTGGAGAAGCTGCTTACATATTAGGCATCAAGATCTATAGAGATAGATCGAGACGTCTCATAGGTCTTTCACAAAGCACATAACTTGACAAGATATTGAATAAGTTCAATATGGATCAGTCCAAGAAGGGGTTCTTGCCTGTGTTGCAAGGTGTGAAATTGAGCTCAGCTCAATGTCCGACCACGGCAGAAGATAGAGAAAAGATGAGTGTCGTCCCCTATGCCTCAGCCATAGGGTCTATCATGTATGCCATGCTGTGTACCAGACCTGACGTAAACCTTGCCGTGAGTTTGGTAGGAAGGTACCAAAGTAATCCCGGCATGGAACACTGGACAGCGGTCAAGAACATCATGAACTACTTGAAAAGGACTAAGGATATGTTTCTCCTATATGGAGGTGACGAGGAGCTTGTCGTAAAGGGTTACGTCGACGCTAGCTTCGACACATATCTGGATGACTCTAAGTCACAAACCGGATACGTGTATATTTTGAATGGTGGGGCAGTAAGCTGGTGCAGTTGCAAGCAAAGCGTCGTGGCGGGATCTACATGTGAAGCGGAGTACATGGCAGCCTCGGAGGCAGCGCATGAAGCAATCTGGATGAAGGAGTTCATCACCGACCTAGGAGTCATACCCAATGCGTCGGGGCCGATCACTCTCTTCTGTGACAACACTAGAGCTATTGCCCTTCCCAAGGAGCCCAGGTTTCACAAGAAGACTAGGCACATCAAGTGTCGCTTCAACTCCATTCGTGAAAATGTTCAAGATGGAGACATAGATATTTGCAAAGTACATACAGATCTAAATGTCACAGATCCGTTGACAAAACCTCTTCCGCGAGTAAAACATGATCAACACCAGAACTCTATGGGTGTTTGATTCATCACAATGTAACTAGATTATTGACCCTAGTGCAAGTGGGAGACTGTTGGACATATGCCCTAGAGGCAATAATAAAATGATTATTATATTTCATTTTCATGATAATTGTCTATTATTCATGCTATAATTTTGTTATCTAGAAATCATAATACATGTGTGAATACATAGACCATAACATGTCCCTAGTGAGCCTCTAGTTAACTAGCTCGTTGATCAATAGATAGTCATGGTTTCCTGACTATGGACATTGGATGTCATTGATAACGGGATCACATCATTAGGAGAATGATGTGATGGACAAGACCCAATCCTAAAGCATAGCACCAGATCATGTAGTTCGTTTGCTAGAGCTTTTCCAATGACAAGTATCATTTCCTTTGACCATGAGATCGTGTAACTCCCGGATGCCGTAGGAGTGCTTTGGGTGTACCAAACTTCACAACGTAACTGGGTGACTATAAAGGTATACTACAGGCATCCCCGAAAGTATATATTGGGTTGACACGGATCGAGACTGGGATTTGTCACTCCGTATGATAGAGAGGGATCTCTGGGCCCACTCGGTAATGCATCATCATAATGAGCTCAATGAGACCAAGTGTTTGGTCACGGGATCATGCATTGCGAAACGAGTAAAGTGACTTGACGGGAACGAGATTGAACGAGGTATTGGGATACCGATGATCGAATCTCGGGCAAGTAACGTACCGATTGACAAATGGAATTGTATACGGGATTACATGAATCCTCGACATCGTGGTTCATCCGATGATATCATCGAGGAGCATGTAGGAGCCAACATGGGTATCTAGATCCAGCTATTGGTTATTGACCGGAGAGTCGTCTCGGTCTTGTTTGCCTGTCTCCCGAACCCGTAGGGTCTACACACTTAAGGTTCGGTGACTCTAGGGTTGTAGAGATATTAGTATGTGGTAACCCGAAAGTTGTTCGGAGTCCCTGATGAGATCCCGGACGTCACGAGGAGTTCCGGAATGGTCCGGAGGTGAAGATATATATAGGAAGTCCAGTTTCGTCCATCGGGAAGGTTTCGGGGGTAATCGGTATTGTACCGGGACCACCGGAAGGGTCCCGGGGGTCCATCGGGTGGGGCCACCTATCCCGGAGGGCCCCATGGGCTGAAGTGGGAGGGGAACTAGCCCCTGGTGGGCTGGTGCACCCCCCATGGGCCTCCCGCTGCGCCTAGGGTTGGAATCCCTAGGGGTGGGAGGCGCCCCACTTGACTTGGGGGGCAAGTCCCCCCCCTTGGCCGCCGCCCCGTGGAGATGGGATCTCCTAGGGCCGGCGCCCCCCCCTAGGGGCCCTATAAATAGTGGGGGGGGAGGGCAGCCGCACCCAAGTCCCTGGCGCCTCCCTCTCCCCTCGTAACACCTCTCCCTCTCGTTGGAGCTTGGCGAAGCCCTGCCGAGATCACCGCTGCTTCCACCACCACGCCGTCGTGCTGCTGGATCTCCATCAACCTCTCCTTCCCCTTACTGGATCAAGAAGGAGGAGATGTCTTCCCCAACCGTACGTGTGTTGAACATGGAGGTGCCGTCGATTCGGCGCTTGGTCATCGGTGATTTGGATCACGACGAGTACGACTCCATCAACCCCGTTCTCTTGAACGCTTCCGCTCGCGATTTACAAGGGTATGTAGATGCACTCCCCTCTCCCTCATTGCTAGATGACTCCATAGATTGATCTCGGTCATGCGTTGAAAATTTTAAAATTCTGCTACGTTCCCCAACACTACTGGCGCAGCTGTTCACTTTCCACCCAGCAGCGGCACGGGAGGGCCTCCGACCCCTTCTTCTTCGACGTCGTCCCGTCGCCCACCGAACCACCCCCCGAGAACCTTAAGGTATAATTTACTTACTCCACATGCATTGCTCTAGCTGCATGTATACCATGAATCTAGGACGTGGTTCAAAGAGGAAAGGAGTGGGGGAAAGTAGTGGGAAAAGTTGTATATAGCATGAATCTAGGACGTGGTTCAAAGAGGAAATGAAGGGGGAAAGTTGTATAGCATTAATCTAGGACGTGGTTCAAAGTGGAAAGGAATGGGGGGAAGTAGTGGGGAAAGTTGTATCGCATAAATCTAGGACGTGGTTCAAAGAGGAAAGGAAGGGGCGAAAGTACTAGTTCAAAAAGGAAAGGAAGGGACACGGCTGTAGAGTTTGAGTAGTACTAGATTTGCTGCCCTCACATAGGGGTAGGCATCTAAAGATAAGAAAACTGGGACCAGTAGATGCACATGGTGGTGGTGCGTCCACTTTCCCGTGCAACTCATTAGCTGTTGTTAATCTAAGGCCCTATTTGGTTAAAAACTCCCTAGTCCCTACCTGCTGGGTTCCAGGGACTAAACATGGACTAGAGGTTATTAAATGACATGCTAAAAGACCATATTTCCCCTAGTAATGAACTAATAGAGACAAGGTGCAATGCGTGGCAGGGGCAACTTTTGGAAAAAGTCCCAAAAAGACTCCCTTGGGGTCTTCTTTCTTTAGTCCCAAATGCCCACTTTTAGTCCCTAAAAGTCCCTCCTCTTTGGTTTAGATGGGACTGACACGGAGTTTTTTAAGTCTCTACACCAAAATGTCCCTGTAAACAAACACCCTCTAATAATGCCGCTAGAAAATTGATGCAATGCCATAGTTAAAATAAAATTACATGTTTCACGAATTTTATTGTTAATATAATATCTATGTTAATATTAATCAATGCCTCCATTTCAGAAATACTACTGTCTTGCTTTCTTTCCCATTTAGATAAGGTAGATGCTTCTTTTTGTTGGCTTCTGTGTCATCCACCGTTATTGACCACTAATTGTTTCCTTTGCACCTCTGTGTAAACAGGGTTATCTGCTTCACCTCGTTGCCATTGTGACCTTTTGTTGCACTGCACAAAACACTTTTGTTTTAAGAGTGTTTTGTGCAGTTCAACAAAAATGTCACACCGACAACGTTGCTTGATTGCTTGATCTTAGTGGAACTGCACAAGAGGAGATCTTACTTCCTATCCGTTAAGGCAAATTTGGTTCAGATCTTCTTCTTGTGAGTTGTTTGAATTCCGCATCATGAGAGGTCAGTACTAGCCTTCTTTCACATGATTATGCAGTGTGAATTCATATGTTGTGCTACTTGTACGATAATGTTGCTTGATTTTAGTGAACTGCACAAATGGAGAAAAGACTTCCAATATGTATGTGCACTGTAATATCCCATTGAGGTAAGATAAGGATATTTCACAACTGCTGGCCTGTATTTTGCCACTTTCATCCGAAAATTAAGTTTAGTACTATACTTGTGCTCCCTAATTGACATGCCAAATCTTACATTGAAGGCGAAGCTTGTTTGTTATTGAACCAAGTGATGAACGAGAAGAGCAAGGGGAAGAAAAACAAAAATCAACTCCCGGTGCTGTAATGAAGCACTGGAACTGTGATGACACAAGTAATGATATAGTTTTGCATCTTAATTTATTGCTATGGCTGGAACGAGCAATTGTTTTGCCACTGATTTGATGCCACTCTTAATGTAATATGTAATTATCTCTACTTGTGCAAACAGGGATCTTCTTTGAAGATACCATATATTTTAGTGGAACTGCACAAGAAGATGTTGGAAACATTAAACTAATTGAGGATTATATAGTAAGCATGGCCACCACCGTAGATAGCAACAGATGGTTCCGGAGAATTGCTTCATCTGTATGCTCTACACAATAAGCCTCCTGGCAAAGGTTGGTACTCGCCCACTGATTTCATCCATATGATTGAGCTTTGTCATATCTATTGGTGTTGTGCTGCTGTTTAGATACTGTCATGAAAAAGTGGTATTGTCCTTGAGAAGTGCTTCATCTGTGTTGTTTTAAATATTTCCTTTCCTTTTTTCGAGCAAACAGTGATGCTAGCATTTAGTAGTCCTCTTGTCTTTGCACAACAGGATCATCATCCTCTGAAGAACAATATGGAGTACGTGAAGTGACTAGTTTCGATTATGCCAGGATGAAGAAGCCCTGTCTATCTTATCATCAGAATGAGCAGCTGAAGGATGGTTACATTACTCCCTACAAGACCAAACTAACTTCAGCTCAGAAGGACTGACAAAATCTCCATTTTTTTGCTGTGATGCACGAGTACAACATTGTTCTAGGATTCTTTCTGGTGAGTTCCATTTTTCTAAAAGTGTGCTCTACATGGACCATGTATGTGCCTGTTGAAACTATCAATTCATAGTACAGTTTGCTCTATACTAATCACTTTTTTGTATTTGTGCAAACAGGGGTGCTTAGCTTGATTTCAATGGGAACTACACAGAATGTTCATGAATACATCAAATCATTCATTTGCACCACAAGAAAGGAGGTGCCGATAAGTTCAAGGCGTTGCAACATATCAGGGCGAAATCATACAAGATATGCACGAATTTGGTTGATTTTGGTGGAACTGCACAAAAAGAATAGCTGGTTTATTTAGCACGAGGTGCCATGTCAATGTCCGAACTGATGGCAAACCCTGCCCATTCCACAATCGTAGGCATTTGATATTTTGGAATGGGACAACCTTGTCAAATTTTGCTCATTAATTTTAGCAAGACATGCGTTTGATATTTTCAAATGGGACGCCCTTTGCTATCAGCAGCATCGATCAATTGTTTCTTTCTTCTTTAGTTGTGAAGTAGATATTGCCTCTGACATGTGAGTCACTGAGATGCATAATCATCGATTGTTTTGAGTGTTCTCTATGAATTGCAGGCCTGTGTGTTTGATTGCAATGTACAGAAACGCTAAAAAGCTTCTCAAACTCTTTGTACTCCTTCTGTTCCTTTTTACTTCGCACGTTGTGAAAGTGCATACTTTTTTGTATAAGATTGGTCAAAGTAGAGATACTTTGACTACAGACAAAACTTGTTTGCAGACTAGAAAGGACCGGAGGGAGTACATGTGAAACTGCTGCAAACGAGGTGATCACCCTGGGAATAATGCTAGTACGTATTGTTTTGCATGTTCATCCAATGCCAGTGATACAGGAATTCGAACTAATCGAAATAAATTCATTCATACACGGTCGGATTTCATATAAACATGCCAGATTTCATTACATTTCATCCATTCTTCAACTAAAAAGGGGTGCGCTGGAGGTATAATTAATTAACCGAACCTACCCACCTGTGTCCCACTGAGCCGAACAGAAGCTTCAGTGACTTAACTGCAGGTGCAGTTCGTAACTGACATGTGGCCTGTTGGGCCCACGTGTCAGTCAGCCAACTGCACCAGCAGTTAAGTAGAAGCAGCGTTATTCTCTAGCAGAACTCCCCGACTCCACGTCGCCGCCAAGAAGCTAACCGGCCGTCAATGGTCAACCCGCCTAGCTTGGCTTCAACAAGAGGGTAGCAACGGTGGCCTTACTTGGACCCGAGCGGCGGCGACCTACCATGTTCTACTCTTCCTCGTTTTCTGTGTGGCGTGGCCTCGTTGGCAGCGGGGCAGGGCCTCGGTGGAGCCGGCGATGTCCTCTGTCTCGTTGCCGGCGGGCGGCGCCTCAGCGGAGAGGTGGAAATCCTCCCCCGCGTTGCCGGCAGGGTGGGGCCTCGGCTGAGCCGGTAATGTCCTCTACCTCGTTGTTGGCGGGGCGGGGCCTCGGCGGAGCCGGTGGTGGCCTCTACCTCGTTGTTGGCGCCGCGGGGCCTCGGTGGAGCAGGGCCTCATTGACGCCAGCAGAGAGGGGACTCGTCGGAGCTGGCATTGTCCTCTACCTCGTCCTCGGTCTCGCTAAACAGCGCCTCGCCCGCTTCATTGCCCTCTTTGCTAGCCTCTTTGTAGGCGGCCACAGCCTCTGCCACCTGCACGCGGTACCGCCAGCGCTCGAGGCAGCCCTTGCCGGTGAAGCGGTACGAGTCGGGCAGCGCCTCCTGCTCCGCCCGCTCCATGGCGATCTGCTCCTCCGCCTGCAGGTGCTCCTAGAGGAGATAGTGGTTGTAGGCGGCGCCGGCCTGCGCCTCCCGGAACTGCTCCTGACGCATCTGCCTCACATTGTCCATATATTGGGCACAGGCCTCGCCGATGGTCATGGTGCAATGCACCGACGAGGATGGCGCGGAGGAGGGGGTTGGCGCCGGATCGTCGACTACCATGTTCTCCATTGGGACGTCGTCGTCCTCCGGCTGCCTGCCGGCCAGCCGGTCGACAGCAATGGCTGACATCTCCTTGTGGTCTGTCGTCCGCCCATCCCGATGAGCGCTGGAGCATGAGGAAGCCATGGTCGGCAGTAGTGGTGTGGACAGGAGAAAGGGAACGGATGCGGATGACTGCGGCTATGGCCGGTGCAACAGTTTATATAGCAATGGTGGGCGGAGGGACGGACGTGTGGCGCCGGAGTAGCTGCCTCGGCAACCGCGTATCATTAATGTGGGCGGCAGATGGACGGACGGACGACACTTGTGTCGTTTGAAGGTGGAGCTATCGCCTGCACCGGGAAGCAGGGCGGGCGGCGCTGACTGTTTCGGGCGGAAAGCGCGCGTGGGCGAGGAGATGACTTTACTTGGAGAGGATGACAATGAGGACCCACCAGGCCCATAGCCTCATGTACGCAAGTGCCTCCTTATTATATATATACGTATAAAACTATACTCCCTCTGTCTAGGTGAATAAGTCGCATTAGAAGGTGCATCACGACCTAGGTGCAAGCAGATTGGTGGAAAAGAAGAATATTTCTCTCTTCTAAACACAACATTTAATCACAGCAGTTAAGAGGATGCCTTATGAGCTACCCATGCAGGCCATCGTAATTCATAGGATGCAAAGCGCTTTTATTTCTTGCCTAATAACCGCATGGACGAGCTGCATGCATTGGTCCTTGCTCGAGCAAAAAAAGGGAGGAAAGGGGTTTCCACGGGAGACAACGAGGCAGAGGTGGAAGCGCTCGCTGGAGTTATTTATTTTGCTTCCCCCTGGTTTCCTGACATCACGGTCCCACACCATTGTCAACCTATGTAGTACTAGTCAATAAACGAGAGAATTGCACAAGAAGCGGCCGACAGCTGGGACCAAGCAGCTCGAGCAGTATTTGTGTTTTTGAGGTGTGAGCACTGCAGAGTTTTTCGATGTTTAGCCTAGATATTAATTTTTCTACTTTGAACAACAACAAAAACATCGCTGCAGGTATTAACTGGGCGGGCTATGGCCCGTCTAGCCCAGGCCAGATATTAATTTTTTTTCAAGCTGAAAATGGCTAGCCCAGCTATAATTTTTTTTAGGAATACCCAGGCAAGGTCAAGTTGTTATTCTCCGCCCCGCTGGGCTGCAAATCTTTCCTAGGAGGGATGCATTAGGCTTAACAAGAAAATGGGCTTTAAGAAATAATAAATGGGATGTAATTATAAAAACTGGGCAGTAACTATAAAAAATGCACCAAACACGTGATTACTTTATAAAATATTATTTTTGGATATTGAAAATTTTAATTTCATTAATTGTTGCGAGCGCAATGTTTCGTTGGATTTTTACGTAATATAAATTTATATTGAAATTGTATTTAATCTGACTAGAAATTTTAGGATAAAAATATTTTGGATCCCATCAAAATGTGGGAAATTTTATTGAGTTCTGTTTTGAACGGTTGGTTGAAATGGGCTGTACTTTTAACAAACTATAAATGGGTTGTAGTAAATTCCATTAGAATTCAAAAATGGGCTACACATTCTTACAAATCCCAAATGGGCTATAAGTTCTCTGCCACACACTTCTGGCCTTACTAAGTTGACGCGTCCCCTAAAAAACAGAGTTGACGCGTATGCAAGGCTTTGTCAACTTATAGTCAACACACAGTTCTAGCAGCAGTGGCCGTTGGATGTCCATCCAACGGATGCCGTGCTTCTTCTTCAATCTCGGATATTCTAGCTTCACCCGCCCAAAAAATGATTCCTCCCCCTGACATCTGGGGCGCACCTTTTCGGAAGCTGACCTGTGGGCCTACTAAGTTGACGTACCAAGGGCTTTGTCAACTTAGTCAATATAAACGATTCTAGCTGAAGTGACCGTACGATGTCCATCCAACGGCCGTAGTGCTTCTTCAACCTCTGGTCTTCTTGCTCCAGCCGCCCAAAGCAGCACCGGTCGTGTCGCCTGCTCCTGCCTCCCGTGGCCGGTTGTGCTGCCGCGGAGGCCTCACCGCCCCCTACTATTCCCACTGCTGGCCAGGCCCTGTGGCGACGGCAGCCGCACACTGCAGCCGAACAAGTGAACCCACATACTCCTCTCCGCATGGGCATCCAGTGCCGCGTCTTCACCGGCTCCGCGTCATCCCCTTCCTAGGCCTCGCCGTCATCCACCGCCCTGGTGCTCTCGGCGCGGCGTGGTCAACGCGGTCAAGGAACGACTTCCATCAGACGTGGACTGTACGTGGAGAGGCTGACAGCTGGGTCCACAGCGACAGCAGGGAAGTGCCTCCTCATTACATGGAAAATAATGATTCCTGCACCTGACAGCAGGGACCCACCGGATGGGCCACCAGTATTTTGCGAAAAAAAATGTTTCCCACTGACTGCTGGGACCCACCGGACAGGCCACCGTATTTCGTGAAAAAAACGTTCCCCCCGCTGTCAGCTCGGACCCACCGGAAGTGCCTCCTTATTACGCACAACAAATGAAAACTCCCCCGCCTAGCTGGGACCCACCTTGCTGGGAGGCTGACTTGTGGGCCTACTAAGTTGACGGGGACGAAGGGCTTTATCAACTTAGTCAATATGAATGAGTCTAGCTCCAGTGACCGTATGATGTCCATCCAACGGCCGTAGTGCTTCTTCAACCTCTGGTCTTCTTGCTCCAGCCGCCCAAAGCAGCGTCGGTCGTGCCGCATGCTCCTGCATCCCGTGGTCGGCTGTGCTGCCGCAGAGGCCTCACCGCCCCCTACTATTCCCACCGCTAGCCAGGCCCTGCAACGACGGCAGCCTCACACCGCTGCCGAACCAGTGAACCCTCATAGTCCTCTCCGCTCGGGCTTCCACTACCGCATTGTCCCCTTCCTAGGCCTCACCGTCATCCACCGTCGTGGTGCTCTCCGCGCGGCGTGGTCAACATGGTCAAGGAACGACTTCCATTGGAAGAGTACTATACGTGGAGAGGCTGACAGCTGGGTCCACGGCCACAACCTAGTTTTTTTTGTGATTTTCCATGTAAGTCGCTTTGTCAGGCCTGTTGGGCTGCAAATCTTTCAAGACAAGGAGAGCTTTCATTCGGCGGACCGAGAAAATGGCCCATCAGTAATGAGAAATGGGTTGTACATTTTTAAAACACATCAGACCGGAAATTAGTTTCAAATATCTTTTTTTTTCATTTCAATATTTTAAATTACATTAATTTTTATGCGTGGAGAATTTGTTGGATTTTATATTGACATACATTTATTTTTAAAAATCAGTTTAAATGTGAGTCGAAATTTCGAGATTAAAAACAGTTCAGACCGCACCGAAATATGCAAAATTTCGTATAATTTTTTAACCGTTGCCACAGTATGGGTTCTAATGCTAACAAAAAGAATATGGGCTCCAAAAAAACCTTAAGAATTAGCAAATGGGCTGTAAACTATTAGAAACAATGGCAGATGGGCTGTATGCTGTTTTCCACAGATTTGAGGGTTTCCTAAAAAAAGGTTGACACACAAGCAGTAAATGTTGGATGTCCATCCAATGACCGTCGTGCTTCTTCAATCTCTCCTCTTCCTGCTCCAGCCGCTCCAACCGCGCATGCCTCACCGCCCGACCGTACTCCCATTGCTGGCCTAGCCATCCCTCTACTCACCCACACCCGCTGTTATTCTCCGGCGACGGTAGACGAAGCAATAACCCTCGTACAGTCGTACTCCCCTCCGCGTGGGAAACAACTGCCGAGTCTTCCCTGCCTCCATGTCGTCCCCTTCCTAGGCCTCGTCGTCGTCCACCGCCCTAGTGCTCTTGGCGCGGCGTGGTCAACGTGGTCAAGGAACGACTTCCATCGGACGTGGACTGTACGTGGAGAGGCTGACAGCTGGGTCCACGGCTGCAGCAAGGAAGTGCCTCCTTATTACACGGAAAATAATGATTCCTCCACCTGACAGCTGGGACCCACCGGACGGGCCACTGTATTTCACGAAAAATATGTTTCCCCCTGATTGCTGGGACCCACCAGCTACATCTTCGCACTCAAGGAAGTGCGTCCGGCCAAAAAAACGATTCGCCCCCTGACTGCTGGGACCGACCAGCTACATCTTCGCAGGCAAGGAAGTGCCTAACAGTCGGGACCCACCTGGTCGAAGCGTACGTAGCGTTGTCATTCTGGTCGCGAACGTGTACGTACATATATACTGGTCGATGTAGAGGCGCGCACGTACAGTGGCCAGGGTGCAAGAAAGAAAATACGACCATGTATGTGTACACACCGGCGGGGTCTCGAATGCCTACTCGCGCATATGTACAGCCAGGGCTCGTGTACATGGCTGGGTCGGAACGGGGAAACAGCGTCGTCGTCGTGTTCATGGGGAGGCAACGGAATACGTCGTGTTCATGGGGAGGCAACAGAATGCGTCGTGTTCATGGGGAGGCAACGGAACGCGTGGGAGCCAACCGGCTGGGTCGGAATGGAATGCGTGGTCATGTTCATCGGGAGGGCTTGGACGGAACAGGCGATGGAAACGAGGCCTGGCGTGCCGCACAACGGAGGAAACGGACCTCCTGCGTTCGGAACGGGGTCCTGTTGATCAGGAGGGGTCTGGCGTACCGCAAAACGGAGGAAACGGACCTCCTACGGTCGAAACGGGGGTCCTGTTGATCAGGAGGGGTGTGGCGTACCGCAAAACGGACGAAACAGACTTGTGTTGGAGCGCTACGGTTGAAACGGGGGTCCTGTTCATCGGGAGGGGTGTGGCAAACCGCAAAACGAGACTCCACGGGATATTGTTCATCTCCACCATTGACCCCCTCCAGCCTCCATGAGCCACTGTTCATCCACCGTCGACCTCCTCCAGCCTCCACCTGCGACTGTTCATCCACGGGCTCCTGTTCATCCAGCCTCCACCGTGCGCTACTCCACTGGCTACTGTTCAACCAGCCCTCTCCACGGTCTCCTGTTCAACCACCCCTCCACGGGCTACTGTTCATCCTGCCCTCCACCGTCTACTGTTCATCCTGCCCTCCACGGGGTCCTGTTCATCCAACCCCAACAGGCTCGATCAATTGGGGTCCTGTTCATCTAGAGGCAACACCACGGGGTCCTGTTCATCCACCCCACCGGGAACTGTTCATCCAACACCCCTCCCCCCCCTCCCCCTGCAACGCTCACTGTTCATCCAAAGGCAGCATCAATCGGGTTTAGTTACCAGCAGTAGCGAAGGAATCGCTCGATCGGGTTCAGTTAACAGCCATCGATCGATCGCTCGGGTTCAGTAACGCGTAGCCTAGAGTGCAATCGCTCGGGTTCAGTTAGAGCCCAACGCCTCACTTGGGTTTAGTTAGAGCCAACGCCTCGCACACACGCGCGTACGTGTACGAGAGAAACGCGCATCGCTCGGCCCCCGACCTCCCACCGTAACCGGGAACTCCCCGAAATTTTCCTCGCCCTCGCTTCTACCACGGTTTTTTCCGTCATGGACGGCCCAAAGAATGTCATGTAGCTACGTCTCCGGCCCG
This sequence comes from Triticum urartu, assembly GCF_003073215.2. Lineage (NCBI taxonomy): Eukaryota > Viridiplantae > Streptophyta > Magnoliopsida > Poales > Poaceae > Triticum > Triticum urartu. Next base: position 359,255,971 of record NC_053023.1, read on the forward strand.
CCCAGGACGAAAAGCCCATTTTCTGTCATGATTTTTTGTCATAGAAGTAGGAGCCCACCACACCTATGATGATACCGGGTTTTGTCACAATTATCGTCATAGAAGTGTCATATGTATGACAGAAAAAAATTTGTTCGGCCCAAAATGTCACGGATGTGTCTTTTTTTTGTAGTGTCTCTAGCCTTCCCCAAGTTGCTTTCCACTCAAATCATCTTTCCACCAAATCCAAATCTATGAGAGAGAGTTGAGTGTTGGGGAGATTATCATTTGAAGCACAAGAGCAAGGAGTTCATCATCAACACACCATCTATTACCTTTTGGAGAGTGGTGTCTCCTAGATTGGTTAGGTGTCACTTGTGAGCCTCCGACAAGATTGTGGAGTTGAACCAAGGAGTTTGTACGGGTAAGGAGATCGCCTACTACGTGAAGATCTACCCTAGTGAGGCAAGTCCTTCGTGGGCGATGGCCATGGTGGGATAGACAAGGTTGCTTCTTTGTGGACCCTTCGTGGGTGGAGCCTCTGTGCACTCGCGCAGCCGTTACCCTTCATGGGTTGAAGTCTCCATCAACGTGGATGTATGATAGCACCACCTATTGGAACCACGCCAAAAATCTCCCTGTCCAAATTGCCTTTGCTCCCTCAAAACTCCTCCGTTTACCTTCATGTGCAATGTTTTACATTCTACTTCTATACTCTTAGACTTGCATGTGTAGGTAGATTGCTTGACTTGTGCTAAGTTGCTAAAATCTGCCAAGACTTAAATTTAGGAAAAGGATAGATTTTTATTTGGTCAAGTAGTCTAATCACCCCCTCTAGGCATACTTTCGATCCTACAAGTGGTATCGGAGCTTTGGTCTGCATTTGCCTTGATTTCCATAGCGTTGGTAATCATAGCCTTGGTTTCACAACCTAGGAGAGTATGGAGTCTAGCAAGGGAAATTACCACCATAGAGGTCCTAACTTTGATGGTACTAATTTTGCTAGTTGGAAACATAAGATGAAAATGCATATTCTTGGACATAACCCCGACGTTTGGGCTATTGTGCGTATTGGCTTGTAAGGTGAATTATTTGATTGGAGAGAACCTAATCGTGAAGCTACCGCAGAAGATTTGAAGATGCTACAATACAATGCACAAGCTTGCGATATCCTCTTCAACGGATTGTGCCCTGAAAAATTCAACAAAATCAGCCGTCTTGAGAATGCAAAGGAAATTTGGGATACTTTGATTGATATGCACGAGGGTACCAACTCCGTCAAGGAATCCAAATTGGATGTGCTTGAAAGTCAACTTGACAAGTTCAAAATGAATGATGGTGAAAGTGTCACTGAAATGTACTCTAGGCTTGCTCTCATCACAAATGAGATTGCCGGCTTAGGAAGTGAAGAGATGACTGACAGATTCATCATCCAGAAGATCCTAAGAGCCTTGGATGGAAAATATGATACCGTGTGCACATTGATCCAAATGATGCCCAATTACAAATATCTCAAGGCAACGGAAGTAATTGGAAGAATTGTTGCTTATGAGATGTCACTCAAGGATAAGGAAGAGCTTCACAACAAGACAAGTGGTGCTTACAAAGCATCATGTGATGCTCCTACATCATCAAGTGAGAAACAAGCCTTCAATGAAGAATTGAGCCTAATGGTGAAGAATTTCATCAAGTTCTACAAGAGTAGAAGCAAAGAAAGAAGTTCCAAGTCAAGGTCATACAATTATAAAAGATCTTCTAGTCATGAGCATAATTTCTACAATTATGGAAGACGCGGACACTACTCAAATGAGTGTACGCCCTGTAACACCCTCGATGCGGCTATATCTCCTACGCGTCGAAGCACGACTTAGAGGCATAACCGCATTGAAAGCAATGTCGCAAGTGAGGTAATCTTCACAACACCCCATGTAATAAATAAAGGGGAAAAGTATATAGTTGGTTTACACTCGCCATGCCACACAAATACATAAAAAATCATTACAATCATCCAATACACTCAGGGTACGACTACGGTACCAAAGTAAAGATCAACCCCCAAAAGCGACAAAGTCCCCGATCGCCCCAACTGGGCACCACTACTGATCATCTGGGAAAGACACGTAGTAATGGCGAGAGTCTTCATCGAACTCCCACTTGAGCTCAAGCGCACCGTCTGGAGCGGTATCATCGGTCCCTGCATCTGGTTTTGGAAGGAAATCTGTGAGTCACGGGGACTCAGCGATCTCACACCCTCGCGATCAAGACTATTTAAGCTTATAGGTAAGGCAAGGTATGATGTGGGGCTGCAGCAAGCGACTAGCACATATGGTGGCTAACATAATCGCAAAACAGAGCGAGAAGAGAAGGCAAAAGCACGGTCGAACAACTATGATCAAGAAGTGATCCTAGAACAACCTACGTCAAGCATTACTCCAACACCGTGTTCACTTCCCGGACTCCGCTGAGAAGAGACCATCACGGTTACACACGCGGTTGGTGCATTTTAATTAAGTTAAGTTTCATGTTTTCTACAACCGGACATTAACAAATTCCCATCTGCCCATAACCGCGGGCACGACTTTCGAAAGTTCAAATCCTTGCAGGGGGGTCCCAACTTAACCCATCACAAGCTCTCACGGTCAACAAAGGATATTCCTTCTCGCAAGACAATCCGATCAGACTCAGCATCCCGGTTACAAGACATCCTCGACAATGGTAAAACAAGTCCAGCAACACCGCCCAAATGTGCCGACAAATCCCGATAGGAGCTGCACATATCTCGTTCTCAGGGCACACTCAGATAAGCAATCCGTACAACTAAAACCAGCCCTCGAGTTTCCCCGAGGTGGCGTTGCAAGGGGCTCTAGTTTGGACCAACACTCAGAGGAGCACTGGCCCGGGGGTTTAATGAAGATGACCCTTGGGCTCCGGAAACCCAAGGGAAAAGAGGCTAGGTGGCAAAAGGTAAAACCAAGGTTGGCATTGCTGGAGGAGTTTTATTCAAGGCGAACTGTCAAGGGGTTCCCATTATAACCCAACCGTGTAAGGAACGCAAAATCCAGGAACATAACACCGATATGATGGAAACTAGGGCGGAAAGAGTGGAACAAAACACTAGGAAAAAGGCCGAGCCTTCCACCCTTTACCAAGTATATAGATGCATTAAGATAAACAAGATAATATGGTGATATCCCAACAATAAACAATGTTCCAAGAAGGAACGATCTCCAATCTTCACCTACAACTAGCAACGCTATAAGAGGGGCTGAGCAAAGCGGTAACATAGCCAAACAACAGTTTGCTAGGACATGGTGGGTTAGAGGTTTGACATGGCAATATGGGAGGCATGATAAGCAAGTGGTAGGTATCATAGCATAGGCATAGCAAAAGAGCAAGCATCTAGCAAGCAAAGATAGAAGTGATTTCGAGGGTATGGTCATCTTGCCTGCAAAGTTGTCAGAGTTGACTTGATCCTCGTAAGCGAACTCAACGGGATCCTCGTTCACGAACTTGTCTCCTGTCTCTACCCAAACAAGAACAACAAGCAAAAAAGGAACACAATCAACCACGTGCAATGCTCAAACAACATGATGCAAACATGGTATGATATGCGGGATGCGGTATGTGATGCATATGCAAGATTTGACAAGGAATGATTGAACCCAGCCTCAGCTTGGAAATCCAAGAGTTCCACTAGAAAGGGGAGTTGATTTCGGTTGAAATCGATATAAAGATCACCGGAATTGGATGCACGGTTTGGAAATGGCAAGCCAAACAAATATGGCACCGATGTGTGATAATCAGGTGAGAAACAAAGCCTCATGTGATGCTCCTACATCATCAAGTGAGAAACAAGCCTTCAATGAAGAATTGAGCCTAATGGTGAAGCATTTCATCAAGTTCTACAAGAGTAGAAGCAAAGAAAGAAGTTCCAAGTCAAGGTCCTACAATGACAAAAGATCTTCTAGTCATGAGCGTAATTTCTACAATTATGGAAGACCCGGACACTACTCAAATGAGTGTACGCCCCCCTACAAAATAAGAGAAGATTCACCCAAAAGGAGAAGTAGAAGAGAAGAATCACCTCCAAGAGAGAGAAGGAGAAGAGATGATAGTTATGAATGAAGAACCTCTTGGAGAAGCAAGGATTCGAAAAGGAAGGACAAGTCATCAAGAAGATACACAAAACGAAGACATCAAGCTCATGTTGGTGAATGGGTATCTGGTTCCGACTCCTACAATCACTCCGAGAGAAGTTATCACTCTGAGTCTGAATATACTCAAGATGAAGGTGTTGCCGGTATAGCACTTGTGTCAACCAACTCCTACGACATATTTGACTCACCAAATGAAGGAATTGGAAGATGCTTCATGGCTAAAGGCCTAAAGGTATCACACCCCGAATATGTTGATTTCAATAGTGATGAAGATGATTTGCTAGGAGATGATGATTTACTTGTTGACAACTCTAGTGATGAAAACTACGATGAACTTGCTATTAATCATGCTAATCAAGATAAAACAAATGATGATGATAAGAAGGAGATTAGCGTCTAAATAAAGAACTGAACACTCTTAAGTTAGCTCATGATACTACCTTGAAAGATCACCGAGAGCTTTTTAAGACTCATGAGAAGCTACGCTTTCAAAAGCTCAACCTTGTGCAAGAGCATGGGTTCTTAAAAGCAATCAATGATGATCTTCACAAGAAAAGTTCTTCTTACATCGGCAAGCATTTACTCTTGTCTACTTACAGGCCACAAGTAAAATCTAGCAACAAGAACAAGAAAGATTCTTCTTCTAGTAGTAACAATAATCTTGTTAAATCCAATGTTGTTGCTTCTAGTAGTACTCTTGATTCCACTAATGATTCTCTTAGCCAAGTTACACTTCAGCAAGAAAATAGCTTGTTGAAGGGAATTATAGAGAAAGGTGTTTACAAGAGCCTTGTTGGAAGTAAGCAATTTGAGGAAATTGTACGCAAACATGGAAGACACCGGAAGAATCAAGGTGTTTGTTTTGAATGAAAGTTCAATGCCAATGGAGTTGAGTGGGAAGAAGATCAGTACCCCAAGACGAAGTTTGTTCCTCAACAAGAGAAGTATGATCCTACTTCTTTCAAGAGGACACAAGCTCAAGATGATATTTCACCACAAGACCACAAGCAAAAAGGCAAGGACAAGCTTGAAGAAGAGATTGACGCATTTGAAGAAGCTCCCAAGACCTTGGTCAAGTGGGTTCCCAAGACTACATCAAGTTCTACTTCATCAAGTATGACTACAAGTCCAAGGATTCCCATCAAGTTGATGTGGATCGCAAAGAAGAAGAACTAGAGTGTTCGTGAGGGTGACTCCGCCAACATACTTCATTCATATCATCTTGGAGAGGACAAGTGCAAACAACTTCCACATCTTGCACTAGTTCAAGGAGTCACAGACCCTCTTGTTGGTAAGACAAGGTACAAGGTAACCTAATGCTTTCATGGACATCATCATGTATGAACTTCATTCGATGTCCATGGATATCTTTTTGTGTTCATTGTGGGACTAACCCGTGTAGGTATTGAAAGTGCAACTCACTAAAATGGATTGCGCCAAATGATCTACATCAACATTGAGCATCCACATCTTCAACATCTACATGAAGTCATCATCGACAAAACACAAGGTTAGTTCATCCCTCTTAGGGGGATATCACATATTGGCGGAGCTTTACTCTAAGATTTGAGCTAAAGCCACTCTAATGGTGTGAAGACAACAATGCTTTATGGAAAAGTTGTAACCCCACTTGTGCTTAAACGATGAGTATAACCTACGATAAGATGTTCTCATTTGACTCCTCAGTCAATATACTCATATATAGATGACCTAGTCATCGGTAAATTGCTTGATAGATGCTAGAGTGTTTGTGCATGCTTTGTCACATATTTCATTTGCCATTTTATTGTGTGAGCATGTTGTTTGCATATTTTACTCATTCGAGTACATCCATTTGTTGCTTCGATTGTTTGTCTCTTTTTGTTCTCCCAAATGGATCGACAAGAATGCCTAAGAACTTACTCTAGCTATCTATGCTTTTCTCGTCTCAAACTCTATTAATGCTACATCACAAAGTTTGATCAAGTCAGATTCGAACACTCTGTGTGAGCAGCACTCGGAGTCCCCGATTCATCATAGACTTAAACTTCCAAAACCTCTCTGTGCATTTCGGTCTGACCGATTCATCCTTTTCGGTCTGACTAAGTTCACTAAGTTGATCTAGGTTGTCAATCTCGGTGTAACCGATTAGAACATTTCGGTCACACCGATTTTCAGTAACCGCTCGCGATTCTGCATCTCGGTGCCACCGAGTTTTTCCACTCGGTCACATCGACAGGGTCAGGATATATATACAGTCATGTCAAATTTTGGAAATTTCTCCAAAACCCTTCACGCCGCGCATGTCCTACTCTGCCGCCTTGGATCTCCCGAATGTCCTCTCATCACTAGCAACCTCCCGCCGCTGGTGTCCGTTGCCGTCAACGGAATTCATCCCCGCCATTGCCGCCGCAGCGAACTCACCGCCGAACTAGGGTATGAGTTCGAAACTTTGTGTTGTTCCTTACTCCAATTCTTAGGACAAAGAAAATGCCATGTTCGTTACCACATATGAGATCATCCAGTCCAGCAAGAACATCCCTTAGGTTAGGTTTGATTCAAAAATTTAGGGTCTGGTTTCCGCTGAACTCATCTCGGACCGACCGAGTTGTGGAAATCGGTCTCACCGATTTGGCCTGGGCCATTGCACTTGCACTTTTCGGTCTGACCAAAAGTTTCAAATCGGTGTGATCGAGTTCAACTCTCTGTGAAACCCTAGTAATCTCGGAGTCATCGAACTTTGTCTTGATCTGACCGATTACACTAGTTTAGACTCCAAAAATTGCTTTGGTGTCACCGAGTTTAACAAATCGGTAGCTCCGAAATTCTTTCTGTGGAAAATTAAAACTAAGCTTTTGACTCATTTGTTTTGCCAAAACACTGCACTTTGTGATGCTCATCCACTCTATCTCCTCTATAACTATTCACAAGGTCAGCAGTCATTTTGCTTTGTTAGAATGTCAGATCAGAGTGATAGCCAAAACAAGTCAGAAGAGCAAATGAACCTGAGTGACGGCACTAGTCCCTCTAGCAACTATGATGACGGTAGCAGGAGCACCCCAAGCAACTTGCCCAAAGTAGCTATAAGGACAACGAATAAGAGAAACTCAGACTGAGAGGATGAGGATTATGTTACTTCTGAGGAAGAGGTCAGCTCCAAGAAGAAGGTGCTGAAAAAGGAATATGTTGTTGCTGCTGCAACAAAGCCTGGCATGCACAAGAAGGCTCCTGCAAAGAGGGTGCCAAACTTAAAAGCCAGGTCCTCAACTATTGAAACTTCCAACTCAAATGTTGAAGACGATGCTGGAGAGGGCAAGAAAAGGAAAGAAAGGGTCAAGAAAACTATGGCCAAAGTCATTGGAAGATCCTCTATGATGGAAGATCTAGAAGAGGAAGAATAAGATGTTACACCAGCATCAAAGTCTCAAAAGATGCTGGGAGATGCCATCAACTCTGGGGCAGCCCCTTCTAAGCCTAAGAGAGCTCCCCAAGCTTGTTCTCCAGCTCCAAAGACTGCACCCAGGAGGAGCACAAGGAATATTTCTACTGCTGAGAAGAACAAGGCCCCAGTGCCTGAGATTGTTGAAGAAGATTGAGGGAGTCCTGGATTAGGGGGTCTCCGGACAGCCGGGCTATATCCTTTGGCCGGACTGTTGGACTATGAAGATACAAGATTGAATACTTCGTCCGGTGTCCGGATGGGACTCTACTTGGTGTGGAAGGCAAGCTAGGCAATACGGATATGTATATCTCCTCCATTGTAACCGACCTTGTGTAACCCTAGCCCCCTATGATGTCTATATAAACCGGAGGGTTTTAGTCCGTAGGACAACATACAATCATACTATAGGCTAGCTTCTAGGGTTTAGCCTCTATGATCTCGTGGTAGATCAACTCTTGTAATACTCATATCATCAAGAATAATCAAGCAGGACGTAGGGTATTACCTCCATCAAGAGGGCCCGAACCTGGGTAAACATCGTGTCCCCTGCCTCCTGTTACCATCCGCCTTAGACGCACAGTTCAGGAACCCCTACCCGAGATCCGCTGGTTTTTACACCGACATTGGTGCTTTCATTGAGAGTTCCACTGTGTTGTCACCGTAAGGCTTGATGGCTCCTTTAATCATCGCTAGCGATGCGGTCCAAGGTGAGGTTTTCCTCCCCGGGCAGATTTTTGTATTCGGCGGCTTCACACTGCGGGCCAATTCGCTTGGCTATCTGGAGTAGATCGAGAGCTACACCCCTGACCATCAGGTCCAATTCGAAAACTTGAACTACATGGCCGACATTCGCGGAGACTTGATCTTCGACGGATTCGAGCCCATGTCAGATGCGCTGCACAGTCGCGACGGGCATGACATAACTTTGCCGTCAGACAATGTTCGGCAGATCGCATCTACAACTACTCCGGCTATCAATCCGGAGCAAAATTGCGCCATCTGAGAACGGAGGGATAGACCCCGCCATGGAGGCTACACTCTCAGTGGCGATAGAGCCGGATACTGACTTTACCCCTTACGAGAGCCGCGTCGCTGAACTACTGGATTCTTCTCCGGCCACGGGCTCTGAGCCGCCTGCATCCGCACCCATCGAATCCCATTGGGCGTCAATCATGGAGTTCACCTCCGCGGATATCTTTCAGCACTCACCTTTCGGCGATGTGCTAAATTCATTAAGGTCTCTCTCCCTGTCAGGAGAACCTTGGCCGAACTATGTCCGGCTAGAATGGGATGCGGGCGATGAAGAAATTCACTGCCCACCCACCACCCACTTAGTAGCCACTGTCGACGACTTAACCGACATGCTCGACTTCGACTCCGAAGACGTCGACAGTATGGATGATGATGCAGGAGACGAACAGGAACCACTGCCCACAGGGCGCCGGACCACCACTTTATCACATGACATATACATGGTGGATACACCCATAGAGGGCAATGGCGAAGAAACAGCGGAGGATGCCCCCTCCAAGAAACCCAAGCGCCGACGTCAGCGGTGCCGCTCTTAGTCCCGCCATAGCAAAAACAGAGATAACAGCGCAAGAGGAAATAACAGTCCAGTTGACTCTAGAAGAAAGGATGACTGCACCACCCCGGTGGCAAAGCACGATCAAGATGGAAACGACGAACATAGTATGAATCCAACGTCCAAGCACGGCGACGCCAAGGATAAACCTCATCAAACCCCGTCTGGGAAGGAAAACAGTCCGGACGAAGATGCACACATCATCCCGGAAACGCACTTGGAACAAGAGAACCTCCGCAGAAGGCTTATTGCCATAGCGAGGAGCCTGAAGAAATAGAAGCAAAGGCTTAAGGCCGGACAAGATACGCTCAACAGCAGGTGGAACAAAGTGCTCGACAAGGAAACTAAGTACGGTGGAAGTTACCATACAAATAGCTATCCAAAGCGCAAGCTATTACCGGAACTCAACGATGAGGCCTTAGAGCCCACATAGCCGAAGAATGATATGGCCAACCGGCCGGATCCACCACCTTGTGAACGCGATAGACCGGCTAACAAAGTCGCGCATAAGTCAACACATGACCTATGTGAGAACTTGCGCCAAAAATCCGGCGCGACTAGATCCATCTATGGATCTAGGAAGCGCGCTGCGGTACAAAACCAAAACCGAATACTACAACCGTCCGAACACCATGGCACATCCCAATGCAGGGGTGCCGCACACCCCTTATGTTTCACTGATGAGGTGCTGCATCATGAATTCTTGGCGCTCCACTGCTTGCTTCCTGACCTTCTGCTTGATGGGCCGCGCATGAGGACAAATGGCAAGATGGTGCTCAATTACTTTCCTGGGAACACCGGGGATGTCAGACGGTTGCCACGCAAACACGTCGACGTTCGCCCGCAGGAAAGCAATGAGCGCGCTTTCCTATTTAGGGTCGAGAGTGGCACTGATGGTGAAGGTACCACCAGTGCCGTCCTCCTTGGCGGACACCTTCTTGGTCTCTGGCGGAGCTCCCATTGTCTTCTTACACTTGCCGGTGGAGCTCGATGGTGCGTCCTCGATGGCAGCGCAGGACTCTGAAGAGGTGCGCTTGCCGGAGTGGGCATCAGAACTCTTGCCGGACTTGGTCTTCTTCCCCCTGAATGGTGGCCCTCCAATCGTCGATCTTGTCTGCCGTTGGTGAGTAGTCCAGGAGCAGTTGAGCTCGCGCCAAAGCTTCTGCTGCAGTGGCGGGTGGCGGTGGCGAACGGTGCGACGAGTGGGATATGCTCGGACTTCTAACTACGTTATAAGGAGCAGTATCCCGTCCAGGCGACCGTTCCTCGATCATGCCAGCATGTTGGCGTGCATGCTGGTCTTGAGCACTCCAAGATCCACCAGCTCGATCTTGGTCCAGCAAACGCATGGTACCGTGAGTACCATGACGCTGCCGGTCCCGCGCCTCCTGAGATGGGCGCGGTGCATGTACGGACGCCGAGGTCTTGGAGTGCTGCCTTGTCCTTGGACCTGGCAGCACCGTGAGCTCCCTCGTCGACGCCCGTTCTTCCGTCGGCGTCTGCCCCATCAGCCGTTTGCTCCGGCAGTGGTGGGTTCGGCGCGGACGGAGCAGCCGCCTCCGAAGCCTTCTTCTTCGGCGGCATGTCGATGAAGATGATGAAGATCTAGCTCGTGTGAATGCCGGATCTGGTTCACACAACCTCGTCGCCCCCTACCTGGCGCGCCAAAGATGCCGGGGTACTGACCCACGAGCACCTATGGGACCGGCGGACCGGGTCCCTTTCGGTTCGGCGGGGGCGAGGGTCGCACGAAGAGCGGATCGAGGCGGAGCACACGAGCGGTTTACCCAGGTTCGGGCCGCACGGATGCGTAAAACCCTACTCCTGCTTTGTGGTTTGTATTGAGTTCTTGCTCGGGAGCGCGGAGTGCTACAGTACACCCCAGCAGCTAACGAGACCGAGCCTGAGAGTTCCTCCTTTCCCCCGACCCCCCTCTACGTTGCGCATGGGCCTCCTTTTATATGCTCAAGGGGTCACCGACAGGTGGCAACGTAGACAAGGGTAAAAATGGAAAGGTGCTGCGGTTGGTACAGCTACCTGCTACAGTGTATCATACCTAACCCTGACGGCAGGGGACAAGGGTATTAAATGCCCGTCTGCATCGCCTAAATAGTGCAAAAGGGACCGTCAGGGATGCCACCGCTCGCCACGATGGCAATCTTGTCAGCGCCGCTTGCCACCGCGCACCGCTAGCTGCACCGCCTCCCGCCACGTACGCCTGGAAGGGTCCCAGAGCGACACGTTGGTGGATGTGCTGGAGCGCGGACGCAGAGTGGTGGCTTGCCGCGGCAAGCGCCTTGCCGTGGTCGTTGTCTTGTCGCGTCCGGGAACTTGTCGCTCACCGGGCCTTGCCGGGACGCGTGGCGCATCGCGGCAAGTTCCTTGAGATGCCTTGGTTGGCTATCCCGGCAAGCTCCTCCTGCCGGGGTCTTGTCTCCTTGGCTTTGATATGCCTTGGTTGGCCTTCCCGGCAAGCTCCTCTTGCCGGGGTCTTGTCTCCTTGAATGGCTCCAGGGGAACCACGGAGGACCTTGGCGGTCACCCGGCAAGCCTTGCCGCGGGATACTGCGACTGCCCGTGCACAAGTTCGGGATACTAGGGTACCCCTACTCTAGTACACCGACAATGTGCTTCGCTTATATCTTTTGAGTTATATAGTTTTGCTCTAGTACTTCACTTATATCTTTTAGAGCACGGTGGTGGATTTGTTTTATAGAAACTATTGATCTCTCATGATTCACTTAGATTATTTTGAAAGTCTTAATAGCATGGTAATTTTCTTAAAATCCAAATATGCTAGGTATTCAAGATTAGTAAAATTTTCTTAAGAGTGTTTTGAATACTAAGAGAGGTTTGATGCTTGATGATTGTTTTGAGATATGGAGGTAATAATATCAAAGTCGTGCTAGTTGAGTAGCTGTGAAATTGAGAAATGCTTGTGTTGAAGTTTGCAAGTCCCGTAGCATGCACGTATGGTAAACGTTATGTAAAAAATTTGAAACATGAGGTGTTATTTGATTGTCCTCCTTATGAGTGCGGTTGGGGACGAGCGATGGTCTTTTGCTACCAATCTATCCCCCTAGGAGCATGCGCGTAGTACCGAGGTTTCTGATGACTTGTAGATTTTTGCAATAAGTATGTGAGTTCTTTATGACTAATGTTGAGTCCATGGATTATACGCACTCTCACCCTTCCATCCCTGCTAGCCTCTTCGGTACCGTGCATTGCCCTTTCTCACATTGAGAGTTGGCGCAAACTTCGCCGGTGCATCCAAACCCCGTGATATGATACACTCTTTCACACATAAACCTCCTTATATCTTCAAAACAGCCACCATACCTACCTATTATGGCATTTCCATAGCCATTCCGAGATATATTGCCATGCAACTTTCCATCATTCTGTTCATCATGACTCATTCATTATTGTCATATTGCTTAGCATGATCATGTAGTTGACATAGTATTTGTGGCAAAACCACCGTTCATAATTCTTTCATACATGTCACTCTTGGTCCATTGCACATCCCAGTACACCATCGGAGGCATTCATATAGAGTCATCCTTTGTTCTAGTATCGAGTTGTAATCATTGAGTTGTAAATAAATAAAAGTGTGCTGATCATCATTTTCTAGAGCATTGTCCCAAGTGAGGAACAAAAAAAGAGAAAGGCCATAAAAAGAGAAGGCCCAAAAAATGAGAGAAAAAGAGAGAAGGGACAATGTTACTATCCTTTGCCACACTTGTGCTTCAAAGTAGCACAGTAATCTTCATGTTAGAGAGTCTCTTGTTTTGTCACTTTCATGTACTAGTGGGAATTTTTCATTATAGAACTTGGCTTGTATATTCCAACAATGGGCCTCCTCAAGTGCCCTAGGTCTTCATGAGCAAGCAAGTTGGATGCACACCCACTAGTTTCTTTTGTTGAGATTTCATACATTTATAGCTCTAGTGCATCCGTTGCATGGCAATCTCTACTCCTTGCCTTAACATCAATCGGTGGGCATCTCCATAGCCCATTGATTAGCCTCGTTCATGTGACACTTTCTCCTTTTTTGTCTTCTCCACATAACCCCCCTCATTATATTCTATTCCACCCATAGTGCTATGTCCATGGCTCGCGCTCATATATTGCGTGAAAGTTTATAGGTTTGATATTACTAAAGTATGAAACAATTGCTTGGCTTGTCATCGGGGTTGTGCATGATGAGAGCATTCTTGTGTGACAAAAATGAAACATGACTAAACTATATGATTTTGTAGGGATGAACTTTCTTTGGCCATGTTATTTTGAGAACACATAATTGCTTAGTTAGTATGCTTGAAGTATTATTATTTTTATGTCAATATGAACTTTTGTCTTGAATCTTTCGGATCTGAATATTCATACCACAATTAAGAAGAATTTCATTAAAATTATGCCAAGTAGCACTCCGCATCAAAAATTCTGTTTTTTATCATTTACCTACTCGAGGACGAGCAGGAATTAAGCTTGGGGATGCTTGATACGTCTCCAACGTATCTATAATTTTTGATTGCTCCATGCTATATTATCTACTATTTCAGACATTATTGGGCTTTGTTATCCACTTTTATATTATTTATGGGACTAACCTATTAACAGGAGGCCCAGCCCAGAATTGCTGTTTTTTTTGCCTGTTTTAGAGTTTCGAAGAAAAGGAATATCAAACGGAGTCCAAACGGAATGAAACCTTCGGGAACGTGATTTTCTCAACGAACAAGACCCGGGAGACTTGGACCCTACGTCAAGAAATAAAAGAGGAGGCCATGAGGTAGGGGGGGCGCCCACCCCCACCAGGTGCGCCCTCCAGCCTCGTGGGCCCCCTGTCGCTCCACCGACGTACTCCTTCCTCCTATATATACCTACGTACCCCCAAACGATCAGATACGGAGCCAAAACCCTAATTCCACCGCCATAACTTTTGTATCCACGAGATCCCATCTTGGGGCCTGTTCGGGAGCTCTGCCGGAGGGGGCATCGATCACGGAGGGCTTCTACATCAACACCATAGCCCCTCCGATGAAGTGTGAGTAGTTTACCTCAGACCTACGGGTCCATAGTTAGTAGCTAGATGGCTTCTTCTCTCTTTTTGGATCTCAATACAATGTTCTCCCCCTCTCTTGTGGAGAACTATTCGATGTAATCTTCTTTTTGCGGTGTGTTTGTTGAGATCGATGAATTGTGGGTTTATGATCAAGTCTATCTATGAACAATATTTGAATCTTCTCTGAATTCTTTTATGTATGATTGGTTATCTTTGCAAGTCTCTTCGAATTATCATTTTGGTTTGGCCTACTAGATTGATCTTTCTTGCAATGGGAGAAGTGCTTAGCTTTGGGTTCAATCTTGCGGTGTCCTTTCCCAGTGACAGTAGGGGCAGCAAGGCACGTATTGTATTGTTGCCATCGAGGATAACAAGATGGGGTTTTCTTCATATTGCATGAGTCTATCCCTCTACATCATGTTATCTTGCTTAAAGCGTTACTCTGTTTTAACTTAATACTCTAGATGCATGCTGGATAGCGGTCAATGAGTGGAGTAATAGTAGTAGATGCAGGCAGGAGTCAGTCTACTTGTCTCGGACGTGATGCCTATATACATGATCATACCTAGATATTCTCATAACTATGCTCAATTCTGTCAATTGCTCAACAGTAATTTGTTCACCCACCGTAGAATACTTATGCTCTTGAGAGAAGCCACTAGTGAAACCTATGGCCCCCGGGTCTATCTTTATCATATTGATCTCCTACTACTAAGTTATTTCCTTTGCTATTTACTTTGCCTTTATTTTACTTTGCATCTTTTATCATAAAAATACAAAAAATATTATCTTATCATATCTATCAGATCTTACTCTCGTAATTGGCCTTATAGGGATTGACAACCCCTATTTGCGTTGGTTGCGAGGATTTATTTGTTTTGTGCAGGTACGATGGACTCGTGCGTAGCCTCCTACTGGATTGATACCTTGGTTCTCAAAAACTGAGGGAAATACTTATGCTACTTTGCTGCATCATCCCTTCCTCTTCGGGGAAAACCAACGCAGTGCTCAAGAGGTAGCAAGTACCAATACAACAAGCAAACCTGGCATATCACAAGCCAGGGATAGCAACGGCAAACCACGACACAACAAACACAAGCGCCACAAATATGGTGAAAACGCCAAAATACGGCAGTTAATGCTGGGTTCAGGGGCTCAAAGTCCGGTCAGCGGAAAGGGCCGCCCAAAAATACAAATCCAGGTTCATCCAGTCTGGACCGCATACTCGCTCGCCAATGCCAAATTCATGGCACCCCAGAAACGCCAGCCACCCATACCAACAGAGAATGCTGGGTCTTCAGACAAGCCGGCAAGGCAGGCACCAAAAACGAAGAGGGTTCTCAAAGCGATGATAGCGACGAAGAGCCCAGATTGGCAAACACAGGAGGGCAAAAGAAATCCCCCCCCCATATTCAATCGGTGAATGTGGTAAATACCACCCAAATTGCCCACTTGGACGAGAGATGCACCTTTAGGGACAGCGGCTCGATGGAACTCGCTGTCCCACAATATAAGCTAGGGCTGGTCACCTTCAACCGCACAGATCGTCCGGTTAACGCCAATCGGGGCAATCCAGCCGCACTAATCCTCAACCCAATAGTAGACGGGTTCCACCTCACTCGAGTCCTTATGGACGGAGGTAGCAGTTTAAATCTGCTTTACCAAGACACAGTGCGCAAGATGGGCATCGATCATTCAGCAATCAAGCCCACTAAAGCCACTTTTAGAGGCATCATACCGGGTATGGAGGTTAGATGTGCATGCTCCATTGCCCTCAAGGTAATCTTCGGATCACCAGAAAATTACCGTATCGAAGAGTTAATCTTCAAAATCGCCCCTTTCCGCAGTGACTATCAAGCACTGCTTGGGCAAACCGTGTTCGCTCGATTCAACGCGGTGCCACATTATGTCTACCGTAAGCTCAAAATTCCCGGTCCATGCGGCGTCATCACGGTTCATGGCACGGCCGAACTTTCCTTCGGCACCAACAAATACATCACTGCCTCAGCAGCAGGAACAACGAGCAGCACCTTGCAGCCGAACCTCGAGTCGACACCCAGGCTCCCGGACACCGTCAAGGGGCTCTGAACTACTTCACGGAAGGATACCCCGGCTCGTCCAGAGCTCAACTAAACACTCTGGCGAAGGCCATGACAGGCCGAACTCAGCGGTTCAATCGCCCTCCGGCACGCAAACATTTCTTATATTTCCTTCCCAGGTTCACCTTTGCACCGACCAGGACGGACTCCACAGAGGCAGCTTGAACGCGTCAGGGGATCCTTAGACATTCCCCGCAGCGAACGTCCGGCTACTATACGGATCCACACTCAAACGCTTCCCCCTGGTCACAGCAGGTTCTGCTATCACAACTCCTTTTTTTATTTTATCACATTACTTGTACCCATACGCATAGACGTATTATTCAAATACAACGTGTGGATTTATATGACGTTTACCTGATGGTTATTTCTTATCGAAATCATTTCATCAAATGGCATCCGTACACAGCGATATGCCTTAAATATGCCAGGGGCTTCGTTTTCCCCGTAACACGGCAATAAATGTCCGAACACCTTCATGGAAGTTCGGCACCCCGAACTTATAGCATTATATGCATAAGCTCTGAATCATGTCTTGGGTCAATAGTTGGGTTTGCCCGGCTCCCACGTTTTGCTACCTTACGTTCCGCTATATCGGCTAAGGTAGCACTGGGAGAACTACTGCGATTGTGTCCCGGTTCTTCCGGATGAGCACCTCAGTAGAGAAAGATGAAAACTGACTGTCATGATACGGCGAGAGCTGGTCAGCTGTTCGACCGGTCATGAAATCTTTAAGGATTCCTCCCGCATAATGCCATAACCAATGCAGCATGCGATGGATCGGCTTTTTCTTCGATCTGGCGCTTATGGAGCACCTAGTACGGTCTTCCGAACACAAGGGGCTGCGCCGACCATACTAAAGCTCCTATGGCTAAGTGAGAGTGATAAAGCCCTTGTAACACCCTCGATGCGACTATAGCTCCCACGTGTCGAGGCATGACTTAGAGACATAATCGCATTGAAGGCATATGTCGCAAGTTAGGCAATCTTCACAAACATCCCATGTAATGTGATAATAAAAGGGGAGATAACATAGTTGGCTTACACTCGCCACGTCAATCAAGTACATAAATAACATTACATCATCCAAACACTCATGGCCCGACTATGGCACCAAAATAAAAGAGAACCCAACATGCGACACGGTCCCAATCACCCCCAACTGGGCACCACTACTGATCATCGGGAAAGGAAACATAGTATCGTTGAGAGTCTTCGTCGAACTCCCACTTGAGCTCATACGCGTCTCCTGGAGCGGAATCATCAGGCCCTGCATCTGGTGTAATAGTAATCTGTGAGCCACAGGGACTCAGCAATCTCGCACCCTCGCGATCAAGACTATTTAAGCTTATAGGCATGGCAAGGTAAAATATGAGTGGAGCTGCAGCAAGCGACTAGTAAGTGTGGCGGCTAACTTATTCGCAAAAGAGAGCGAGAAGAGGAGGCAAAGCACGAGCGAGAAGCTAGAGAACAACCTGCGCAAACATTACTCCAACACCGTGTCCACTTCCCGGACTCCGCCGAGAAGAGGCCATCACGGTAACACACTCAGTTGATTCATTTTAATTAAGTTAAGGTTCAACTTATCTACAACCGGACATTAACAAATTCCCATCTGCCCATAACCGCGGGCACGGCTTTCGAAAGTTCAATCCCTACAGGGGAGTCCCAACTTAGCCCATGACAAGCTCTCACAGTCAATGAAGGAATAGACCTCCTCCCAAGACGTTCCGATCAGACTCGGTATCTCGGTAACTCAAGACACTTCGACAGGTTAAAACAAGACCAGCAACACCGCCCAAATGTGCCGACAAATCCCGATAGGAGCTGCACATATCTCGTTCTCAGGGCACACTCAGATGAGACTAGCTACGAGTAAAACCAACCCTCAAGTTTCCCCGAGGTGGCCCCACAGGCAGCTCAGTTCGGACCAACACTCAGAGGGAGCACTGGCCTGGGGGGGGGGTTTAAAATAAGATGACCCTTGGGCTCCGGTAACCCAAGGGAAAAAGAGGCTAGATGGCGAATGGTAAAACCAAGGTTGGGCATTGCTGGAAAAGCTTTAATCAAGGAGAACTATCAAGGGGTTCCCATTATAACCCAACCGCGTAAGGAACGCAAAATCCGGGAACATAACACCGATATGACGGAAACTAGGGCGGCAAGAGTGGAACAAAACACTAGGCGAGAGGCCGAGCCTTCCACCCTTTACCAAGTATATAAGTGCATTAAGATAACATGGCAATATAATGATATCCCAACAAGTAAATAAGAGATGTTCCAACAAGGAACGGCCTCCAATCTTCACCTGCAACTAGCAACGCTATAAGAGGGGCTGAGCAAAGCGGTAACATAGCCAATCAACGGTTTGCTAGGACAATGGTGGGTTAGAGGTTTGACATGGCAATTTGGGAGGCTTGCAAGCAAGTGGTAGGCATCGTAGCAATGGCATAGCAAAAGAGTGAGCAAACTAGCATAGCAAAGATAGTAGTGATTTCGAGGGTATGATCATCTTGCATGCACAGTTGTCAGAGTTGACTGGATCCTCAAAAGCAAACTCAACGGACTCCTCGGTAGCAAACTCGTCTCCTAGCTCTACCCAAACAAGACAAACAAGCAACAAGTATACAATCAACCACGTGCAAGACCAAGCAATATGATGAAATGATGATATGCTATGCGAGATGCGATGCGGGATGCAAAATGCAAGATATGAAAGGAAATGCATGAACCTGGCCTCAACTTGGAATTCCAAGGGTGCCAATGGAAAGATGAGATGAAATCGCTTGAAAACGATATAAAGAACGCCGGAATCGGAGTTACGGTTTGGAAATGGCAAGCGATTCAAAAATGGCACCGGTCTGTGATTTACAGCAAGTAGGCATCTAAATTCAATGAGATGAACATGCTACAGCACCCAAACATGACAACAAAATACATGGCAGGGATTCACACAAGATGCTTAACAAAAGTCTAGCACTGAGTTACGGCCAATTCATCCATTAGGAGGTTCAAACAAGCATGGCAAAAACGCAAATGGTAAAACAGATCTCCGACTTAGTGAAATTAACACTTGTCTGGAATTTCAGATCATATAGCCCTCTTCGGAGCAACAAAACAACATGCTACAGGACCTGAACATGACAAAGAAAGACATGGCATGGAGCTACTCAACAAGATTAAGAAAAGTCCCTTAGTGACCTTGAGCCAAAAGGGGTCACAAAATATACTAACAAGCACACGAACATAGCAAAAACATAATCAGTTTTCAGACTTAGTGAAAACTGGGACATGCTGAAACATAACTCACGAAGGCATGTTTACGAGCTCGATGCACTCACCACGGTGCAAGTCATGGCAAGACAAGCATACACCCATAAAGAAGGCACAAAATACAAGCTATACATGGCAAGAACAATGGCATAGCATGCACGGATCAACTACAATAACATCGGCAAAATCGCAAACAAGTTGACGATCTGCCCAAATTCACAACGAAGCAAAAGTAGAGCTCGATTGACTCAAGCTAGGTTGCTCCATAATTGCAAACAAAGACATGGATGGATAGAGCACTACAAGATTAACAAAACTCCTTTACTGATCATCCTCAAAATAGGCATGGATCACTAGGAAACGACAAGAACATATGGCATCATGAACTAAACAATCCCAGGACAATGAAATCACTAAGTCCCTGAAAACAGAATTAGCAAGTGCACCACTTTGCAAGCTTGCACAAGTCACCACACACATCCTAAAAATACATGGGTTGCACCTCTGGAAAGATGACAAAACCCTTAACAAAACATATTAAGAACTCACGGGCATATCATGCACACAATAATCATGGCAAAAATGACAAAAGTGCTAAACGAAGTAATAGATCTGACAATTAACTCAAGTAGCCCTATTTTAACAGCATTTCGGGCATCAAGATGAGCTCAAATGAAAATGATGCAATGTAATGAAATGATGTACTCTCTGAGATGAACATTTTGATATGCTATATGCATGAATCGGAGCTACGGATGCAAAGTTACGGGGCCCCGAACAGAGCAACTTGGATCAGGAATTCTGGGACTTAGCAAAAAAAATCAACCTCTCCTAGGGTTTACTGTAGCTCCGATCCGGATCGGATCTCGCGGCACTGTTCACGACGGCGGTGGCGGGCACGGATGTTGATGACGGCAGGGATGAGGACGGCGGTCGGCGGAGGCGAGGTCGCCGGCGGCTGGGGCGGCGACGCAGGGGCCCGCGACGGCTGGGGCGGCTCGCGGCGCCGGCGGCCCCGGGCGGCGAGCAGAGGCGAGGGCCGGCGAGTCGGCGGCGAGAAGAGGCGGCGTCGGCCGCGGGGAAGAAGGGCGGTGCGGGCGGCGGAGGTCGACCTGGGCGGCGGCGGCTACGGGCCTCGGGGGCCGGCTGCGGGCCTCCCAGGCCGGTGCGGTGGGCGGCGGCGCGCGGCCACGTGGCAGGTGGCGACTGGGCGAGGGGGCGGCGGCGGACGTGTCCGGCCGGGGCGGACGTGTCCGGCCAGCGCGGATCTGAGAATTAGGGTTTTCGGGGGGAGAGGAAGATCCGGATTTTGGGAGGGTTTAAATAGGCATAGGGGGAGCTAGGAGAGTCCAAATGAGGTGTGGTTTTCGGCCACGCGATCGTGATCGAATGCTCTAGGAGATGGAACAGAGTTTGGTGGGTTTTGGGCCAAATTGGAGGGGTGTTGGGCTGCAACACACACGAGGCCTTTTCGGTCCCTCGGTTAACCGTTGGAGTATCAAACGAAGTCCAAATGGTACGAAACTTGACAGGCGGTCTACCAGTAGTAAACCAAGGCCGCTTGGCAAGTCTCGGTCCAATCCGGAAATGTTTAATCCCCACACACGAAACAAAGCTAGAAATGACCACCGGAGGAGAACGAAGCGCCGGAATGCAAAACGGACAACGGGGAAAATGCTCGAATGCATGAGACGAACACGCATGCAAATGCAATGCACATGATGACATGATATGAGAAGCATGACAACGACAACAACACACGGAGACAAAAACCCGAACCCGAGGAAATAAAATAACTTAACGCCGGAAACAGCAAGAGTTGGAGTACAAATTGGGAAAGTTACATCCGGGGTGTTACAACACTCCACCACTACGAAAGGATCTCGTCCCGAGATCTAGGACTGAAAGAACGCCGGGTACTCAGAACGGAGGTGATCCTCGCGTTCCCAGGTAGCTTCACGGTCGGAATGGTGTGACCACTTGACTTTGAGAAATTTGATTGACTTGTTGCGAGTCTTGCGTTCAGTCTCTTCAAGAATAGCAACTGGGTGCTCACGATAAGAGAGATCTTCTTGGAGCTCAATGTCCTCGAAGTTGACGGTGCGGTCAGGAGTCTTGAAGCACTTTCGAAGCTGAGAGACATGGAACACGTCATGAACATTTGCAAAGTTTGAAGGAAGCTCGAGTTGATAGGCGAGGTCGCCTCTCTTGCTGACAATCTTGAAAGGTCCCACGTATCTAGGGGCAAGCTTCCCTTTGATACCGAAGTGACGAGTACCTTTCATAGGAGAGATGCAGAGGTAAACATGATCTCCGATCTCAAAAGCCAAATCACGGTGCTTACTGTCATAGTAGCTCTTCTGGCGGGATTGGGCTGCTTTGAGGTTATCTCGAATGACTTTGCACATTTCTTCTGCCTCTGTGATTAAGTCATTACCCAAAAGCTGATGTTCACCGGTTTCAGACCAGTTGAGAGGGGTACGGCACTTCCTGCCATACAGAATTTCAAAAGGGGCCTTGCCCGAACTTGCTTGAAAACTGTTGTTGTAGGAGAATTCAGCATAAGGAAGACAATCCTCCCACTTCATGCCGAAGGAGATCACACAAGCCCTGAGCATATCTTCAAGAATCTGGTTGACACGCTCGACTTGACCGCTTGTTTGAGGATGGAAAGCAGTGCTGAAACGGATGTTCGTGCCCATGGCCTTCTAGAAAGAATCCCAAAACTTCGAGGTAAAGATGCTGCCATGGTCTGAAGAGATCACTTGAGGAATACCGTGCAGAGAGACAATGCGAGAGGTATATAGTTCCGCCAATTGAGCTGCAGTGATCGACTCTTTGAGAGGCAGAAAGTGAGCCACTTTGGTGAGTTTGTCGATGACAACGAATATAGCATCATTGCCACGCTTGGACTTTGGAAACCCAGTCACGAAGTCCATCTCAATGTGGTCAAACTTCCACTCTGGAATGGCAAGAGGTTGGAGGAGACCTGCTGGCCTTTGGGGTTCTGCCTTCACTCTTCTGCAGACATCACATTCATTCACGAATTGAGCGATCTCGCGCTTCATTCGAGTCCACCAATAAGCTTGCTTGAGGTCCTGATACATCTTCGTGCTCCCAGGGTGGATGGAGAGGAGAGAATTGTGAGCCTCATTCATGAACACTTTACGGAGGTCACCTTTGGGTACAACAATACGATCCTCGAAGAAGAGAGTGTCCTTGTCATCAAGGCGGTAGCACTTGTACTTGGACTGACTCTTGGCAATCCCGATCTTCACCTTTTTCACCATAGCATCAAGAAGCTGGGCTTGGCGAATCTGGTCTTCTAAGGTGGGAGAGACTTGAACGTTGGCGAGGAAACCTTGAGGAACAACTTGCAGATTAAGTTTGCGGAAAGCTTCACAAAGCTCGGGTTGATAAGGCTTGAGAATCAGACTATTGCAGTAGGCCTTCCTGCTCAAAGCGTCAGCAATCACATTGGCCTTTCCTGGAGTATACTCAATACTCGGATTATACTCTTGAATCATTTCGACCCATCGAGTTTGCTTGAGGTTGAGATTAGGCTGAGTGAAGATGTATTTGAGACTCTTGTGATCAGTGAAAATGTCCACTTTTCTTCCCAATAGAAGATGTCTCCAAGTCAAACGAGCATGCACAACTACCGCCAGCTCGAGATCAAGAGTGGGGTAGTTCTTCTCATTAGGCTTCAACTGGCGAGATGTATAAGCAACCACTTTCTTCTCTTGCATCAATACTGCGCCAAGACCTTGGAGAGAGGCATCACAAAAGACCTCGTACGGCTTGGATTCATCAGGCGGAGTCAGAACTGGAGCAGTGATCAATTTCTCTTTCAAAGTGTTGAAAGCAATATCACACTCCGGAGACCAAACGTACTTGACGTGCTTCTGAAGAAGATTAGAGAGAGGCTTCGCGATCTTAGAAAAGTTTTCAACGAATCTTCGGCAATAGCTTGCGAGACCGAGAAAATTGTGGAGTTGCTTCACGTTCTGAGGAGGTTCCCAATTCACAATTGCAGACACCTTCTCAGGATTCACGGCAATGCCCTTGGCATAGATGATATGACCAAGATAAAGAACCTCATCAAGCCAAAATTCACACTTGGAGAACTTGGCGTAGAACTGATGTTCTCTGAGCTTATCAAGCACCAAACGCAAGTGTTTGGCATGATCTTCCTTGTTCTTCGAGAAAACCAGAATGTCGTCGAGATAGACCAAAACGAAGTCATTGGTGTTGGCGTTGAGGATGAAGTTCATCATGCGAGAGAACGTCGGAGGAGCGTTGGCGAGGCCAAAAGACATGACAGTGTATTCATATGAACCAAAGCTTGTTCTGAATGCTATCTTGGGAATATCTTCTTCACGAATGCGAATCTGGTGATAGCCCATACGGAGATCAAGCTTGGAGAATACTTGTGCACCTTTGAGTTGTTCGAAAAGCTCATTGATGTTGGGAAGTGGGTATTTGTTCTTGATGGTCTTCTTGTTCACTGGACGGTAATCAACACAAAGTCGGTCCGTTCCATCCTTCTTCTTCACAAAAAGAACACCACAACCCCACAGAGAAGAACTAGGCCGGATGAGACCCATTTTCTCTTGCATATCGAGTTGCTTCTTCAGCTCCTTCAACTCTTCAGGTCCGAGCTTGTAAGGACGTTTGCACACAGGTTCCGTGCCAGGCTCAAGATCAATAACGAATTCAACTGGCCGGTGCGGAGGCATTCCTGGAAGCTCTTCTGGAAAGACGTCTTGATATTCCCAAACGACTGGAATTTGAGAGATGGCATCCAATTCACCCTTCTCATTGAGAGAAAACAGACGGATGGTATTATCCCGAGCGGCAAAGACAATTACATCCTCAGACGAATGAGTCAATTGAATCTGCTTGGCTGCACAATCAAGCTGAGCCTTGTGCTTAGAAAGCCAATCCATCCCGAGAATAAGATCAATATCCGAGTTACCAAGAACCATTGGAGAAGCCAGAAACTTGAAATCACCGATCAAGATAGAAATATCCGGAACCATTAAACTAGAACTCAGACGCTTAGCCGGAGAGATGACTTGCATAGCTCTAGGTAAAGCCTTAGTACTAAAATTGTTCTCCGATGCAAATGGGAATGACATGAAGGAATGCGATGCACCAGAGTCAAAAAGTACTTTTGCAGGAACATCATTAACAGGAAGGTTACCCATTATCACATCTGACAAGTCCTCTGCCTGAGCTGCATTCATCAAATTGACCTTGGCATGCTTGGGGTTATGCTTGACCACAGCTGTACTTGTCGATCTGACAGGAGGAGGAGGAGGAAGACGCCTCTGGTTGAGACACTTGTTGGCATAGTGACCCTTCTGTTGGCACTTGTTGCACGTGACCTCTGAAAGCGGACGGTGATACGGAGCACTCGATCTTGGAGCTTGAGACGAAGTCTTGTTCTGAAAGCCAGGGTTGGGTGGGTGGGAAGAACCACTGCCACCTTTGCTCTTCTGCTGATACGGCTGACGGAACGGAGGAGGAGGAAGCCAAAACTTCTGTTGCTTGGCCACTTGAGTAGAGGAAGAAGGAGTAACATCTCTGACTCGCTTCTTGGAAGCATCACACCTCAACTGAGCAGCCTCTTGCTTCAGTGCCATGTTGTAGAACTCATCGTATCTCAAGGGCTCAAAGAGGACAAGAGCGAGCTGAATTTCTTCTCTGAGACCACCCCTGAACTGATATATCATGCTCTTCTCATCAGGGACGTCCTGCTTGGAAAAACGGGCGAGCTTCTAGAACAACTTGTTGTAGTCATAGACAGACAAAGAGCCTTGCTTCAGATTGCCGAATTCCTCACGCTTGCTTTCAACCACGCTCTGCGGAATATGATGAGCTCGGAAATCTCGACGGAAATCATCCCAAGTGATAACACGTCCACCTCTGGAGTCCTTGTACTGCTGGAACCATTCTACAGCTTGATCTTTGAGTTGGAAGGAAGCAAACTTGACAAAGTCCTCAGGCCTGACGTTACTGCACTCGAAATGCTTACACAGATCCACAAGCCAATCGTCAGCATCGGTTGCCTCAACACAGTTGCTAAAAGTCTTTGGCCCGTTAGCAAGGAGCTGGTTGAGTGTAGCAAAGTGATTCTGATTGCTTCCTTGATTCCCATGACTGCCTTGATTGCGCTCTTGAAGAATTTTCATGATCAGCTGTGTGTTTGCATTGGTTGCGGCCATCACAACTTGCCATGCCTCCGGAGGAGGTGGAGGTGGTGGCGGATCAGGATTCGGAGTCGTGCGCGTTGGAGGAGCCATCCTGAAGAGGTTGACCACCATTAGCACATTGACAGACAAATATTGAAGCTGAATCCAACGGAATGAAAATTGCAACATATAGTCTTCACATCCGAACAAAATGAACGAATGCATTCCTCTTAAAATGGTCACATATCCATAAATTGAGAAGCCACGTAGAATTAAGGTAGAGAAATAAATCAACAAGGTACGGATCAAGAATGAATAATCGGTAAGAAATCCCAATCTCAAACCAATATCCGTGGAAGAAGAACTAGAGCTACTAGAATTCCCACCTATGAAACTCCCGAACCTTTCCGGTTATGCAATCAGGTGTTGGGGATACGGGGGAAGCATAATATCTCACCCAAACTAGCAAATTCTACATCCAGCTGTATCCATCCTTCAACACATAACCAAGAAACCTTCGGAAACCATCTACCTCAACCTTCAAAAAGCATCCGTTATACAAGTTCGGCATTCATGGAAATATAATGTCCTTGGTACATAGCTCCGCTGCAAGGTAGGATCCTTTTAGGACACTCTTATAATACAATTCGGGCTTGCGGTGCTCCTTCCCCTCTGGCGGTCCCTCGGTCACTAGCTCCTCGGCATCCATCTTCCCCCAATGCACCTTTGCGAGGGCGAAGGCCATTCGCACGCCTTCTATACAGGCCGACCGCTTGATGACGTCAAGTCGAGGGCAAGCACTTACAAGCCGCCTCGCGAGCCCGAAGTAGCTGCTTGGAATCGGCTCAGCAGGCCATAGCCGGATAACCATATCTTTCATGGCTAGTTCTGCTGCCTTATGCAGTTCGATCAGTTGTTTCAGTTGATCGGCAAAAGGCACCGGATAATTCGGTGACAAATACAGCGACCAAAAGAGCTTATCAGCAGTGTTCCTTCCTTCAGCTCGGTAGAATTGAGCGGCATCTGAAATACTGTGACGTAGCTCGGCAAATACACCTAAGAAGTCCGGATTCACAATCAGAAACATAGTTTTCCCTTAAAATACTTGCTTTATATGGGAAAAGCCTTACCCGCTGCGATCTTCCTCGGCTCTTGGATCCCCTGCAGGGCGCTTTGGGTTTCCCCCCGGGCGTCGCTCGTGGCTTGACGCGCCTTGGTGAGTTCGGACTCTTTCTCCGTTAAACTCTGCTCCAAGGCCTCGCATTTACTCACGGCCTCTTGCAGCTCCTGCTTAGCTTTAATAACTCTGGCTTCGTGTTTCTCACGAAGAGTCCGCTCCATGGCCGCCTTTTTCTCGGCCTCGGCAACGGCCCTTTTGAGGGCCTCGACTTTGGTCATAACCTCTAGCACAAATTATGTGGCTTATTTCATACTGAACATTTATTTTTACAATAAATTCGTGCAATGCTTGTGCATACCTTGTTTATCCCTCAACTACATTTTTAATTGGCCAATTTCTTCTATGGCCCGCTCCAGACTTTGATTTAGTCCGGAGATCTCTACAGTACGAGAGGCACTAGCCGATACAGGTATCTGCTTGGAACAGAAGAGAAATCAATATCACTCAATGAGTCTTCCTGGGATCGTCAATGCGATCCCCTATCAGGTTCCTCCTTTCACCGAACAGGGTATCAGGGGCTACTATCTATACTATGACACTCTTTGGCAACTTATAAAACATACCTCAAAGCCTCTTATAAGGCTGATATAGGCTTCGTTCAGTCCACTCTCGGTTGACTGAATCTTCTCAATCACTGCACCCATAAGGGCACGGTGTTCATCAACAATGGAGGCGTCTCGTAACGCCACCAATAAAGCATCCGACACCTCTGGATGGACGGAGGTCGCTGGCGGAACAGGCATGCTCCCTCCAGCTGAAGGAGGCTGCCTTCTTGATTCTGGAGCCGTATAAACCTCTAGAATCGCATCTGGTGAGGAGCCGAACTCAAGGTCGCCCCCGCCGTCAGACCCTATGGGAATCTTTTCCCCCACGTGTCCGCCCCTGCGGTTTGACCTCCAGGTGCCGCCTTCACGGTTTCTTCCTTTCCTCCTTCGCCGGGGTCCCTCTGGGACGAAGCCTCGGTGTTATGCACCTGTTTGGAGGAAGGGGCCTTTTGGGGCGTCCCACTCTCCATAGCATTCGAGCTCAGCAGGTCCTCTGATGAGGATTGTTTGGTACGGGACCTCACTGGACTACCAAAAAATATGGCTTAAGGTTAAAATACTAAGCCACGATGAGTCCGGACGCTTAAACGTACTCGGATTTTATATACTTACGAGTTGACCATGGGCTGGGCCCTGGGATCCCATGCCAGGTCGCTGTCAGCGGCGACAGTGGACTCCTCCGGAAGAGAAGCCCTTCCCCTTTTGGGCAGTTCGGCCTCCAAGGGTGCGGAGCCCGTTCTCTTCCTCCTTCCCCCCAGCAAGGGATTCGTCTTCCTCCTCCTTTTTATCCTCTTCGGAGGTAGAACGGGCATCAGAGCCTTCGGGTATTACGTCCAAAGTGCCGCGACCACAAAGGCCGCCCCGGGTCTTTTTGGCCTCCTTTTAGGCCATCTTCTTCGGCACCTTGTAGGGCGCCGGGACCAGCATCTTCGTCAGAAGTGGGATGGCCGGGTCTTCGGGCAGCGGGGCCGTACAATGGATCCGCTCCGCCTTCTTTGTCCAGCTCTGGGGGAGTTGAATAAACATGCCTTAAGCGCTTCCTTTGGGTCATGTGGATAGAAAAGTTTGATAAGCTCACCGAACTTGCAGGGCGGGACAGTTGGTACCCGCGGTCTTCGGCGGAGTCTGGCCATGATTTGCTGGACTTGAAAAGCACCTTCCAAATGTCCTCGTGCGAGGAGCCGAAGAACCTTCGCAAAGTTTGGTGCCTGGTCGGATCGAAATCCCATAGATTTCAAGTCCGGTGTTGACAAGGCAATATCCGGCGGACTAACATCACCTGGACTACGTTGACAAGTTCAATGTTCTTATCTCCCATATCTTTAACGCGCGTCTGAAGCACCAACAATTTGTCGGACGAGTACCAGTCCAGGCCTTTCTTGACCCAGAATGTAAGCCGCAGAGGGGCATCGGATCGGAACTCGGGAGAGGCGGCCCATTCCTTGCCGCACGGCTCAGTGATGTAAAACCACTGTTGTTGCCACTCCTTGACAGAATCATTAAAGGTTCCCGTTGGCCATATGATGCTGGGAATCTTGCTCACCATAGCGCCCCCGCACTCGGCGTGCTCGCCGCCCACCACCTTGGGCTTCACATTAAAAACCTTCAGCCATAAAACGAAGTGCAGCGAGATGCGGAGGAAAGCCTCACACACGACAATAAATGTCGATATGTTGAGGAGGGAATTAGGGGACAGATCGTGAAGATAGATCCCATAATAGTACATGATGCTGCAAACGAACGGGTGGAGGGGAAACCCTAGCCCGCGAACAAAATGAGGGAGGAATACAACCCTCTCATAGGGTTCCGGTGTAGGGACGATCTGTCCCACCGTCGGGAGACAGTGGCTGATTTTCTTGGCCAAATACCCGGCCTCCCAAAGCTTTTTTATATCCTGCTCTCGGACAGTAGAGGCCATCCATTTGACTCCTGCTCCGGATCCGAACATCTTTGGAAGGCCTTTTGTGGGTAGAGAAGATGAATGCTTGGGCGCTGGAGCCTGAGCAGAAGGGAATGAATCAGGAAGAAGGCATGGGTGAAAAAAGTGAATCCATGTCCCTTTATAAGGGCAGAAGAGGCGGTGTGCCTCCCAACTTGGTAAAACCTCTTATTCCCCAAGCGTCGTAATTGATGGCGCGGTTGGGTTACCCACATCCGTATTGATGAGAATCCCGTGATAGGGGGACACGATCTCTGCTTTGATAAGACGTGTCAAGAAAATCACCTCACGATATGTGCAGTGCTGGTTGATAAAAACGATGCGAATAATGACTGGGCCATGACATGATGTCATGTTGCTAAACGTGTCAGCAGGTTAGATTTGTGGAAATATTATTCTCTCTATGGTGGTATGCGGAATTTGTTTTGCAGAGCCGGACACTATCCTTGTGTTCAAAATCTTCTATGGAGTATTCAGAGGAGGAACCCGCCTTGCATTGCCGAAGACAAAACTACACGCCGGACTCATCGTCATTGAAAGCCTGGTTCAGGTGCTACTGAGGGAGTCCTGGATTAGGGGGTCTCCGGACAGCCGGACTATATCCTTTGGTCGGACTGTTGGACTATAAAGATACAAGATTGAAGACTTCGTCTCGTGTCCGGATGGGACTCTCCTTGGCGTGGAAGGCAAGCTAGGCAATACGGATATGTAGATCTCCTCCCTTGTAACCGACTCTGTGTAACCCTAGCCCCCTCCAGTGTCTATATAAACCGGAGGGTTTAGTCCGTAGGACAACATACAATCATACCATAGGCTAGCTTCTAGGGTTTAGCCTCTACGATCTCGTGGTAGATCAACTCTTGTAATACTCATATCATCAAGAACAATCAAGCAGGACATAGGGTATTACCTCCATCAAGAGGGCCCGAACCTAGGTAAACATCATGTCCCCTGCCTCCTGTTACCATCCGCCTTAGACGCAATGTTCGGGACCCCCTACCCGAGATCTGCCAGTTTTGACATCGACACATGTCACTCTTGATTCATTCCATATCCCGGTACACCGCCGGAGGCATTCACATAGAGTCATATTTTGTTCTAAGTATCGAGTTGTAATTCTTGAGTTGTAAGAAAATAAAAGTGTGATGATCATCATTATTAGAGCATTGCCCCAGTGAGGAAAGGATGATGGGGATTATGATTCCTCCACAAGTCAGGATGAGACTCCGAACGGAAAAAAAAGAGGCCAAAGAAGCCCAAATAAAAAACTGAGAGAAAAAGAGAGAAGGGACAATGCTACTATCCTTTTACCACACTTTTTCTTCAAAGTAGCACCATGATCTTCATGATAGAGAGTCTCCTTTGTTATCACTTTCATATACTAGTGGGAATTTTTCATTATAGAACTTGGCTTGCATATTCCAATGATGGGCTTCCTCAAAATGCCCTAGGTCTTCGTGAGTAAGCAAGTTGGATGCACACCCACTTGGTTTCTTTTTGAGCTTTCATATACTTATAGCTCTATACGTTGCATGGCAATCACTATTCACTCACATTGATATCTATTGATGGGCATCTTCATAGCTCGTTGATACGCCTAGTTGATGTGAGACTATCTTCTCCCTTTTTGTCTTCTCCAGAACCACCATTCTATTCCACCTAAAGTGCTATGTCCATGGCTCACGCTCATGTATTGTGTGAAAATTGAAAAAGTTTGAGAACATTAAAAGTATGAGACAATTGCTTGGCTTGTCATCGGGTTTGTGCATGATTTAAATACTTTGTGTGGTGAAGATAGAGCATAGCCAGACTATATGATTTTGTAGGGATAACTTTTTTGGCCATGTTATTTTGAGAAGACATAATTGCTTAGTTAGTATGCTTGAAGTATTATTATTTCTATGTCAATATTAAACTTTTGTCTTGAATATTTCGGATCTGAATATTCATACCACAATTAAGAAGAATTACATTGAAATTATGCCAAGTAGCATTCCACATCAAAAATTATGTTTTTATCATTTACCTACTCGAGGACGGGCAGGAATTAAGCTTGGGGATGCCTGATACGTCTCCAACGTATCTATAATTTTTTATTACTCCATGCTATATTATCTTCTATTTTGGACATTATTGGGCTTTATTATTCACTTTTATATTATTTTTGGTACTAACCTATTAACCGGAGGCCCAGCCCAGAATTGCTGTTTTTTTGCCAATTTTAGGGTTTCGAAGAAAAGGAATATCAAACGGAGTCCAAACGGAATGAAACATTCGGGAACATGATTTTTGGAACGAACAAGATCCAGGAGACTTGGACCCTGCGTCAAGCAACCAACAGGGAGGCCACGAGGTAGGGGGCGCGCCTACCCCCCCCCCCACCAGGCGTGCCCTCCACCCTCGTGGGCCCCCTATTGCTCCACTGACGTACTTCTTCCTCTATATATACCTATGTACCCCCAAACGATCAGATACGGATCCAAAACCCTAATTCCACCGCCGTAACTTTCTGTATCCACGAGATCCCATCTTGGGGTCTGTTCCGGAGCTCCGCCGGAGGGGGCATGGATCATGGAGGGCTTCTACATCAACACCATAGCCTCTCCGATGAAGTGTGAGTAGTTTACCTCAGACCTTCGGGTCCATAGTTATTAGCTAGATGTCTTCTTCTCTCTTTTTGGATCTCAATAC